>NC_056764.1:16905000-17212500 GCF_018687715.1 Carya illinoinensis | reverse complement strand
ATGGATAGGGCAAACAACTTTGTTAATGCTAAAGATATATTACAAGCCTTCACATATCCAAGGAAAGGGGAGCACAAGATAGAACGCAAAACCAGCTCGGGCGAGAAGAAGCCTACGTCGAATCACCAGGATAGAGGACAGGAAAGGTGGCCAGAGCATAATAATAGATTGATGCACAATAATCTAAATGTACAAGAAAAGGAGGAGATAGAGAGGATTGTCAGTCTAGAACCAGTAACCGTTATTGCAAATATCATCGGATGAATTCGCATTGTATAGAAGATTGCACAATCATGAAGAAAAGGGTCCCTAAATTGGTAGGCACAAGAGAATTAGAGCGAATGGTCGCAGAACGCTCGAAGCCTAGGTGGTGATTGACTCACTCAAAAATGAGTAGCACAAAGGCTATCCCAAGTGCAAGAGGATGTCGTATAATAATTAGGAATAAATTCCTAGTAGATCGTCTACTCAGGGAAAGTTACTTAAAAATCAAACTCGTTTAAAATGGTGAAAATATTCACAAAGATAAAAATAAAAATGATGGTATGTGCAATGGATGGAAGAGTGCAACAAGAATGAAAAAGGGTACTAGTCATGGACTAGATTCATATTTTTAGATTTTTGAGTGTCGAAATAAAATGTAAAAGACTAACAAATTGAAATTATTAATCAAAGAGTCAACTAAATTGAACAATCTTAATTAATCTAACAATTAAACAATGAAACTGAAATTATTTAAATCCTATTTAAACTTTAATCAATCTAATATGCAATTGAACTAAGAAAGTAATAAAACTAAGCTAAGATTAAACTAGATTAGAAAGTAATTGATAAAACACAAACTGAAAATTGAAAATGCCCAAAACCAAGATTCTAGAATTCATCTTTGTATTCAAATCACAAATTCTCAAAACTAATACATAACAATTGTAATCACTATTAAATGAAAACTTAAAGAAGTGAGAAAAATAAATAACACGAAATAAGTAAATAGCAAATAAATTGTCCAAACTTCTAAGCCAAAAAAAAATCTCAAAAGTATTCCATAAACTTTAAACTGAAGTTAAATAAAAATAGAGAACGAAAAGTTTGGACGAAAACTCCCCTTCACCATTCAATTGAAATCCAAAACAAAAAGAACCAACTTCTCACGTATCACTCTTGAAAATTAATCTCCAAACCTTTAATGAAAACTCTAGAACAACTCCTCTACTCCCCCCGTATGATGTTTCAGAAAAAAAAATAAAAAACAAAAGCTCTCAACCAAACCCTTTTTGCAATAAATTAAACTAGCACACTTAATGAAAACTTCTAAAACAATTCCTTTGTTTCATGAAACCAACTAGCACACTTCCAAGAAATTAAGGTATTACACTTAATGAAATAAAATTCTAGAACAATTCTTAGCACACTTAATATAAATTCTAAAACAACAAAACATTGAAGCCAAAAAAAAAAAAAAAAAAAAAACTGCCAAACACAACTCCAAAATATTTCAGCCAACAAAACTGCCGAACATGCACCAAAGCATTTCAGCCCCTTTCTCCCTTTTTCTCCTTTGTTCTCTAAGGTCTTTTTATAGCCGTGTGTCTCAACCATCCAGCTGTCTTGTGAGCTTTCCATGTGATGCTTTGTTCTTTTAAAATTCAAAGCAACATGTACAGCCATGATGCCATGCTTCCACCATGTCCCTCCATGTGCTGAAACCGAATTAATCAACTTATATTCCAGCTGTCTTCTTTCTCCAACAGCTCTTGTGTCTTGTAACTCTCTCCATGTGCTGCTATAGTATTTTAAAATTCAAAGCAGAATGTGCAGCCATGATTTCGTAGTGTCCATCCATGTGTAGAAGCAAGAAAACCGAATGAATCAACTTGCATTCCAGCTATCTTCCTTCTCCAACAGCTCTTGTCCAATTCGGTGGAAAGGCAGCAGCCTTTGATGACTTCTTCAATGTCAAATTCAGTGGACAGCAGCCTTCAATGACTTCTTTAATGTCAAATTCAGTGGAGACAATTCGGTGGACAACAACCTTAAATTTTTCAGTTCATTGATTCCCTTTTTTACTCAATCACATGCACATCACAATCTCCCTCTTCTCTCCAACTCATCCACGTTTTCAGCTAGCTCAAAATCAGCCTCTTCTCTTCTTGCTTTCACTTCTTTTCAAATTTTTTATTCAATCATGCACCGGCTCCTTTTCATTTCTTCCATGGGATCACGTTTCAGCTCCTTCTTCCAACTTGCCAAGTTGTTGCCATGTGAGGTTGTTGCCATGTGAATGGATTAAATTCATGTGATATGCAACCACTTGGAAGACAAAAGAGGTATTTTTCCGTGGGTCGGAAAGGAGTTGGTGGATTTATTTGAGTGTGAACGGAAGAGGTGGTGGATGATTGATGAGAGTGACTTGGGTTGAGTTGGTGGGATGAAGTGCATACGGCACTCTTTAATCTAGAGGTGGTCAACAATTCAATATATCTTTCCATGCCATGTGTATAGAACCTACAAGCCAAAATTCATTGTTTTGAGTCATGCAGGCGTTAATGACTTCCACTCTATTCAAAAAGTTTAACATATGGATCACACACAAAATTTATCTCATACCAAGCTTTCTAAATAAAATAAAATATGCATATGAATAAACATTATCCAATTAAATCTCAAGTTATAAAATTAAGCATAAACTCATGCTATTAATCAATTTAAATCACAACTCGTATTTATTCTTATTAACCATTTTTCCATTTAAAACCAATAATAATGTCATGATGAATTTAAAATACATTAGTTTTAAATAGCTAAAATATGCAATATTTCAGCTCAATCAGTGATACGAGCAAGGGCACAATTCACGAAGAAATAACAGTCCTGACAGGTGGTGATCGCATCGGGAAAATACTCGCAGCAACGAGAGAGAGTGGGTGCCCCCAAATAATGATTGAGATAGAGATAGGGCGTCCATAGGAGAAATCAAGATTATAGCAGGCGGGTTTGTTGGGGGCCGTGTGTCCTCATCCAGCCGAAGGGCATATGCACGAAGAGCAAGGTATGAAGAAGTTTAGGTCGCAGACGGGTCTCATAAGTACCAAAAGCTTAGCACCCCAACAACTATATCTTTCGGGGAAGAAGATTGGAAATGGGTGTTATACCCATGCGATGATGCATTAGTAGTAACTTGTCTAGTCGCCAATTACACCACCACACTCACCCTTATTGATAACGGTGGCTCGGCATATATATTGTTTTAGGAAGTCTTCACAAAAATGAGCATAGATGTGGCTAAGCTAAAACCCTCTCCAATGTCGTTAAAAGGTTTCTTTAAAGATGTGATCCAACTAGTGGGCGCAATAGTAGGAATAGGAACACGTATGGCAACCACCATGACAGATTGCTTGGTCATGAAGGCCCCATAATCATATAATGTTATATTAGGGTGACACGAACCACACCATCCTTAAACACCAATGATGAGTCTAAAAGACTTGCAATGTCAAGTAAAAAAGAGGGGCAGAGGTTAATAGATCACACCACTCTTAAACACCAATGACTATTCTAAAAGACTCGTGGTGCCAAGTAAAAAGGGCGTGGAGGTCAATAGAGTATGCCACCCTTAAACACCAATGTTGAGTCTAAAAGACCCACGGTGTCAAGTAAAAAGGGTGGAGAGGTCAACAGACCACGCTATCCTTAAACACCGATGATGAGTCTAAAAGACTCGTGGTGCCAAGAAAAAAGGGCGGGGAGGTCAACAGACCATGTCGCCCATAAACACCAATGATGAATCTAAAAGACTCGTGGTGCCAAGCAATAAAAGAGCGCGGAGCTCAATAGACCACACCACTTTTAAACACTAATGTCGAGCCTAAAAGATTTGCAATGTCAAGTGAAAAAGGCATAGAGGTTAACAGACTACGCCACCTTTAAACACCAATGACGAGTCTAAAAGACTCGCAGTACCAAGTAAAAAAGGGGCGTGGAGGTCAACAAACCAAGCCACCCTTAAACATGAATGAAGAGTCTAAAACACTCGTGGTGCCAAGTAAAAAGGGCGCAGATGTCAACATACCATGCCACCCTTAAACACCAATAATTAGCTTAAAAGACTCTCAGAGCCAAGTAAAAAGGGCGTAACGGTCAATGAAACATGCCATCCTTAAACACCAACGCTGAGCCTAAAAGGCTCGCTGTGCCAAGCAAAAAGGATGGGGAGGTCAACAAATCACGCCACCCTTAAACACCAATGACGAGTCTAAAAGACTCACAGTGCTAAGTAAAAAAGGGGCATGAAGGTAAATCGACCACGCTACTCTTAAACACCAATGTTGAGCCTAAAAGGCTCGTGGTGCTAAGTAAAAAGGGAGTGGAGGTCAACAGACCATGCCACCCTTAAACACCAATGACGAGTATAAAAGACTCATGGTGCCAAGTAAAAAATGGGAGAGGAGGTCAATAGAACATGCCGGCCTTAAACACAAATGACGAGTCTAAAACACTCGTTGTGCCAAGTAAAAAGGGTGCGGAGGTCAATAGACCATGCCACCCTTAAACACCAATGATGAGCCAAAAAGAATCTCAAGGCCAAGTGAAAAGGGCTCAGAGGTTAACAAATCATGCCATCCTTAAACACCAATGCCGAGTCTAAAAGACTCATGCTGACAAGTAAAAAGGGTACGGAGGTCAACAAACCATGCTACCCTTAAACACCAATGACAAGTTGAAAAGATGCCAAGTAAAAAAGGGGCGTAAAGGTCAACATATCACGCCACCCTTAAACACCATTGCTGAGCCTAAAAGACTCGTGGTGCCAAGTAAAAGAGCGTGGAGGTCAACACCACACCACCCTTAAATACCAATGAAGAGTCTAAAAGACTAGCGGTACCAAGTAAAAAATGGGCGTAGAAGTCAACAGACCACGCTACCCTTAAACATCAATGACGAGTCTAAAAGACTCGTGGTGCCAAGTAAAAAAGGGGCGTGAACGTCAAACACACCATGCCATCATTAAACACCAATGATGAATCTAAAAGACTTGTTGTGCCAAGTAAAAAGGGCGTGGAGGTCAATAGACCATGCCACCTTTAAACACCAATGATGAGCCAAAAGGAATCTCAGGGCCAAGTGAAAAGGGCTCAGAGGTTAACAAATCATGCCATCCTTAAACACCAATGCTGAGTCTAAAAGATTCATGCTGACAAGTAAAAAGGGCGTGGAGGTTAACAAACCATGCTACCCTTAAACACCAATGACAAGTTGAAAAGAATCTCGATGCCAAGTAAAAAAGGGGCGTAGAGGTCAACATATCACACCGCCCTTAAACACCATTGCCGAGCCTAAAAGACTCGTGGTGCCAAGTAAAAGAGCGTGGAGGTCAACACCACACCACCCTTAAATACCAATGAAGAGTCTAAAAGACTAGCAGTACCAAGTAAAAAATGGACGTAGAGGTCAACAGACCACGCTACCCTTAAACATCAATGACGAGTCTAAAAGACTCGTGGTGCCAAGTAAAAAAGAGGCATGAAATTCAAACACACCATGCCATCATTAAACACCAATGATGAACCTAAAAGACTTGTTGTGCCAAGTAAAAAGGGCGTGGAGGTCAACAGACCACACCACCCTTAAACCCTAATGATGACTCTAGAAGACTCACAGTGCCAAGTAAAAAAGGGATGTGGAGATCAACAGACCACGCCATCCTTAAACACCATTTCCGAGCGTAAAAGATTCGTTGTGCCAAGTAAAAAAAGTGTGGAGGTCAACAGACCAAGTCACCCTTAAACATCAGTGACGAGCATAAAGGCAAATAGTTTCCTCCCATGCAGCCAGTAGTTCAACTTCCAACTTCTTCACCCAGGTAGTTTTCTCCTTCAGATGAGCATCCTTCATGACAAAGGCCTCATGAAATTTCCTCCACTCCTCGTCAGTTTCTGCTTGACTCTCTTCTTTTACTTCTCATACCACTGCTGCAACACCTCCAAAGAGCCACGAGCCTCGGAGAGGTCATGCTCAACTAACCACCCTTTCTCCACTGAAGTTGCCAAGTCTCACATAAGTCCACAATTATGATCCCGAGAACTGTATAACTCTTTGTGGACATATTTCAATTCTTTCTTAAGGGCTAAATGTTCAGAGTTAAGACTAAAATGCTCGAACTCAAAGTCCCTTTGAGTAAGGGAAAGTTGGGTCCTAACAGAATCCCACTCTGACTCCAATAACCCCAAGGTGAAAAACTTCGTCTCAAAGGATTTCTAGGTCACCATGCAGGGAGTGGACATAACCATCGACATGTTCAAGTGAGATATACAATTTTTCCCCACCTCTCAAACTCCTTCTTGGCATGAAAACAATTTTTTTGCCTATCTTGAACCTCCTATTCCAACTCAACTTGATCCACCATGATCCAAGCGGCTAAGTCATTGATACCCTGTGAAGGACAAATATCAAAGTAGAATAATTAATAGAAGCAGTAAAACAACAAGTAGCAAAGAAAAAGTAAAAAGGAACAAAAAGTACCCCAGAAAGGAAGTGCCTGAGTCAGTTGGCCATGTTGGTCGTAGCTTCATTTTGGGTGGTGGTGGAGGAAGAGGACATGCCACCTTGAACCTCCATTTCCTCTCAGACCTAAAGGTCATGGTGAGTACCTAGAAAAAGGGTCCCAACAGTAGCTGGATCAGAATCCCCTCAAGGGTCACAACAACACCCCCCATCGGGTGGGTGAGGTCCGTTTTGCCCAAATTGGTGCCCTCACCTATGGGGCCAACCAAAAAAATACCTCCTCCTAAGAAAGAAGACCTAGTGTCATCTCCAAAGGAGGAAGGGAAAGGAGAAACGATGGAGACTCGTTCGCTGCTTGCCCCTACAATGCATGAAGGAATTTCTCCCCCAAGATAGTGGTCGACAATGAATAAGGGGAATTTCTTACCTTAGCATCTTTGTCAATCTCCTCTACATGAGGAGTTTCATCATTACCTTCACTGCCCTGAGTGGCATCTGCTTTTGGACCTTTATCAGCACTACTAGCCTTGCTGTCTGGGGTGGTAGTCTCTTTTTCACTCAAGGCAGGCTTCTCTACCCACCTATAAGCTTCCCGCCAGATGAATCCAAAGAAAGGGTAGCGGCAACATCAGCATTAACCTCACCATCCCCAACCAGATTCTTAAACACAGGAAACTCAAAAACAGGGTTGGACGCCGAGTTAGGTGTCTGGACAAGAACCTCCAATTCAAATATTGTAGCCAAGTCAGAGAGGGCTTGGCTCACCAAACCCTTGATGTCACCAATGCCTAGGGAAGGCATATGTGTTGGCGATGGGTTAAAGGTAGAAAGTGGGGCTAGCGGGGTAGCCAAAGGGCCTAGGGTCTCGTCTGGGTCACTCACAACCCGAGATGTTAGCTTGCACTTGAAGAAAAATCAGCACAAGTATAAGGAAGTTTAAAGCCAATGAATTCCTTACGCTACGTGCAAAGGGAATTAGTAGGGTAACTAGAGGATCTAATATTGGCCCAACCCAAATCACAGACTAAGGCCCACAATTACCTACTATTATTGGAAAGCATATATGCAATAAACCACTTGGTTCCCTGGTTAATATGGTCGATAAGTCATGGTATAATGATAAGATGATTCCTATTATCTAGGGATAAACCTCACGGTTAGGTGCCATGTAAAAGTAATCTAATCATTGTATTGATCCAAAGACTCTCTATGCCTATATATATGGGTTATATGGGTACCAGGTAACTTTGAAACTTCTTTTGATCATATACTTGAGCTATTAGACTTTACACTTTATTGACTTAGGCATTGGAGTGGCCGCAGGCATTCAGTGCCATTCACCTTTAACTTGTAGGTTGATGATCATGTTCGGTGGTGGGACACGTCCTTTACAAGAAGCAAACATCATACGCATGTTGTGAATTACCCAACAATAGGGTCCTCTTCTGTAATGCAAACCGATGGTCATTTATAATCTTAGAACAACTCTTTCTAATGATACCATATACTCTCTCTGGATAATTTTCTATAGTCTTTTTTCTCTCTTGATGAATTGGTTAAATGGTCCTATATTGGTCTGAGCAGGGTTGTTATGCCAGCTACTCACGAGTTGAATTAATGTGCATGATGGTGCAACTCACGCATGGATAGGGATGTTTTAGGCAAAGAATGATATTCATTATATTTTGTCATCGTAATGTTATTATCTTCTAATATGAAATTAAATAATAATTAATATTACGTAAAGAGACGGTAAGAAAATGATAATTAAGATAATCATATAGAATTTTCTTTCAATAATAAGGGTAGATGAAATTTTAGAAAGGAAAAATCTAAATGGTTCAAAGCTTCACATCCCCGTACACCTCCACCTAAGAAAAATATGAATTATCATTTTTGCCCTCCTATTTAAACACACATTGATACAACTCCTCCGCCCATTCCCCATCTCCTTCACATCCCTACTCCTTCTCCCCCTTTCCTTAACTTTACGTATTTTGTGATAAATGTTGTCATTTTTATTCTAGTTTATTTCTTACATCATTTAGCACCACAAGTCTCCATCTTCTAAGGATTTGGAGTTTCTTCATTTACGATCCCCTGAGCCTATCGACAAGGAACATGTGCGTACTGTAGAGAATAATGGTGCTTCTAGGAATGCAAAGGCCACAAATACAAGTGAAGATTCAAGTTCTAAATAGAGTAAAGCCACTGATCAAACAAAAGAATCAGGTCCTATTTTGGATACCCACTCTACTATAGTCGAGTCTATCAAAAGGAGAAAAAAGGTGTTATTAAATGAATTATGTTACCTAGTTTAGATTCCAAGAGCAAGGAGGAGCTGTCTATGGATGATTTGTTTAAACTAGTGGCAGAAAGAAAGAACGTTGAAGGAGAAGGAGATGGTGTGTAGGAGGAGAAGAGAAGGAAAAGCAGTTCTATTCATTTTGTGAAGATGGGTTTTCATTTTGTTTCAATTTTACAATCTTTTTTCCACCCCACTGATGCATAGATGGTGTGTGGGTTGTGTTAAATATTAAGGCTTCTTTGTAGCAAAACCCTTTTAAAAAAGATAAAGTATTTGTAATCGGTTGGTATAGGATTCCTAGTTGAATTTTGGATGGATATGTTGATTAACAGTATTATGGTAAACAAACATAACATTAAACTCAAGGGTGGAATGTGTATATGAATATAGGTTGTCATGTTGTATGTAACAGTCTGCTAAAAATTAAATGGTGGAATTTCTATAGAGTTAAGGAATCTCGTAAAAATCCTGTGAATTTTCATGAATCGACTAATTGCTTAGGTTTTAGTCTGTTAGCATAGTTAGTATAATCACTCACTATGGTGCTAGAAGTGTATTTTTTTTTTAATTTGAGGTAGTTAGAAATGTCAAAATATGTTATGGTCTGCGCCAATTGACTCAGTTGGTTATTTAGGATTTTATGGCGCAATAATATCATTTTTAGTTTTTGGACAATACATTTATTCGAAAACGTGTTTTGCTTTTTTTGAGGTATTTCGGAGTTGAATTTTGATAAAAAAAAATTGCACAGTTAGGTTTATATGAATATTTAGGATTTTTTAGTACGAAGTTTATATTTCACCTTCCTAGAGTAAATAGTAACATCAATAGTAACACCTAGTATAGTGTTTTAAAATCACAGTGTGAAATTTCTAAATTAGGTTAGATAAGTTTTATTTATACACTTGGTAAGATTTTAGTCACACTTGGTGAATAGCATTAGACACATTTCACTCCCTTTCATCACATCTTCACCCCATTCTTAGAGAGAAACCCAAAAGAGCTCTTTCGAGCAAATTTTTGGGTCTTTTAACATGGAGATTTTTGACCATTTGTAAGTATTTTCACACGATGACTCTTTCATAAAAGTTGTTCATCTTTGAGTATAGTTTCTATAGATATCTTATTAGTCTCATTTTATCGTAATTTGGTTGGTCAAAAGTATTTTTAACCATAGAAATGTCATTTTGGGGTGAAACCTGGGAGTATGTTATGTTTTGAAATTTTTGATATCAAGCTAATGGACATTTCTTGGTCATAAAATTTTATAGAGTGTTTTTAGCATGTGTTTATGAGTGTTAATTGAAGTTTTATTGCATTAATAAATATTTGTATGATAGATTTGATTAGATCTAGAAACTTGAAAACTGGAAGTGGAAATACAGTTTTTGTTTTGAGAAAGTTTGAATATTTCGTGGTTTAATCTTACTCCAAAAGTTTTGATATTTTTATGTGATGAACCTAAGTCTCTTATTTGCATGTTAGGATGTTAGTTTAAAGATATTTAGTATTAGTTTCAAAGATATAATTTTTCTATCCAAGAGGATTTTGGTTAGGCCTAAGATTTGATGTTTTTGGGTTAGATCTATATTTTATTGACTTTCAGGCATGTGATTTTAAGTTTGATGGTTGGATATTATTTAGGACACATTTTTAAATCATGTTATGTTTTATTTTGAGATCTCATCTTTTTAAGCCATGGATCAAAAGATTGATCAAAGCCAGTTAAGAAAAACGTTTTTGTTTTTGGACTAAGTATAAAATCAAAAACTCCAAGTGTTATTTTGTGATTTTTGGTGACTTGTTTTTATGATTTAAAGCATGGCTGATCTTAGAATGATGTTATGAATATGTTAAAATTAAGATTTTTTTTTTTTTTTGGAGTTCTTGGAAATATTTTGATTTAGGGTCAATGTTTATGATTCATGGGTTTGCTATTTGTTAAAAAGTTTGGGTCTTTTTACAAAAAGCTTGGTGTTGATGAGTAGTTTTTTCTTAATGGAAGTTTTAAGTATATTTTTAAACTTAATATAGGAAGATCTTTGTTGCAAAATTTTACTTTAATTACGAGTTTTGAAGTTGGAAAAAATTGCAACAAAAATAAAGAGGAATGGCCTATGAATGTTTCGGCCATAGTGAGTTTCCCATAGTTGTGAGTTGTTTTAAATTTTTCTGTTGCTCAGATGAGTAACACAAGAGGGGGTGAATTGAGTTGGATTAAAAAAATAATAATTATAAATCAAATATACAATATAAAATATAAACAAAATATGAAACAACAATTAATATAAAGAGTAAGGGTAAGAGAGAAGCAAACTCAGTATGCTAACAAGGTTTGGCTCCATTGCCTATGTTCTCACCTCAAGCTACCCGTTGAGGATCTTCAAATTCACTATCAACCTCCTTCAGGTGAAGATAGGAACTTATTACACATTTGAACAACACCGCTACAAAGGATCCATGTAGAACACCCTCTGCACTTACAATCACATTACACATGGTGATTCAACTATTCCCTGTGTAGAACACTTTCTACACGCACAAGGATTATACACACCCTTTTACTGATACAAGAGCTGATAGTGGGTAGGTTATCAGAAAACACTCCTCAATGAGTGAAATAAGAACAATACAATGCAAACTATATCTCTCAAAATGAACAAGGGTTAATGCTCAATATTTAGAGAAGAGAGAATAAAAGTTTTGAATGAATATTATATGCTCTTGGTGTTGTAAATATGAAGCTCTCAAATGATCTATTTATAGGTATATGAGATTTCATATTCAAATTTAAAAGAATTCACATGTCAAAGACAACATCATTCACTTTTCAAAAATTTCAAACTTAATCTTTTTACTTTTTGCATATAAGAAAAGGAGCACACTTTACTTTTCAAAAATTTCAAACCTAATATTTTTACTTTTTGTATATGACAAAAGGAGCACACTTTTTTTTAAATTTTTCAAACAAATCATCTACCTTTTGCATAAGTAAAAAAAAAAGTATCAATCACTTTTGAAAATATTCAAATAAAGCATGTACGTGTAAAAGATGACAATCAATTATCTTTAATATTTTTAAAGTTCAAACCTTTAACCATGTCATGCACATGTGAAAGATGACAATCAATCATCTTTCAAAATTTTCAAATTTAATTTTCAAAATATTCATGCACATGTTGAAAATGTATTTTAATGATTTATGATAAAATATTAATTTTAAGCCTTAATCCTAATTTTGAATTTTTAAGAGATTTGCAACATTATTCTATGACTTTAATGTGAATTTGTTCCCTTCTTGCTCATAGTTGGTTCCTTGATGTGCTTGATTTCATTGTGTAGACAACTTGAGCTTGATACTCATTTATTTTTTGAATTTATTTATTATCATCAAAATTCATGTGTAGATATATAATTACACGAAACTTGAAACCTTGGGTTCAACATTTTCTAAATTGATATTTGAGTTTAAGATAAAATTTACATGAGGAATGTAAACTTTGATAATTTTTAGAGTTAGGATGTGAAATCCGTAAGTTAGGGATAAAATTGTCATTTTCCCACATGTAAAGGATAAAATTGTAATTTTACCATAAGTTCTCTCTTTTACATGCTTCTAATTGTTAGTAATAAAATTTCTAACATTAGAATACCCTCTTACGGTTCCCCTTGTTTCGCACTTTATTCTTGTAGAATGTGACGATTGAGGTAAGTTAGCTTCTAACTTACTATCAGTTTACTGTGTATGTGTGATGGGTAAGGGAACTACAATTTATGTATGTATGTTATCATATATGCCATGCTATGCCACGTCATTACATATTTATCTGTTACACATGATTTATCCTATCACAAATGCTTATTTGTTACACAATCTATTCTGTCATGTATTGC
The DNA here is from genome assembly GCF_018687715.1 of Carya illinoinensis. Classification (NCBI taxonomy): domain Eukaryota; kingdom Viridiplantae; phylum Streptophyta; class Magnoliopsida; order Fagales; family Juglandaceae; genus Carya; species Carya illinoinensis. Next base: position 17,199,797 of record NC_056764.1, on the reverse strand, counting down.
TATATGTTACATGTCATATTATGTTATGTCATCTGTTACATGTTATGCCATGTTATGAAATGTTATCTCTTACATGTTATGTCATGCTATGAAATGTCATGTTATGTGATGCAGGACTTTTGTCCTTTTATATCCCAGCCACGTTTTGTCTTGAATACAGTTATGTATTTTGAGAACAGTTAAGTTTCAATTATCAGTTAATTTGTACTACGGTCAAGGATGATACGTGTTGCCTGGTATTGCGATCAAGGCTATGCACTGCCAAGCACTAAGGTGAAGAAGTATAATCTACTATACTATAGATGGATAAATTAGTTCAATTGTATTATAGTCAAGTATAATACATGCTGCCTAGTACTGCGGTCAAAGCTATGCATTGTCAAGTACTACGCTGAAGGAGTATAATTTTTCATACTATAGAAAGATGATACACACTGCTTGGTACTGCGGTCAAGGCTATGCACTGCCGAGTACTACGGTGAAGGAGTATAATATGCCGTTATGTTAAGTTCAAGTTCATGTCAAACTTTAAGTTCACATTCACGCTATGCTATGCTCACATTCACGTTATGTTTCAAGTTTACGTTCATGTCATGTAATGTTTCAAGTTTACATTTATGTCATGTTATGCTCAGATTCATGTTATGTTCAAGTTCACGTTCATGTTATGTTCAAATTCACGTTCATGTTACGTTTCAAGTTCACGTTCAATTCATGTTTCAATTCACGTTAAGTTCATGTTTAGTTTTAGTTCAAGTTCAGTTATGTTCACGTTCATGCTCAAGTTTAGTTTATTGAACAAGATTCCAAGTTCACGTATTTCACGTTTATGTTATGCTCAAGTTTACATTAGTGTCAAGTCTCAAGTTTACATTCATGCTTTTTCAAGTCAAGTCAAGTCTCAGTTTCAAGCTCATGTCATGGAAAGCTTCAAGTTCATATCACTTTTTAGTTCAAGTTATGTCAGCTCATGCCATGTTATGTCAAACTATGTTATGTTATGGTTATTATTGGCTTTGATTGTGCATTCATGCCTTTAATTGCAGGCATGCATAATTAACTTGTGTCGGAGTTTCCGGTTAACTTGCTTTAATTAGTCAAATCATACCGTGGTAATTCCAACTACCATTTCCCCCTGAATGGTAGGCGATGTGTTAGGACTAGAGAAGGGAGTGGACACTGGCAGATTGGAGGAGGTTGACTAGACGCCTTAGACGTGATGCAGATCTTACAACCTCCATAGTTAAGTTTTTGGATAATATTCTAGCATCGTTAGTCGAGTTACGCAAGTTAATCGACGAACTAGCCCAATAGTGTATTTTGGTAATGTAATTATGAAGCCTAGTCTCCGTTGTTTTGTGATTAGTCTTCTGAGACCTGTACTGTAATTGTGGATGTTTATTTTGTTAAGTATACATGGACTATGCTTTAATTATTTGGGATATTATAAGTTTGGTACATAGTATTGCTAAAAAAAATTATTTGATGCGAATATTGCATAATGCTAGATGCATATTAGGAACATTGCATCTTATGTATCATGAACGGGGGCAGGTAACCTTGCGTTGCATGTCCCGACGCTTCGGATGTCCGTTTGATCCTAAGTAGAATCTAGGGGTGTCACATTTTATAACTGTTAGAAAATAAAATTAAATAGACAAGGATATGGAGAGGAGAGAATGAGGAAGAGAGAATTTAAGAGCTAAAGTTTTGTTCTTGAGTAGATATGTTATATCCCTATTTATACGTGAATAAGGCTAGAGAAAGAATGAAAATTCAATAAATCAATAATACTAATTGATTTACACAATAAACAAAATATGGTAGAGAATAACTCATATTACCATACATACTATAATATTATGAATATATTCTATAATAAGTATGGTAATATTCTAACATCCTCTCAAACTTAGGATGATAATGATGATGTCATCTTGAGTTTGTAAATAAGATCATACTGTCAGCTAGGTGGATGAGACTTGGAGATTTGACTGATGACTCGACAAAATGTATCTTCGTGGAGTGTGGCGCAAGTACTAGATTGATGATGAAAAGAATGTCATCGATTTGTTAAGTGCAAATGAAGCATTTGAAAGATAGGTGGTGGATGGAAAAGAACACAAAACAACATAACGAACAAGAAATAACATGTTAAATATGAGACTTATCATGAACGACAATCTGTTAGGTCCATAGGAAGCCTTTGGAGAACTTGTGGTGAATGGAAAAGAACACCAACTAACAAGTTGAATATGAGACTTATAAGGAACGACAATTCATTAAGTGCGTAGGAAGTTTCTATGAAACATGTCGTGAACGGAAAAGAACACCAAATAATACGTTGAATATGAGACTTATCACAATGGAAAAACAATGCAAGAAACACTGGGAAATCGGTGGCTCTTATGACAGAGAACTCGACAGTCAACTAGTGGTATGATATGAGAAAAATCAAATTGAAAAAAGGACGTAGATGAGAAAACTGTTTGAGAGGTAAAGCTAGTAGAAGAACTTTAAAAGAAATGGTCCACATAATCGAGTATGGTGTTAGCTAAGGGCTTTGATAAAATGTTAAAAATAAAATAAAATAGAAAAATAGATTGAGAAAAGAGAATGAGGGAGAGAGAATTTGAGTATTACATCTTTTTTATTCTCAATTGTTCTTGAGTACATACCATATGTTCCTATTTATAAGTGAATGTTGTTAGAGAAAAAATAGAAATACAATAAATTAATTATACTAGTTGATACTAATTGATTTATACAATAAGCTAAATATGGTAGAGAATAAATCATATTATCATATATACTAGAATATTATGAATAAATTCTATAATAAGTATGGTAATATTCTAACAATAACAAGATAAATTACGAATTAAGTATTATGGGCCAAAGGATTTAACTAGGTTGCATGAGTTTTATTTTAAAACAAGGTAAGGTGTTTTGGAGTAATATTATGTGTTTGGTATAATGTTATGAGAAGATGATTATCATGATTATTATAAAACCATTTAAGGATGTGCCCCAGTTTAATTATTGAGAAATGCTAGTAGACCGATGGTCTACCAAGCATTCGCACCGATGAGAAAGAAATGTGTTTCTTAATGTATCAGTAGACCTCTCGGTCTCCATATAAGCACCCTTAATTATTATGGGTCATGGGTAATATTATGGACTGTTTATATGATACGAGTTAAGTACTTGGGATCATAATTAAGAACGTATGTTTATAAGATGGTTGATGTTGAATATAGGAAAGAAGGAAAATGTATTAATAGTTAATTAGCATGATATCAAGTCATGGGTGGGATAGAAATTAAACAAATTAGAATGTATGAAATAGAATGAGATGGAATATTGGATTATATGCATTTGAACTATCTATATATACACTATCACTAATATGAAATGAATGAAAAATAAAGAGACAAAATAAAACAAAGAAATAGATAAATAATGAATGAATGATTGTACGAGATAAATAATTAAAATGGACCATGCAGAGAGGAATTGGTAGGAGATGATGGGGAGATTGTCGCTGAGGATGAGACTGATGGGACACAGTATAGGGCACCCCAGGCCATAGGTAAGAACCTACACAATGGAGAGTACCTACAGGGGGAAGATGTGCATGCAGGGTGGGAAATAATCGAAAACGAGATGGGCCTAATTGCATCGGGTTTGGTAGACAAGGTTGTTGAAAATCCCATTGACAAAAAGGGGCCCAACTATCAGACACAAGAAGGGAAACACGATAAAGAGGGAAGGCCTGCGATGGAAACAACTTTTTGCAAAAGACAATTGATAGCAGTTGAACACCTAGAGGGTGCGGAGAAATCTATCCAAGGAAGCAGTAGATGGAAACGTCGTGCACGAGGCCAAGGAACAACTTCAACGGAGGGAGGTCTTTGACCTGGGATTAAAAGACCAGCTGAGATTCTTGATGAGGACTTTGCAACTCCGGTAAAGAAAAAAAGAGGTAAGAAATTCGTTAGCAAAAGTAATGTGGTTACTACAACTGAAACGGTGGAGGCTGGTGACCAGCCCACCCATTGTCATGAAAATATTCAGCTGGAACTGTCGGGAGCTTGGGAACCCCAGAACAGTTTGTAGCCTTTGTTTCTAAATAAAGGCAAAAGTTCCTGAAATGGTTTTCTTGATGGAAACCAAATTGTCATAAGCAAGAGCAATCAAGGTGGCTAGGAAGGCTAAGTATGAGGGTTGTATAGCAGTAGATGTAGTGGGGAGAAGCGGTGGGTTGATGCTCATGTGGAAGCAAAAAGTCCAACTGGAATTAGTGAATTATTCTCAAAGGCGCATTAATGTGCTAATGAAGAATGACGATGACAACTCAAGTTGGTTGCTAACTTGCTTCTATGGACACCCCGACACAAACAAGAGAAGGGGGGCATGGCATCTTCTGCAATCCTTCAATCCCAGTGATATGGGGTGGGGTATTATAGGAGACTTTAATGAGATATTGTCCCAAGAGTAAGACAAGCAAATGAGGATGTTTAGAGAGATGATTGAAAATAACAAACTATTCGATCTAGGTTGGAAGGGGGCCAAATATACATGGTGCAATAGACATGAGGATGAAACCTTTACAAAGGAGAGACTTGATAGAGGTTTGACAAACAAAAGATGGATGGAGATTTTTCCAGATGCTAAAGCCATTACCATGACGACCATATGTTCAGATCATAGGCCTATTTTACTCGAGGGCACCAAAGAAAGGGGGGAAGGGATACAATTTTAGTCCCATTTCAAGTATGAGGTGAATTGGGCAAAGGAGGAAGGCTGCAGAGACACAGTAGCTGCAGTATGGCAAAGAGATGTTTACCCGCCAAGCCAAACCAGTAGGCTGCAAAGCAAACTGGAAAACTGCAGCAAGAGGCTTCAGAAATGGAGCAGGGATCTAAGAAGAAACAGAATAGCAGCCATCAAATAGAAAACAAATGAGATCAAAAAGTTGCAAGAGGAAGAGAGGGTGGATAATATGGGTGATCTCAAAAGACTACAAAATGAGGTTGGTTTCTTACTCGATCAGGAAGATGCTAGATGGAAACAAAGGGCCAAAGTCCATTGGTTGACACAAGGGGATAGAAATACTAAGTTCTACCATGCTTGTGTCAATCAAAGGAGAAAAAAGAATTTCATAAAAAAGATAGTGGATGGAGAAGGAAGAGTACTTTTTTCTAAGGAAAAGGTGCCAACAGGTTTTTGGATTCATTTCAACCAGGTCTACCAAACTTTTAATCCAACTTAGAGGTCTATACAACAATGTTTGAATGGAGTAGAGCACAGGATTTCTCAGGGTATGAGGGAACAACTGGATAGAGATTTCACATCAGAAGAGGTTGTAGTTGCTCTTAAACAAATGTCACCCTTTAAATTCCCAGGGCCAAATGGATTCAGCGTGGGTTTCTACCAAGATCATTGGGGTATAGTTGGTCCTGATGTGGTTCAAGCGGCTCTAGATTTTTTCAGAAATGGTGAAATGCCAAAGGGATTGAATCATACGCTCATTGCTCTATTCCCCAAGGTAAATTCCCCCAAAACAGTTAATGATTACAAGCCTATTAGCCTTTGCAACGTTTGGTACAAACTTATTTTTAAGGTTTTGGCAAATAGGCTGAAACTAGTGTTGCCAAAAATCATATCTTGGAACCAAAGTGCTTTCTTACCTGGTAGACTAATCACAGACAACATCATGGTTGCTTATGAGCTTCTCCACACTATGCAATCTAGGCAAAAGGGAAGATAAGGCAGCATGGCCATCAAGCTGGATATGTCTAAAGCCTATGATAGAGTGGAATGAGACTTTTTGCAAACAATGCTCACTAAGTTGGGTTTTAGTGACAATTTGAGGAGATTACTCATGGCTTGTGTAAAATTTGTCACTTACTCGGTGGTTGTTAATGGGATCCCAGGAGATATCATTTGGCCTACAAGAGGGTTAATGCAAGGGGACCTCTTTCCCCTTACCTTTTCCTTCTATGTGCAGAAGGATTGAGTACCTTATTGAAACAAGCTAAATCTAGAGGCCTCCTTAAAGGAGTAGCTGCTACGAGGGGAGGCAAAAGAATCAACCACATATTATTTGCTGACGATTGTGTGATATTTTGTAGGTCCAAGTTAGAGGAATGCTCCATTATTGTCCAACTGCTAAACATCTATGAAATCTCCTCTGGACAGACCCTGAACAGGCAGAAAACCTCCATTCTATTTAGTCCAAATACCAATGCTGTTGCAAAAGAGTGCATTTCCCAACTTGCTAAAGGTGTAATATGTGACAGCTACAATAATTACTTGGGTTTGCCTACCATGGTAGGAAAATCTAAGTAGAACACATTTCGAGGACTAAAAGAAAAGATTTGGAAAAGGATAAACAGTTGGAAGACCTCTTTTCTCTCCTCTGCAGGGAAGGAAATCTTGATCAAAAGTGTATTGCAAGCAATACTAGCTTACACAATAAGTGTCTTTAGATTGCCAAAGATGCTTCTCAAAGAAATTGAAGCTATGATTGCAAAATTCTGGTGGAGCCACAAAAAGGACGGTAGAGGTATTCATTGGAAAAGTTGGAACAAACTCGAATCAGCAAAGGGCATGGGGGGTTAGGATTCTGTGATCTAAACTGTTTCAATAGAGCACTATTAGCAAAACAAGGGTGGAGAATTATACAGGAACCCTCATTGTTGATGGCTCAGATCTTCAAGGAAAAGTACTTCCAAACAAGCCACTTTGTGGAGGCACAAGTAGGCTATTGCCCATCCCAAATAAATTTGGAGAAGCTTGATGTCAGTAATGGACTTGATTAAGGCGGGGTTTGTGTGGAGAGTTGGTAATGGAAAGAGCATTAGAGTTTGGAAAGATAAATGGGTGCCAATACCTTCCACCTTTTAGATCCAATCGCCTATTACTATACTGGAGCCTAACGCAACAGTAGATGAGCTAATTGAAGGAGAGAGTAAGACTTGGAAAAAATAGTTGGTGCAAGCCATTTTCAGACAAGAGGAAGCTCAATGCATATGCAGTATTCCTATCAGTATTAAGGGGATGGATGATAAAGTTATATGGGGGCTATCGGATAAAGGGCTATCTTCAGTAAAGAATGCATACTTCACTGATCTTGCAAAAAAGAAACAAAAGACAGGGGAATCCTCAACTAGTGATCAAAACGAGGGGATATGGAGAAGCTCAGGTGTGGAAAAACAATTTCTTTGGAAAGCTCTAAATGGAATTCTACCCACAAGGAGCAACCTCTATAAGAGAATGGTAACTGATAATTCTACATGCCCAGTCTGCAATAGTGAAGAAGAAACAGCATTACATGTGTTATGGGACTTTCTAGCTTCAACCGACGTGTGGGGTGAGGAAATCAATCCAGTTAAAAAATGGAGATGGCATTATGTTGATTTCATGTCATTATGGTCAGATCTTCATTCTAAGCTAGAAGATGAAAATCGAGACATTGTAGCTGCGGTGCTTCATGGTTTATGGACGAGGAGAAATGACCTTGTCTTTGAAGGAAAGTTTAAAGGTCATTCCGTTTTGTTTCAGTTGGCAGTATAGGAAGTGGAGGCTACTAAACTGGCTCAAGAAAAGCCTAGAGAGAGTCAAGAAAGAACAACAGATGGGCCGATGAGAAGATTCCGGAGACCCCCACGGCTCGAGTGTGTGAAGGTTAATGTTGATGCAGCTTTGGACAATGAACAAGGAAGGATGAGGATTGGCATTGTCATAAGGGATTCCAAAGGGGAGGTTCAAGTGGTAGCTGCTGCCCCTAAGCAAGTAGTCAGATTAGCTAATGTAGTCGAGAGCTGGGATATGTTACGTGCTATTCTTTTGTGTAGTGAATTAGGTCTCAGACAAGTGCAACTGGAAGGAGATGCAAAGGCAGTTGTGGATGTGATCAATTCTACTTCACACAATTCATCCTGTGATGGGCAAGTCATAGAGGACATCAAATCTGTTTTGTATGCACAACCAAGTTGGTCTGTTTTATTCTCGGGTAGAGATGGAAACAAAGCAGCACATGTAGCTATGAAATTAACTTTATCTTTAAGCTCTGAATTTGTATGGATGGAGGAGGTACCAGCTGAGGTCTTCCCCGCCATTATTTTGGATAAATCATGTATTGTAATGACAGTCTAATGAATTAAAGTTTCATTTAAAAAAAAAATGGACCATGCAGATATACTATATATCATAGAGTGACAGATGATAGTACTAGATTAGCTCATTAGCAGTGTACCTAGTGATGACTATCCTAAGAAGGGTAGGTTCTTACCCGCTAGCTAGGGGAAGAATCAGGATCACAAGAGTTGCTAAACTTAATACACAACATTTAACGGTGTGCACTGGCCATTGACAATTTAAAACAAAAGATTATTGGATTGTGACTGTGAATGTTATTGTATGACAAAAAACCTATCTTTTGATATGTTTTACAGTATCAAATAGTTATTATTAGGTATTCAATTTATTTTTATTTTATTGTGTGAACGTACCAAATATTAATGCGAGGATAAAACCGCAGGAAAGGACTTAGCTATGGGAGAAGATCAGGCAGAGGCTTAAAACATTTATGAGGACTTGTCATTATTATTTTAATTATTATTGGGTTGTTTTATTTGCACAGGGCATCCTAGAAATTCTAGTCAGTATTGTCATAGAATGTCTTTTAATTTTAATAAATTATGTTTGGAATCTTTTATACTAGTGCTTAAGAGAATTTGTAGAGGTTAGTAGCATTCTGATCCTTATGTTTTCTAGAATTAACCTCATTATAGCGCCTAGAGAGAAGGGTTTTACATACACATACATATCTATCCCATTGATCAAGTGAACACTATTATTTTATGAAAATTTGGACAACCCCACATGCTTTATCCTACTTCAAATCTGGCCATCGTGCAAGTTTTTAAAAATTAGCACTTCATGCTGTAACAAGTTTTGAATTAACATCATCTGTCACATATTTTTTCCATCCTATGATAAGTTTTGGATTAACTCCATCTGTCACAAATTTCATCCATCCTAGTTAATTGAAGACACGTATTTGACACCATCCCACCAGCCACCATGGGGTTCAATTCGGCCAACCTAAGGTGGCCTAGGTGTCAGACACCCTGCAGCTGGCCAAGAAAATGTCCACCACTTGGTGGCCATTTAAAATGTAAGGTTTTCGTCGATGTGAGTAGTGATGATAAAATTCATGATAAAGTCATTTCTCTTTTAGATGAACACCACTATCCCTTGAATTGAAGATGGATTTGACATTTCCTGATGGTAAATCCATTTGACATCTATCTACACATAAGCAATGAATCTAAACATAAGTTTTGGATAGGAAAAACATAACAATGAAAGGAATGGGATTCTTAATTCACTACAACAGAATAGCTCTTTTAGGGTGAAATTTTGTCTCAAATTATAGGGATTTTGATCTAGAAAATTTTTTGGGACAAATTTTAATTCTTTGGAACAAAAACAATTCGTCCCAAGGTTGTCCCTACAACACTGTCCAAGAAGATATTTTGAGACGATTTTGAAATTAACCGTTCAATACTATTCGAACGGTTAATTTTTTTTGTCACAGCTCAAGTTCGTTCCAGAATATCATTCGAATGGTTACTATTTTACGTTCAAACAGCATTAAATTGTTTGAACGATTGAACGAGTACACATTTTGAGAACGTTCGAATTGTATACAATAGCTTTCTGCTCGAACGGCAAAAGAGATCGAACAGATAAAAGTTATGTTCGAATGCTACAATAATAAATTACGTTTGAACATTATTTGATTGTCTACTATCGTTCAAATGTTTTAATTAATGGTGTTCTAGCGTTACATGGTCATTTGAACGATAAATATTTTATTAAAACCCCATAATAATAAAAAACCAAATAGACATTCATAATATTTGAAAAAAATATATTAGAAACTGTTTAATACTCACAAAAATTTTATAATAAGTGCAAACAAATAAATAACTGTGAGACTAGCATTGTTCGTACATAATTAGATAATCACATAATCTATACCTAAAAAACCATCAGTTGCTTGGAGGCCTGTACTGTTGCATAAGCTGCTGCATTTGGAGTTGCATCTCTCTTCTGAACTCTTCTTTTTGTTCTTCATGTTGTTTGAGGCACATCTCCATGTCTCCTTATTTCGCCAATTAAGCCTCTAACTCATGTTGCCTTGCAACCAATTCTTCGATTCTATGATTCGCATTCTCTTAGGCTATAGAGGCCGTAGAAGCAAACCCGGAAGAAGAGGAAGAGGGAGAAAGTTTTACACAGCGACCCAAACCCCTCAAACATCCTGAACGTTGACCTAGAACTTGTGTAAAAATATCAACATCATTTGTTGAGGAATTTTGATCTGACATAGATTCAGTACGTATGGCAACCATTTTATCCTACACATAAGATAAAGAGTTAATATTATCATAAATATTCTAATATATTTATTTAAAACAGATTATAATACTTACATAATTTTCACAAGCATCGGGATGAGTCCACTCTCCATTATGATTAGTATGTGATGCAGCATATAATTTTGTCAGATCATAATTGGTATCTGGATCTTGCTACAATAAATATTTTTTAAGATATAAAGTCATTAGAATTTATATATTCAATTAAATATATACAAGAATACTATAATATCGATGAGAGTTAATTGGCTCCTCTCTTCTAGTAAGGTGAGGTTTTTCTCTCTATTGTTATGAGAACATAGATATCCTCTCTTGAACGTAGTTTGAAGAGGCTGGTCTAGTGAGTTACGTAAGAGTAGTTGCTGGTTTTGTTACATAAGTGTACTTGCTGGTTTTATTCATGGTAGAGGAATTGTCAAACCTTTGTGAAGGGCTACGGCTTACAGAGGAGGAGAAGCAGGAAGTCCATGTTCCAGCAAAGGAAGTTCTGTTATCCATTGAAAAAAGCAAGAAGTGCTTGGCGGCTCTTATAGTAGCTGATAAGGAGGTTAACAGAGGACTTTTTCTGGCCACGATGAGTAAAGCATGGAAAGTGGAAGGCCAGGTTTCTTTCAAGGAACTCGACTCTAACAAATGTTTAATAGAGTTTCAGAATGTCTATGAGAAGGAACGGGTCCTGGCGGGAAGGCCTTGGTCTTTTGACAGGTCCCTTATGTGTTTGTTCAACTGTGAAGATTGCTTGGCACCAAAGGATATTGATTTTAATATCGAACCTTTCTGGCTACAACTGCATGATCTTCCCTTTGCTGGCATGAATAAAACAATGGGAGAGAAGTTGGGAGTGGCAGTTGGACAGGTTGTTTCAGTAGATGTAGCTGCAGGTGATATGGCATGGGGAAGTTATCTCAGGGTCAAAGTGTTGCTGGACATAACTAAACCCCTTACCCGTGGTAAAGTCATGAACATGGGAGGAAAATGTTATTGGATACCTTTCAAATATGAAAGGCTACCAACCTTTTGTTTTCAGTGTGGGGCAATCAAGCATAAAGGTCTGTCCTGCTCAAGGTCTCCTTTGGGCGGAAAATCATGAGATGAAATTGCAATGCAATATGGATTCTGGCTTAGAGCCAGCTCCTAGCAGAGAAAATCACAGTTTTTTGGCAAGAAAGGAGGTGATTTTGAGAATTCAGGCAGTTGGCGCCAAAAAAAAAAAAAAAATCTGGGGATAGTAGGTATGACAGGGATGGGATGGGATGGGACAGAATGACCATGGAAAATTTGCAGTAGATTTAGAGCAAGCCGATATGGGGAGCTCTGACAACTACCAACTAAGTGGACTTTTACATGGCAAAGGCAGTAAGTACAATTCCAATAATCAATCTGACATCCCTCTTCAGGCAAGTTGTGATAGCTTTGGAAATCCTCACGTGGCCAAAGAGGATGCCAGGAACCATGTGCAACCTAAGCTAGTCCTACCCAACCAAGGCCTGTTTACGAGGAAAGAAGACCTACTCAGTACAAGTCCTTCCAGGGACACCCCTCAGGTCAGCTCCCGTTCTCAAAACTCTCCCGTTAAACAAATTAGATTGGGTCACCCTAAAGGACCCACGTGGAAAAGAAGAGCAAAAGGCTTGGGTCCTAAGGGAGTGCAGGACCCTTCTAAGGTCCAGGAACCTCCTGATATTCCCATGAAAGAGATCAATGACATTAACCAAAAGAAAAGGCCAAGTGAAGAGTGGCATGGACTCATCATGACTAGAAGGAGAGCAAAGCAAGCTAAGTTGGTAGTGGCTGGTGTCCAACCCTGCCAATCCCCATGAAACGCTTAGCTTGGAACTATCGAGGGCTTGGGAACCCTTGGACAGTTCGTGAACTTCACCTCTTGGTGAAGGAAAAGAGCCCGGATGTGATATTTTTGTGTGAAACTAAATGTAGAAGGGAAAGAATTGAATCTATCAGGGACAAACTTAAATTTGACTTCTGCTTTTCAATGGAATGTAATGGAAGGAGTGGTGGTTTGGCTTTTATTTGGAAGAAGGAAATGGAGGCTGAGTTAGACTCTTACTCACACCACCATATTTCTATCTCTATTAAATCAGATAATATGAGCAATAAAATGACCTTAACAGGCTTCTATGGTCAACCTGCTACTGCAAAAAGAAGTGAAAGCTGGGACCTACTGAGATTAATCCATACCAAAATCAACAATCCTTGGTTGTGTGTAGGAGATTTTAATGAAATCTCTTCCAAGAGGAACAACTTGGCTCTAATGCTCATCCCTTGAAACAAACGGAGGAATTCAGAGTGGCTCTAGCTGATTGTGGATTGAATGACATTGGTTTCATTGGTTCCAAATATACCTGGTGCAACAAGAGGGAGGGATCGGATTTCACTAAATTTAGACTGGATAGAGCATTGGTAAATGAAGATTGGCTAAGCACCTATGCTACTAACTAGGCCTTTGTGCTCCCAAGCCAGTGCTTTGACCATAACCCTCTTTTAATAGAGTGTATGAATCCTGATCAAGAAGTAGTCCCAAAATAGAAGATATTCAGGTATGAAGTGGCATGGGAAAAAAGAGAGGGCTGTAGTGAACTGGTGCTAGCTGCATGGCAACAAAATCTTTCTGAGAGACCAAAGATCACAACTATTCGAAAAGTTATGGAAGTGCAGAAACAAACTCAAGTCCTAGAGCAAGGAGACATTTAGGAACCATAAGAGGCTACTATATCAAAGAAGAGAAATACTAAGACAACTCCAAGAATCTGATCTAGGCCAGCATAGTAGCCAGATTAAATATATTCAAAGAGAGTTAGATGGACTCCTGGAAGAGAAAGAGTTGAAGTGGAGACAAAGAGCCAAGCAAAGGTGGCTGAAAGATGGAGATAGAAAGACCAAATTCTTCCATAAGTGTGCTACTCAAAGAAAACAAGTAAAATCTATTAAGAAGGTTGCTAGTGAGGAAGGAGTGTTAGCATACAGTCAAGAACAGGTTGCTAAAACTTTCCAATCCTTCTACCAAAATCTGTTTACCACCTCAAAACCATTGAGTATAGAAGCAGCACTGCAGTCTTTCCAGCCTTTAGTCAGTGAAGAAATGAATGTTTTACTAGTTGAGGATTTTACAGAAAAGGAAGTGGTTGCAGCCATTAAAGACATGAACCCACTGGGATCTCCTGGTCCAGATGGTTTCCCAGCTACTTTTTACCACCATCACTGGGGCATAATTGGTAAGAATGTTACAAAAGCAGCTCTTGAAGCCCTCAACCATAGGAAGGGAATTAGTGAGCTCAATCAGACATTTATAATTCTGATACCAAAAAGGAAATCCCCTCAAGCTGTTACAGATTATAGACCCATCAGCCTATGCAATGTTCTATATAAGATCATTTCTAAAGCAATTGCAAATAGGCTCAAACTCATCCTGCCCAACATTATTTCACCAACTCAAAGTGCTTTTGTTCCAGGGAGATTAATCTCAGATAATGTGATTGTTGCATATGAACTGTTGCACTCTATGCAAACCAGACTAAAAGGGAAACTGAATGGTTTTATGGCCTTAAAACTTGACATGAGTAAGGCCTATGACCGTGTGGAGTGGGACTTTTTGCAAAGAGTCATGGAAAAAATGGGCTTTGCTGATAGGTGGGTAAGTTTGGTGATGGAATGTGTGTCTACTGTTAGTTACTCACTGCTAATCAATGGCAACCCTCAAGAGCCTTTCTCACCTTCTAGAGGAATCTGGCAAGGAGATCCTCTATCCCCATTCCTCTTTATTATTTGCTCAGAATTCTTAAGTCACAACCTTAACCAAACTAAACTGCAGGGCCTTATTTATGGTATCCCAGCTATTCGAGGGGTCCTACATGTAACTCACCTGCTTTTTGTAGATGATAGTCTGGTCTTTTGTAAATCAAACCCAGCTAAATGGAGTAGGTTACAGCAAGTCCTTAGCAGGTATGAACAAGCCATTGGTCAAAGACTGAACCTGGACAGAACTTCTATCTTCTTCAGTAACAATACCAAGCTAGAGGTTCAACAAACCATCCTCCAACAAGTAGGGACTAAAGCCTCTGGTCCTTTTGATAAGTACTTGGGGTTACCATCCTATGTGGGAAGACAAAAAACTAAAACCTTTAGTTCAGTGCTGGACATAGTCAAGACTAAAATGGCCAATTGGAAGACTAATGTTTTGTCTCAAGCTGGGAAAGAGACCTTGCTGAAATCTGTGTTGCAGTCAATCCCAACTTATAGCATGGGCATTTTTAAACTTCCCAAATCTATTATAAGATGTCTCAACCAGTTGTTGCAGTCCTTTTGGTGGGGTCAAAAAGATAACAGGTCGACTGGCTGAGTTGGCAGGCACTTGGAAAACTCAAGAAAGAAGGGGATCTGGGGTTTAGAGACTTTGAGTTCTTTAACCTTGCCTTATTGGCCAAACAAGGGTGGAGGATCATAAAAAATCCATCCTCCCTTGTAGCTCAGATCCTAAAAGCTAAATACTTTCTGAACTCAGAATTCCTCTCAGTCAAACCAATAGCTAATGATTCCTTTGTATGGAGGAGTTTCCTCTTAGCAAGATCTGTTCTCAAGGAGGGACTTATATGGAGACTAGGAGATGGAAATAAAGTTAAGATTTGGCAGGACAAGTGGCTTCCATGCCCTTCCACTTACAAAGTACAATCTCCTATCACCATCCTAACTACTGATGCAGCAATTTCTAAACTCATTAATCGAGATACTATGCAATGGGATCTACCCCTCATTCAAGCTATTTTTTCAGAAACTGAGGCTAACTTAATTTGCAAGATGACCCTTAGCCCATGCAAGAGCCAAGATGTTTTGACATGGAGATGCTTAAGCAATGGCAAATTCTCAGTGAGAAGTGCCTATCACCTACAAGGCACCATTAAAGAAGACAGCAAGGGCCAATCCTCAGACCAACCCTACAATTCAAGCTTCTGGAACAAAATTTGGGGTATCCAAGCTCCTTAAGCCACCAAATCCTTCCTGTGGAGGGCTGCAAAGGAGTCCCTTGCTATGAATCTGAACTTGCACAAGAGAAAGGTGGTGGAGTCTCCACTATGCCCAATCTACTTCAGGTATCCTAAATCAGTCTCACATGCCCTCTAGACTTGTGCAGCAGCTCAAGATGTATGGTCAAAAAGCTCAAGAAGGATACAGAAACTGGACATTCTAAATGGCTCTTTCAAAGCGATCCTAATGACCTTTTGGAACCAACTGTCCAAGCGGGAACTCACAGAAATTCCAGTCACTGCAAAGGCAATTTGGCATAGGAGAAATACTTGGATTTTTGAGAAATAGTTTCAATCCCCTTCTCAGGTGTCAAAGCAGGTCCATGCAGAGATGACAACCATTGGTACTTGGTTAGAAAATGGGGGAAAACAGGTTAAGGACTAGGTGGCACCTAGCACTAAATGGTCTACTCCTCCACCAGCCTTCTTCAAAGCTAACTGGGATGCAGCCATTGATAAAGACAATTCTAAAGTAGGTATTGATGTGATTGTCAGAGATTCAGATGGCCTGGTTATTGCCTCTCTATGTTCTTCTATTACATTAACTCCTAATCCAAAGATTGGGGAAGTTGTAGCAGCTTTAAGAGCAACTACATTGTGTGCTAAACTGGGATTAACTCAAATCATACTAGAAGGAGATGCTCTCAATTTGGTTTAGGCTATTCAACATAAAGAAGAAAACTGGAGCGCCTTTGGAATGGTGATTAGAGATATCAAATCCTTATTGTGAAAGGTCCGGGAATGATCAATTCAACATACTCCTAGGGAACTCAATGTAATTGCTCATACTCTAACAAAATACGCTCTGACTTGTTCAGAGGATTGTATCCTTCTGGAGGACTACCCTCCATTTATCCAGCATTTACTCTAATGAAATGCATTTGATCCTTCAAAAAAAAAACTATATACAATAAAAAAATAGCAATACTAATTTCTTAGAGAGGCGATGGAAAGATCTTGAGCCTGCATGATGATTAATCTTCAATTTCGATCTATTTATTTTGTTTATAGAACTTCACTCCTACACAGAAATTGAAAATATTAGAAAGAGAAATTAAAAATAGGACAACTAAAATAATTTAATTATACCTTATATAATGGATCCTCAAATATGTCACAAAGTTTTTCCCACTCAGAAGGTTGGATATCCTGAAAAGGATGTTGGTGTGCATCTTCCATATTCTCAAACTTATTATAATGCTCATGATACATTGCCATATATTTACAGAATGCATTACTCATAAGCTTTTCCACAGTCTTACGCTCCTCTCTTCAACCAAAATTTAATTCAAAATTATTCTTGAAAAAAATTTACACAAACATATTATCATTTATAATATTGTAACTTTAAGTAAAATATAAAAATTTAATTTACTAAATAAATGTTTTAAACATTACCAAACAATGCTTCTGGATAAGTTCTTTAACATTTTGGGGGACTTTCTTCCATGAACTCGTTGCCAAAGGTGTATAAGTTTGTCTAAGAGCACCCACATGCGATGCAAGCCAAGCTGCTAATTGTCCTTCGCCTCCAGTATGTTCGTCAAGAATGTTAACCTTGATCTTACCCACCTTACGATATTTTTCCAACGTCACGCCTCTAGTAGTGCCTCAACCTTGATGAGATTGTATTGTGAACTCTATAAAATATAACATTGTAATCATTTTTCTATTATAACCTTAATTAATAACTTTTATGACTATTAGAATTTTACCTTATTTTGTAGAGTCAATCTCTAATGGTGAGTCTGAATGAGAGCTAGGAACAGGTGGAGATGGGATGCGAACTTCCTTTCTCTTCGGTAGCATAATTTCAGAAAACTGATACAATATTTATTAAGTAAAACAGTGCTCATGAAATGTAATGTGAACACATAATTGGTCAATCATAATCTGTATCAGTATCATTTGACAATTCAGTCTTATCATCTATAGATACTTCAGATGATTCAACATTTTTCTCAATTGTCGCATTAACAATTTCAGCTTCAATATCTTCTCTATTTAATGGAATCATCTCATATTGACTCAAATCCACAAACAAATTAAAGACGGGCTGACTCTCTTGGTATGCTTCTTGAGTAGAGGGATCATCTTCTTCTTCATCTCGTCCTTCCACCGGAGGGATAACATCATATATATTTCTTGGAGAATATTTTTGTACCACTCGCCATTGATTTCCTAACTTTGGGTCATCTAAGTAGAATACTTGAGATGCATGAGAAGCCAAAATAAAATGATCATCTTCATACCATTTTTTTAATGTATTAATACTAAAAAAATATTCATCATCACAGACTCCAGTTTGAGGATTGCTTAAATCCCACCATTCACACTTAAACATATACACTACAAGCTCTCCCAAATATTTTATTCCAATTATATCAACAATAACTCCATAAAAATCAATATTTTCTCCATCATGACTTCCCTCGACTAGGACACCACTATTTTGCGTTTTCCTATAACAATATCGATCCATTGTGTGATACCTACTTCCCCGAGAAATACATGCAGAATATCTTGTAGTGCGTCTCGATGGGCCATGCGCTAATGCATACAGTTCATCCGATATATTGTTTGGATTATTCACATGCATTTGTATAACCTACATATTGAGTAAAGCTTCTATTATATCATTAATAAATAATCAATATTTTAAATTTGGTTATTGAGTAAAGCATATGTAATGTCATTACCCGTTGTTCAAACCAACTCAGGAACTCCTCTTCATGTTTTTGGTTTATATCATTTACTCCCAGTTTCTTGAGCATGTTAATATGATCACTGAAATTGATGATTACTACAAATCTTTTATATTCTTAGAATTTTGTGAAAGTAAAGGAGCGAATTTAAATTAAGAAAAAATTATAACTTACTTCAAGTGGTTCTCTATCTCAAGGCAATTGTTCGGCACGTACCACTAATATTTTTCAAACTCTTTTCCACATAAGTCATAACCAAGCACTGCACCAAGTGGACATACTTGTTGGGAAAATACAAAAAACATATTTCGTTGTCTTGCTTGATCAACGTCAAAGTTTCTTTCTAGCCAATCAAACCTAGTGTCAACTCCGTGGAAATATTTGAATAAGAAGGTATGCCACTCATCATCAATATATGCTTCTGCAATTGATCCTTTTGGGCAAGCCTCGTTACGAGCTGTATGTTTCAACTTCCCAAGAAACCATTCAATGGGATACATCCATCTATACTGAACTAGTCTTACAAGTCGAGGCTCATGCGGCAAATGAATGACTAGGTGAACCATGACGTTGAAGAATGACGGTAGGTAAATACTTTCTAGCTTACACAATATTATGGCAATTTCCTGTTCCATTCCATCCAAAGCTTCTACATTTAACGTCCTAGCACATAAGTCTTTAAAAAATAAACCCAACTCAGTTAAAGCCACGCGCACGTCTCTGGTCAAGTACCCACGGATACCAATAGGCAAGAGATATGACAATCATGACTTTTTAATCCAATTATTTTTGAGTCATTTGTTCACACACACCTTGTCAAATTTGAGGCATAACTGTCTGGTAATTTAATTTTCATTATCGACTCATAAAATGTAGCCCTTTTATTCCTTGACAATATATACCACTCAATCGGCATGTAAACAGACGAACCATTTTCTTGCAATTGCATTTTCAATCTTATTCCCAACTGCTTCAAATTCTACCTTGAGTTTAATATATCCTTTGTTTTTCCTTCAATTGACATCAACGTTCCCAATACAGATTCGCATATCTTTTTTTTCAATATGCATAACATCAAGACTATGCGGTAATTTTAACTTCGATCAATATGGGAGTTCAGAAAATATAATCGTCTTTGTCCAATTCAACTCATTTGCAGCTTGTTTTCTCTTTTGTTATTTTTTACCAAATTCATTACAACCAAAAATCTATAAATTGTGCAAGTACATCTTCACTAGACAAATATGGTGGGGGGTGGCCCCATTCAACAGTACCATCAAACATTTGTGAATTTCCCTCCATCTATGGTCACCAGGTAAAAATCGACGATAACCCTTGAAACATAATTTCCTGCCATAAGTGAGCCATTTAGATTTAGTAAGTTTGTTACAAGTTGGACATGCCATTTTCCCCTTAGTACTCCAACCTGACAAGTTTCCATAAGATAGAAAATCATTTATTGTCCATAACACGATAGCATGCATCTTGAACGACTTGCCTGTTGATGAATCAAATGTGACAACCCCATTCTCCCTCAAATCTTTCAATTCTGCAATCAATGGTTGTAAGTGTATGTCTATATCATTTTTCGGTGATCTCGGACATGGAATAAACAAACTCATCATGAGATATGGATCTTTCATACACTTCCACTATGGTAGATTATACAACATAAGTACAACTGGCCAAGTACTATGACTAGTACTCATGTTCCCAAATGAATTAAATCCATCTGTTGCCAACCCAAGTCACACATTACGTTGTTCTTCAGCAAACCATGGGTGTTCCTGATCAAATTCCTTCCACACTTGGGAGTCAGCAAGATGTGACAAAATATCATCGTTCTTAACTCTGACTGATGAGTGCCATTTCATGTCTACAGCCGTTGCACGTGACATATATAATTGTTGTAATCTAGGTATCAATGGAAAGTGGCGTACTACCTTTTGCGGCACATTTTGCTTGTCAGATGTCCATCTTGTTTTGTGGCATATGGGACACTCGTTCAACTGCTTATTCTCGTGCCAAAATAATATGCAGTCATTTTTACATGCATGTATTATATTGTAATCAAATCTGAGTCCTCGTTTCGACTTTTTTGCTTCATAGAAGTTACGAGGTAAAGTATTGTCTAATGGCAGCGCCTCTTTAAATAGCTCGAGTAACATATTAATAGCCTGAATAGATAATCGGCACATTGATTTTATGTGAAGCAGTCTTATGGTAAATGACAATTTACTATGTCTTCTGCATTCTGGAGCTAACGTTGTCAATCATTCCACAATTGTGCAAAAGTGTTATGACCCCCATCATTTGAACTTGATGTGTCCTTATCACCTTCATCCATAAACATTCCCACACCGATGTCACCTAACATTTGCTCCATATCCTCATCGTATTCTTCTCCAACAACATTAGGTTGTACATCTTCATCGATCTCTTCTTCTCCATGTGGAACCTTGAATAAAGTTGGATATGGTTCTTCATGTAAGACCCAATCAGTATAACCCTTGTCAATACCTTTGACAAACAGATGCCCTCTCACCATGTCTATCTTAGGTGAACGCAAATTCTGCATTCTCTACATGGGCATCTAATACGCCCATCAATATCACATGTACCCAATGCGAACTTTAAGAATTTCTTAACACCTTCATCATATACATTGTAATTCTGACCCAAATGATCTCTAACTCGCATCCAGCTCTTATCCATGTCGACTATCTTTATTACAAACAATCACGTGTGTATCAATAAACAAACATGTATCATGTATCAATCAAGGAGTATGCCACCTTTCACCGGATAATTGGCCCTATCCCATTTGGGATTGTAAGATTATAGTCGCAAACCTATGATCTATTATCTGTCACGTCCAACAAAATTTCAGTAGCATCTCTCCATAGTTCTCCAAATATGCTCATTTGGTTGTGTGCACCGACGATTAACACGTCAATGTACCATTACCAAAACTGCATATCCGGAGAACAATGGATGAATCTACCAAAATTTTAATGCTGGACGATAACAGATGTAGTTCGATAGTTTGCGAGAATGATCTTACAATCCCAAACTGTCCACTTTGGACAATTCAAGAGTTATCAATCAAGTATTCATCCGGATTGATAACTCTCGAACGGGTCTAAGGTTTATTTTGATGAACAAACAATTCAAGATATGCTAACATGTATCAAACATTAACAACATATTATTTATACAACAATACAACAAAAACTCTAATTATTAAGTATTATTAAAAACTCTAGTAGTATTTTAAATAAAATACTTCATTTTTTCCATAATTTAAATATTAAGTATTTAAGTATTATTAAACCTTAACTATTTGTATTTTAATTAAAATTCATTTTATTAATTTGAATATTAAGTATTTAACTATTATTAAATCATAACTATTTGTATTTTAAATAAAATTTATTTTATTAATTTCAATAGTTAAGTATTTAAGTATTATTAAATCATAACTATTTGTATTTTAAATAAAATTTATTTTGTTAATTTCAATATTAAGTATTTAAGTATTATTATGTCTTATGTCATGACCCGCTTTTACGTGTATTTTCATTGAAGTGTTGTTTTTATTTTAATTAATATATTGGTTAATTTATTTTAAATTATTGTATTTTAATTGGTTTTTATTTATTTGATGTGTTGTTTAATTTATTTAGTCGTTTTACGGTTTTTAAAATCGTTTTCGGCGGATCAGTTTTGGTTTCCGGAGTGAAGACTGGACCTCATTTCTTTTCCCTCATCTTTTCTTTTTCTTTTCTTTTTTCCTTTTTCTTTTTCATTTTTCCTTCTTTTTCTTTCTTTTTCTTTCTTTTCTTCTTCTTTCTTCTCCTTTCTCTCCCACGTACGCCGAACAGCTTCTTTTTCTCCTTCCCGTCGCCGCCCCTTTGACCGCCCAGTTCTCCGTCGTCCGGCCACCGTTTAGTGCACCACCACCACCATTCTCTTCCCCTTCCACCAGAGATCTTCCCCACCAATTTTTAGAGCCATCGGACCATCCGTTAGCCACCGCGAGCCACCGGAAGTCACTGCACCTGCTCTGTTTTTGGCCCTGTCGCCGGTTGCTTTCGCAGCCCAGAACCGCCGCTCGATGCATTTTCTTCCCCTCTCACCGGTGAACATCCCCACCAAGTTTCACCTCCATCCTAGTCACCGTTAGCCACCACGAGCTCCTCCAAGCCATACGGTTTTTCACCGATTCCGGCGCCGTTGCACCACCTCCAGCCACCATCTCTTCACAGCTTCTTCCCCTACCTCTTGCCAACCTAAACCACCCATTTTCGGCCTCAATCTGTTGTCGGAGCAGCTCCCACAAGCTCAACTCCGTTCAGCCCCTTTTTGGCCTTTGACCGCCATTTCCACCACCACCCACAGCCAAAACTCATTTCCCTTAGCTTCATAAATATCTCAAGGCCATTCCCTATCAATCCCTAGCCTTGGTTTGTCCCCGTTCAAAAGTGAGTTTTTTACAACCCACGGCCACCGTGAAATTTCATTGTTACGTTGCTTTCCTTCCGCCGTTTGCAACGCCGCAAGCTTTCTAAAAATACCATATAGCGCTGTAAGTATTTTTCAAACTCTACTTTTAGATTTAAATATATTTTTCTCATTCAATAAATATTTATCTGTTGGTTGGCTGATTCCGGACTGAGTCCGAGGAGTTCGGGGGTCGGATGGATGGAGGACAGAGTTGCTTGATTTATTGATTTATGGTTGGTTGATCGTTTTGTGCATTGAAATCACATTTACATGGTGCATGCATGTGCGTTTTATTTAAATTGAGAAAATCCTGTTTTATTGGCGTAAGTGGATTTTCGGGTGCGTGTGTATCACGACCCCAAGCCGGGATGGGGTATTATCCCGGTGGAGCTTCTCTGGTCACTCGGGAGCATAATAGACTGAGTGACGTCCCCTGGGTTGTAGCTGGGCGACGACGGGAGCGGGGGCTAGGGGATGCTTGGCTACGAACGTGTCGGGCGCGGAACCGGGCATCGCTCTACGCACCGACTCCGTGGCCCTTCGCTAGCGAGGGCTAGAGGATGCTTGGCTACGAACGCGCGGGGCGCAGAACTGGGCATCGCTCGTTTACGTGTCACATGCATGGTCGTTACCTGTGGTGTGATACTGGAGCCAGGGTGTGCAGATGACCCCTAGGGGAGGTCATGGTGCATACGGATTAATTGGTTAATGGATTGAGTTTGATATGGGCCAAATGGGACTTTTGGCGTGATCTTTGGAAAGGTTATGTTTTTGGGCCAAATGGGATTTTTGGCGTGATCTTTGGAAAGGTTATGTTTTTGGACCAAATGAGATTTTTGGCGTGCGTGGAAAAAAATATGATTTTATGGGTTTTGTACATTGGCATCATTTCATGCATATTGTTTGAGTTCTATATGTTTTTATTTGGTGGTGTTTGGATTTTACTTACCTGCGGCACCATTTTTGGTAACGTAGATTTTGGTGCAGAGATCGAGGATGAAGAGGAGGAGACTGAGCCCGAGGATGCGGCTCCGCCGGGGTGCTGAAGTTTATGCTTTGTATTTAGTTTAAAATTATGTTTGTGTCTTGTAATATTTATTTACGTATGTGTTGAACAGCTTTGTATTAAACAAGAAAAATTCTAGTACTTAGTTATCGACTTGCTTTTCGCTGCGTATTTCTTGTGCACATTCGTCGCTTATATACACACACTTGGCACACATCGATAGGATGATGACCCGTGATGTCATCATCCGGACGTCTCAATTTTCCCGTGTTCGTGCGTGGGGATTTGGGGGCGTCACAGGTGGTATCAGAGCCGTTTGGCTCTGAGTAAAACCACATATCCCGTAGGTAGTACCAGAATGTTTTTAAAGTTGTGTTTTAAAAAATTATGTTAAGTAAAGTTGTTATTTGTTTTATTTTATTTGTTTGAGCTTGTTTGCGTGTTTTTACTTATTTAGTTATGTTTTTGCAAGCTGGTTTCTTTTTGTTTCTTGTTATGTGGTGTTGGTCTTTGCTTTTTGTTTTTGTTTGTTGTTGGTTTTATTTGTTTTCATTTTCTTAAAGGGGGTCAAAGGTTGTGGTGGCAGGAAAAATGGTGAGACCAAGGAAATCTACTCATGAACCACGGGACAATACATCAAGAGATGACTCCATAGCCCAAGCAATACGGCAGATGACGGAGTTTATGCAGCAGAATCTTAGGCCACAGCAGACAGGCCCTTGGCCACAACCAGGAGGACCTTGGCCACAACAAGGGGGTCCCTAGCCACATCAGGAAGGGCCTTGGCTATACCCGGGAGGATCTAGTAGCATGGTGCAAGCTGGATGCACCTATGAGTGCTTTCTGGCGCATAGGACTCCACACTTCACTGGAGAAGAGGATCCACTTCAAGTTGGAAAGTGGATCAAAGACCTGGAAAGAACTTTTGAGGTGTGTGGTTGCACCGAGGCACAACAGGTACTCTACGCCAGCTATCTGTTGCAAGGCACCGCTTTTGATTGGTGGGATACCAAGAGGGTGATGCTAGAAGCAGAGTTGGGATCATTCGCCGTTGTAACCTGGCAGCGCTTCAAGAAAGAATTTAACAACCGCTTCTTTGCCGCATCGGTAAGGAAGCAAAATGCAAGAGAGTTCTCAAATTTGGTCCAAGGAGGCATGACAGTGGAACAGTATGCCCGAAGGTTTATAGAACTTGGGCGGTTTGCTCCCCACCTTATCGCCACAGAGGAGATGCGAGCTGAGTGTTTCCAAGAGGGACTATGTCCTGATATACGCCGTATGGTGGTCAGTCACCGAATATCCACTTTTCAGGACTTAGTGGATGTGGCCACCCTTATAGAGGGAGAGAATAATCTGAGTATGGGCTCCCCTCCGGGTCATAAAAGGCGGAGTTTTTCTAGTGAAGGAAGCAGCTCAGGTTCACCTCAGAAATTTATTCAGCGAACCGAAACTCGACCTCAAGCATCCTCAGGTGTTCGTATGGGAGGACGGGTGCCAATTTGTGGAGCATGTAATAGAGCTCATGAGGGCGAGTGTCAGCTGAGTGGCGAACCCCAGTGTTACCGATGCGGCCAAGTGGGCCAGTGCCTCGTTAGAGTTCAAGGAAGCCGTGGAGGTAGACACAGAGGAAGAACAAATCCAAGACAAGCAGTGCAAGCCCGTGTTTATGCTGTCACACCCGGAGATGTGGATGATGAGGCGCCAGCGACCCATGATGCTGGAGTAATTACAGTTATGGATTTAATTTAATTTTAAGTTGGATTTAATTTTTGGTGTATTTGGTTTCTCCTTTGTTTTTGGATTTCATGGGTTAATGTGTTTGGTTCAGGGAGAGTCCATTTGTATGAGTTTTATGCTTGCACTTTGTTTGATTCCGGTGCTTCACAGTCATTTGTATCTTCCACGTTTGCGTGGATGTGTAATTTGGTCACGGAACCTTTACCAAAGTCATTGGTAGTGGCTTTACCCGATGGTGAAATGGTGTGGTGTTCCAAGGTTGCTTTGGGATGCCCATTAAATTTTGATGGGAGGTTCTTGGATGCTGATTTAGTGGTGTTTAAGCTGTTGGGTTTTGATATCATCCTCGGGATGGATTGGCTATACCGATATTCTGCGAGTATTAATTACAGAAGTGGGATAATTAGCTTTCAGCTTCCAGATGGTGATTGTCTAGAATTTGCGGGGAGTAAGTTAAAAGAAAAGCCGGTAATTATATCGACAATTCAAGCAAGAAGAGAGATTGCATGGGGAGCGGATGCATTCTTAGTTCAGATGGTGTCTACGCCGTTTGAGAAGAAGTCTTTGGCAGACATTCCAATTGTGGAAGAATTTCCCGATGTGTTTGTGGACGACTTGCCCGGACTACCCCCTGTCCGAGAAATGGAGTTTGTTATAGACTTGGAACCTGGAGCGGCTCCTGTGCATAAAGCTCCTTATCGCATGGCACCGGCTGAATTAAAAAAGTTGAAAACTCAGTTGCAAGAGCTGGTAGATAAGGGATTTATTCAGCCTAGTACTTCGCCGTGGGGTGCACCAGTGCTGTTCGTTAAAAAGAAAGATGGAACCCTCCGTATGTGCATCGATTATCGAGAATTAAATAAGGTGACCATCAAAAATAAATATCCTCTCCCGCGGATAGATAATTTATTTGATCAGCTTCAAGGAGCGGACCATGGCAGAAGCTCATGCGGCCCCTTATTCAATTCATTCCGGCAGTACGAAGATGTACCGGGACTTGAAGAAAAATTATTGGTGGGATGGAATGAAGAGGGATATTGCCTTGTATGTTGAGAAATGTCACACATGCCGTCAAGTGAAGGCCGAGCATCAAAGACCCGCAGGTATCCTCCAACCCCTCCCTATTCCTGAGTGGAAATGGGATGACATCACGATGGACTTTGTAGTGGGTTTGCCGAGAACGCCTAGTGGAAAAAATTCTGTTTGGGTGATTGTTGACCGGTTAATGAAGAGTGCTCATTTCTTGCCTGTTAATAACACTGATTCCTTAGGTAAGTTGACACGCTTGTATGTGAAAGAGATAGTGCGGCTGCACGGCATACCAAAGAGTATAGTGTCGGATCGAGACCCAAGGTTCACGTCGTAGTTCTGGAAGAGTTTGCAGGCAGCTTTGGGTACTAAGTTGAAGTTCAGTACTGCATATCACTAGCAGACAGACGGCCAATCAGAGCGCACCATTCAGACCCTTGAAGACATATTGCGAGCATGTGTCATGGAATTTCAAGGGAGTTGGGAAAACCATTTGCCGCTCATTGAGTTTGCATATAATAATAGCTTCCATGCGACCATTCAGATGGCTCCCTATGAAGCTCTTTATGGGAGGAAGTGCAGATCGCCCTTGTGTTGGTATAAAGTCGGGGAGAGTAAGATAATTGAACCCGAAATAATTCAAGAGATGCAAAGCCAAGTTCGGATCATCAGAGATAAAATGGCGGCAGCTCAGAGTCACCAGAAAAGCTACGCTGATACCAGGAGGAGAGAGTTATCTTTTGAAGAAGGTGATTGGGTTTATCTCAAAGTCTCTCCAATGAGAGGTGTTAAGCGTTTTGGTAAGAAGAGAAAATTGGATCCGAGCTATGTCGGCCCTTTTTAGATTTGTGAGAAGGTAGGGTTCGTCGCCTATAGAGTTGCTTTGCCAGAGTATTTTGGGGATATTCATGATGTCTTCCATGTATTGTCCTTGAAGAAGAGCTTTGGACAACAAGAGCCACGCTTTGTCAACCCAGAGAGTATTCAGTTGCAACTGGATCTCACTTATGAGGTTGTTCTGTCGCAGATCATGGATTGGAAGGAGCAACAGTTGAGGTCCAAGGCGATACCTTTGGTTAAAGTGGCATGGGGAGATCTGTTAGCTCAAGATTTCTCTTGGGAGTGAGTAGCGGACATGAGGGAACAATACCCATACTTATTTGAGTAATGAAGGTACGTATCTTAATCTTGGTCACAGATGGTTTATGTGATTTTATGGGGCTTGTTTTAAGTTGGTAGTTGAGCTTGCAAATTTTGAGGACGAAATTTGTTTTAAGGGGGGGAGGATGTGATGACCCGCTTTTACGTGTATTTTCGCTGAAGTGTTGTTTTTATTTTAATTAATATATTGGTTTATTTATTTTAATTGGTTTTTATTTATTTGATGCAGTGTTTAATTTATTTAGTAGTTTTACGGTTTCTAAAATCATTTTCGGCGGATCAGATTTGGTTTCCGGAGAGAGGACTGGACCTCATTTCTTTTCCTCATCTTTTCTTTTTCTTTTCTTTTTTCCTTTTTCTTTTTCCTTTTTCCTTCTTTTTCTTTCTTTTTCTTTCTTTTCTTCTTCTTTCTTCTCCTTTCTCTCCCGCGTACGCCGAACAGCTTCTTTTTCTCCTTCCCGTCGCTGCCCCTTTGACCGCCCAGTTCTCCGCCGTCCGGCCACCGTTTAGTGCACCACCACCACCATTCTCTTCCTCTTCTATCAGAGATCATCCCCACCAATTTTTAGAGGCATCAGACCAGCCGTTAGCCACCACGAGCCGCCAGAAGTCACTGCACCTGCTCTGTTTTTGCCCCTATCGCCGGTTGCTTTCGAAGCCCAGAACTGCCGCTCGCCGGCGGCGTGGCCTACACCACCCACCCAGTTTTCTTCCCCTCTCACCGGTGAACATCCCCACTAAGTTTCACCTCCATCCGAGCCACCGTTAGCCACCATGAGCTCCTCCAAGCCATACGGTTTTTCATCGATTCCGGCGCAGTTGCACCACCTCCGGCCACCATCTCTTCACAGCTTCTTCCCCTACCTCTTGCCGACCTAAACCACCCATTTCTGACCTCGATCCGTTGCCGGAGCAGCTCCCACAAGCTCAACTCCGTTCAGCCCCTTTTTGGCCTTCGACCGCCATTTCCACCACCACCCACGACCAAAACTCATTTCCCTTAGCTTCATAAATATCTCAAGGGCATTCCCTATCAATCCCGAGCCTTGGTTTGTCCCCGTTCAAAAGTAGTTATTTCACAACCCACGACCACCGTGAAATTTCACTGTTACGTTGCTTTCCTTCCGCCGTTTGCAATGCCGCAAGCTTTCTAAAAATACCATATAGCGCTGTAAGTATTTTTCAAACTTTAATTTTAGATTTAAATATATTTTTCTCATTCAATAAATATTTATCTGTTGGTTGGCTGATTCCGGACTGAGTCCGAGGAGTTCGGGGGTCGGATGGATGGAGGACGGAGTTGCTTGATTTATTGATTTATGGTTGGTTGATCATTTTGTGCATTGAAATTGCATTTACATGGTGCATGCACGTGCGTTTTATTTAAATTGAGAAAATCCTGTTTTATTGGCGTAAGTGGATTTTCAGGTGCGTGTGTATCACGACCCCAAGCCGGGATGGGGTATTATCCCGGTGGAGCTCCTCTGGTCACTCGGGAGCGTAATAAACGGAGTGACGTCCCCTGGGTTGTCGCTGGGCGACGACGGGAGCGGGGGCTAGGGGATGCTTGGCTACGAACGCGCCGGGTGTGGAACCGGGCATCGCTCTAAGCACCGACTCCATGGCCTTTCGCTGGGCGAGGGCTAGAGGATGCTTGGCTATGAACGCACGGGGCGCGGAACTGGGCATCGCTCATTTAGGTGTCACATGCGTGGTCGTTACCTGTGGTGTGATACTGGAGCCAGGGTGTGCGGATGACCCCTAGGGGAGGTCATGGTGCATACGGATTAATTGGTTAATGGATTGAGTTTGATATGGACCAAATGGGACTTTTGGCGTGATCTTTGGAAAGGTTATGTTTTTGGGCCAAATGGGATTTTTGGCGTGATCTTTGGAAAGGTTATGTTTTTGGGCCAAATGAGATTTTTGGCGTGCGTGGAAAAAAATATGATTTTATGGGTTTTGTGCATTGGCATCATTTCATGCATATTGTTTGAGTTCTATATGTTTTTATCTGGTGGTGTTTGGATTTTACTTACCTGCGGCACCATTTTTGGTACCGTAGATTTTGGTACAGAGATCGAGGATGAGGAGGAGGAGGAGGAGGCTGAGCCCGAGGATGCGGCTCCGCCAGGGTGATGAAGTTTATGCTTTGTATTTAGTTTAAAATTATGTTTTTGTCTTGTAATATTTATTTATGTATGTGTTGAACAGCTTTGTATTAAATAAGAAAAATTCTGGTACTTAGTTATTTACTTGCTTTTCGCTGCGTATTTCTCGTGCACATTCGTTGCTTATATACACACACTTGGCACACGTCGATAGGATGATGACCCGTGATGTCATCATTCGGACGTCTCGATTTCCCCGTGTTCGTGCGTAGCGATTTAGGGGCGTCACAGGTGGTATCAGAGCCGTTTGGCTCTGGGTAAAACCACATGTCCCGTAGGTAGTACCAGAATGTTTTTAAAGTTGTGTTTTAAAAAATTATGTTAAGTAAAGTTGTTATTTGTTTTTTTTTATTTTTTTGAGCTTGTTTGCGTGTTTTTACTTATTTAGTTATGTTTTTGCAAGCTGGTTTCTTTTTGTTTCTTGTTATGTGGTGTTGGTCTTTGCTTTTTGTTTTTGTTTGTTGTTGGTTTTATTTTTTTTTGTTTTCTTAAAGGGGGTCAAAGGTTGTGGTGGCAGGAAAAATAGTGAGACCAAGGAAATCTACTCAGGTGCCACGGGACAATACATCAAGAGATGACTCCATAGCCCAAGCAATACGGCAGATGACAGAGTTTATGCAGCAGAATCTTAGGCCACAGTAGACAGGGCCTTGGCCACAACCAGGAGGACCTTGGCCACAACAAGGGGGTCCCTGGCCGCCACAAGGAGGGCCTTGTCCGCAACAAGAAGGACTTTGGCTATTTGTATTTTAATTAAAATTCATTTTATTAATTTCAGTATTAAGTATTTAAGTATTATTAAATCTTAACTATTTGTATTTTAATTTAAAGATTTAGTAGTATTTTAATTAATATTGAAATTGAAAGATTTAAAGATTTAGTAGTATTCTAATTTCTAATTGTAAAGAAATTGATGTATAAACATACCGTTCAAACGGTGTGATATTGTATTCGAACATAATAAACCCGTTCAAACGTTAATCGTGTACCGTTCAAGCAAGTTTATTCCAAATTCCAATCGTCTTCAACAACCAAAAACCCCAATAATCACCAACTCAGTAAAGCAAACAAAACCACACAATATCATGAACTCAATACAATAAATGAAAATACTCATATTCAAACTAAAATGAGAATAAGATAGCATACCTGGTTTTGAGAGATGAAAATGCAAGGAAACCGTTATGCCCAAAAAAAAAAATACTCCCCAAAAAGCAGTAAAAATAACCTCTTAATCCGAAAATATAAGAGAGATGAAAACTACTAATATTTGGGAGCTAGATTAAGGGAGAATCGCGATTTGCCTCTGGTTATGTCAGGAGCGAGACTAAGAGTGGTGGGAGGAGAGCGAGATTGTAAGGTTCTATAGTGTAAATGTGGAACATTTACGTTCGAATGATTATTTACTAAACGTTCGAACTTGAAACAATAAAGTTGGAAAAATCTCCATCCTGAAGTTTCATGTTCGAACATATATTTATACGTTCGAACAGTAATGCCCGTTTACCAAAACGTTCAAATGCTTATTATTAAGAGTTCAAACGGTTTGGTAAATGTTTAGTAAAATTTTTTTTACACTATACCTTTAAATAAAAGAATAACATTAATATATAATATATAATATACTATAGTTTAGTAACATAGTACGTTCGAACGTGAAACAATAAAGCTGGAAAAATTTCCCTCCTGAAGTTTCACGTTTGAACATATATTTATACGTTCGAACGGTAATGCCCATTTACCAAAACGTTCAAATGTTTATTATTAACAGCTCAAACGGTTTGGTAAATGTTTAGTAAAATTTTTTTTACACTATACCTTTAAATAAAAGAATAACATTAATATACAATATATAATATACTATAGTTTAGTAACATAGTAATATCATATTATGATATCTAATCAAGCATATTATATATTATATTATATTTTACTATAATATAATATAATATATAATATCATACTACATCTAATATTATAGTCAAGTATATATATTAGACTATATATAACATATATATGGTATCATGACATAGTGTCATCTAATTAGATTATAACTAAAATATAATATGATAATATAATACTTTCTTGTATAACATGTACATACTATCATATGTAGTGTCATCTATAGTACTATCATATATAGTGTATTCTTTTTTTTTTGAAATAAAGAGACAACTTCTCATTAAAACAAAAACATTTGTAACAGATGACTCTAAGACTACAGACCAGCCTAGAGTACCACGATTACTTCATTTCCTTAGTTACAACAGACATGATACATTCTGGACAAAGTTCAATGTCATAAACATCAACGATGCTCTCCATTGCCGCTTGAGCCAATTGGTGAGCAGCCTCATTAAGGCCACGTAGGACATGTGAGCAGCTCCAGTTGGTACATGAATTCAGAATCTCCCTTGCATCACGAACCAAACTCCCTCCCATACTTCAGTCCGAACCATGTTTCTGAAGCAAGTCCACCACCTGCTTGGAGTCACCTTCCAAGCACACCTTGTTTAGGCCTAGTTCCTTGATGAAAATTGCTGCCATTAGTGCTCCATATGCCTCTGCATCAAAAGGTCTCTCTCGAAATGGTCTCTGGGCACGAAGGGCACCCACTACTTGGCCTGTGTGATCACGGATTAAGACTCCTATGCCAATCCTTCCTTCCCCTGCCCTGACAACCACATCCCAGTTGACTTTGAAGTGGTCTTCCTCTGGTTTTGTCCATTTTTGGGGCTTAGTTTAAGGCTTCAAACCTACCTTTCCTGCATCCTGGAAGGACTCCTTATAGAGGTTGTGGTCTGCCATTGCCTGATGGAAGACTCTGGTGGGATGCTTGAAGGCTCTACCATGGAGTATATCATTCCTCCTGCTCCAAATACCCCTTAGAATGATAGCCACTTCCTCGAGTTCCCTGGTGTCTAGGGCCTTTACTAACTGGGACCATACATCAAAGAATAGGTTGCTTTGGTATGACATTTTCTGAATTTTCCTACAACTCTGGTTCAACACATCCTGAGAAGCTACACAGTTCCATAATGAGTGACCCGATATCTCAGGGGCCTGCTTGCATATAAAGCACAGGTTGTCTTCTACCACCTTCCTCCTTTTAAGATTAGCCAACGTGGGAAGAGCCTCACTACATGCCCTCCAAATGAACATCTTAACTGCTGGAGATGTTTTAAGTTTCCAAACTGCCTTCCAAGCTTGTTGGTCTCGAGCCATGCATGATGATTCCCCTCCCACATTCACTTCCATTGCCCTGTGCAGGTGGTACCCACTTCTAATAGAGAATTGACCATTGTTTGAGTGTAGCCAAACCATTCTGTCCTCCCTATCTACTAGACTAATTGGTATTGCTTTGATTGCCTCCCTCTCTTGAGGAAAGAATAACTCCTCCAAAAGGGAGTCCTTCCACACTCTGAGAGTTGGGTCAATAAGGTCACTGACCAGTTCACACCAGCAGTCATGATCCCGTGGGGTTGAGACCTTATGAGTTGGCAGCGAGGGTATCCACCTATCTGTCCATATGTTGACCCCACTGCCAGTCCCTATTCTCCATATCATACCTTCTCTAAGGACCTCTAAACCTGCATATACACCTCTCCAAGCCAAAGAAGGCCTTGATCCCAGTTTTGCCTCTAGCAACTCACCCTGCCCAAAGTACTTCTGTTTAAAAATCCTAGCCACCAGAGAGCTTGGATTCTGCTGTATTCTCCAGCCTTGCTTAGACAGTAGGGAAATGTTGAAGCTTCTGAAATCTCTAAAACCCAACCCACCATGGTCCTTGCTATTGCTGAGTTGGTTCCAGTTAACCCACTGAATCTTAGATGTGTCTTCATTGTAGCCCCACCAGTACTTTCTGAGCAGCTAATTCAGTCTACCCGTGATGGATTCTGGTAGTTGGAAGATCCTCATAGCGTATGTGGGAATGGCTTGAAGAACTGCTTTGAGGAGCACCTCCTTCCCAGCACCAGAGAGGTGCTTAGTCTTCCAACTCTCCAACCTGGACCAGGTTCTGTCAACCAGTGAGCAAAATGCTGCAACTTTCTTCCTCCCCACACAGACAGGAAGTCCCAGGTACTTCTCGAAAGAGCCTGTTGACCTGACACCTACCAGCTGTTGTATTTGGACCCTAGTGTCCTTCTTTGTGTTTTTGCTGAAGAACACTGAAGACTTGTCTCTGTTGAGGACCTGCCCCGAGGCCCTTTAATAAACTGATAAGATATCCAGCAGACTAGAGACTTCCTTTGGGTTTGCTTGACAGAAGAGATGGCTGTCATTTGCAAAAAAGAGGTGATTGATAGTGATGGGGCCTCTTCCCACATGGACTGGGGTAATGACCTTGCTATGCTCAGCTTGGTTCAGTAAGGAGGAAAGGGCCTCAGCACACATGATGAAGATGTAGGGGGATAAGGGGTCACCTTGCCTAAGGCCTCTTGAGGGGAGGAAGTTCTGTTGGGGCTTCCCATTTACAA
Source organism: Carya illinoinensis (assembly GCF_018687715.1). Classification (NCBI taxonomy): domain Eukaryota; kingdom Viridiplantae; phylum Streptophyta; class Magnoliopsida; order Fagales; family Juglandaceae; genus Carya; species Carya illinoinensis. The sequence continues at coordinate 17,165,511 of NC_056764.1, read as the reverse complement.
GAATAGAGTAAGAAATGGATGTGAGGCACCTCTGAACCAGGCTAACCCACTGAAATGGGAACCCAATTTTGGACATGATAGCTTCCACAAAACCCCATTCAATCCTATCATATGCTTTGCTCATATCAAGTTTAAGGGCCAAGCACCCTTTTTTACCTTTCATTCTAGTACTCATGGAGTGAAGAGTTTCATAAGCCACCAAAACATTATCAGTTATTAGCCTACCCGGGACAAAAGCACTTTGATTGAGGGAGATGAGGTTGGGGAGGATGGTCTTAAGCCTGTTAGCAATGGTCTTTGAGATGATTTTATAAAGCACATTACACAGGTTGATGGGTCTAAAATCTGGGTTTTTAATGGGGTTCTTGACTTTGGGAATTAGAGAGATTAATGTGTCATTGACATCAGTGCAGGAGCCACCATGGTTTAGTACTTGTAGAGCATAAAAGCATACCTCCTCACCTACCACTCCCCAGTATTTTTGGTAGAAGGAAGCTGGAAACCCATCGGGGCCTGGTGAGCCTAAAGGGTTCATTTGAGTCACTGATGTATAAATCTCCTCTCGGGTGAATGGGAGCAGAAGCCAATTTTCCATCTCATTAGAGAGTTTAGTTTCCAGAGCATCCAGACAAGTCTCATAATTAGAAGGGGAGGAGGTGGTAAAAAGAGAAGAAAAGTAACCTGTAAAAGCACTACCAATGTCTTCCTGCTTAGTCAGGATCCTGCCTTGTGGATCCTCCAGGTTGACTATAGAGTTAGCCTTCCTTTTATGACTGGCCAACTGGTTTTCCTCTTTGCTGTTTCAGGGTGTCCATAGAACCCTGTAAACTGCCATGTGGGTTCATTAACCCCCCCCCCCCTTAACTAAGGCACTAATATGCCATCAAGTATAGCTCACAACTTTGACCGACCATTCAACCTTCCACAGCAGGGCAATCCCACCACTAGACCCCACACTATCCATTGTTAGACAGCCATCAAACTTCAAAATTCTTCTAATCTTCTCAAGCTTCTGTCTATCACTTTTAGTCTCCACTAGAAAAACTAGGGAGGGGCACTTCTCCTTAGTTAGCTTACTAAGGATTCTAACTGACCGAGGGTTCCCAAGCCCTCGGCAGTTCCACACCAAGATACTCATTGGTGTTGGCAAGGCTGGGTAACAGCCTCTACCAATTGGTTATCAATGCCATTATTGCCTCTTAGTTTCTTCCTTTTGTCATTATCCCTCACTAATTCCCCTCCTCCCCTCTTGTAATCTCCTTTGGTATTTATTTTCTGTGTTAAATTGGTTATGTCACCCAGTGTAGCATCCCCATCGAGATCCTCCTGGGGTGCTGCTCCTCGAGCCAGTCTTTTCCATGTCCTGGTCCTCGGACCCTCTTGCAGGATGGTGATATGTTTGCCTAACTTAGTGTTTAGGGCCCTTCTCTTAATCAGTCCTTCACTGTTTTCCTTACCCACTTGGAAGCCTGGAGGTTTATCTAGTTCAGTCAGTAGACCTCCTTTAGCTAAGGGCCCTTCACTAGTTCAGACTCCACACTCACTAAGCTAACAGGTTTTATGGAACTTTTGTTCTTTTCCAACATAGAGAACTCGTAGCTTCTAGCTGAAGGCTTTTGGTTTTGTACTTGAGAAAATGCTTCTAAATTGTTACCTGACACCTTTTGAGTAGGAGGGGACATATCTGTTGCCATTTGACTTTTTTCTATTTTGAGACCACCAATCACTTTTCCCGCTGAAATTTCTTCCTGCTTTCTAGCTGGCTTCTCCTGTTGGTCAGTATGGCCTCCTGGTATGGGCCTTCTGTCTCCACTGTCACTGTCTTGCCCCTGATCATCCCGGTGGTTGTTGCTGCCGTGGTTGCCACCGTTATCATCCTCTCTACCACCCCTCTTGGAACCTCCATATTTACGAAAGTTGAATATGTTGGAGTGCACTGGTGGAGCTCTCAGCCATGCACCAAACTGTAATGGAGCCTATTCTGCGTCTTGATTCTCATACCTTAGCTTATTGCAGTTTTTCCCTTTGTGGTTGAGGATACCACAATGAAAGCAAAAGTTCTGGAGTCTTTCGTACTTAAAGGAGATCCAGTGCTCTTCCTCCTCAAAGCGCATCCATTTACCCCTGAGCAGGGGTTTAAGTATGTCCACTGCCACCCTCACCCTTAAGCATCTCCCCCATCCACATCCATCTGACTCTGTTTCCACTCAGATGACATGGCCTATAGAGGCTGCAAACTGTGATCCTACTTCCTCGTTCATGGTGGCCAGGGGCAGGTTGTGAAGTTGGACCCAGAATGGCTCATATCTAAACTGAGTTTTGTTAATGGAGACAGTGTCATCTACCTCTTGTAGAGAGAGCAGGCATCTATCAAAAAACCACAGTCTGCCCCCAAGAACCTTGTCTTTGTCTTCCAGTTTTTGGAACTCTATGATGAAGCTTTGGTCCCCTATCTCAATGAATCTAACCCAGCCGTCTAATCTCCAAACCTGAGACATGGTGGTCCTGAAGGCCTCACTATTAACAGTCCTTTCCACCCTTGCTCTGCCCACAATACAGTGCTCACTCATTCTATCTTCCTTCTTTGAGCCTTCTGGATTCATGTGGAACTGGATACTTTCCTCGGTTGTTAACTGCAATCTTTCCCACCTCTTGACTAAATCCTCGGCCTCCATCTTTCTGTCAATTACTACTGACTATCCTTATACCAACCTCACAAAGGTGAGACCGAAAGCCTTAGCAAAGCTAAAGCACTGGAGCCTCACTCTAACTCACTCGAGAGAGAAGGCATATATAGTGTATTCTAATTAGACTAAAACTAAAATATAATATGTTAATAAACTAGACAAGTCATAACATATATTTACTAGTATATATAGTATGATCTTTAATATCACATATATGTTATATAATACTATAATATAGTATAGTATATATAGTATACTATATTATACTACATCATATAACTTATTATAATAATAAATATCATATATTATAATATATGTTATTATATATATAGTACACTACATATTATATTTATTAAGTTTAATATAGTATATATTATATTATAATATAATATAATATAATATATTAAATATAATAACTTATAGTATATTATATATAATATAATATATTAAATACATACTGATAAGGTCGATACCCTTGCTGATCATGAGGTGAGGGATTTGGTTGTTGGTCCAAATACTCCACCGTATGACGGGACGAAGAACATTAAACAGGCATATTTATCTTTTTTCTTCAAGATCCTGAATTTGATAATTGCCAACAACATTGATCCTTGGCAGCACAAGACAGAGGTTGGCATTGATTGGATGAAATTTATGATACGGGTCACTCGTGGCATTCTTATCGACTTGGTGGGGGTATATATTCGATAAGATTTGATCAGAGTCCCAATACATTTTGATGGATATACTGCCATTTGAAATCATGATCACTAGATTTTTGCTATTTGTTGGTGTTGTGCCTGATGTTGCCGAGCGTAAATGGGAGCTAATGGGACCGATAAACAGCACCACCCTCTAACGCAGCACGGGACACTCGAGACTGCATCTTCGTGGAAATGTTCCAGAACCGGTTGATCCTTAGAGAGATGCACAGCCAGGAGATCATGGAATATCAGTTGCTGAGACATCCACACAGGCCGAGGCATCAGTACACAGTGTTACTCATGAGGAGATGGTCGAGATCGTGCGTGCAGCGATTAGCGAACAAACATCAGCAGTGATCAATGCAGTGCGTATGGAGATCCATTCTTCTATGTCTGTGCTTTGTACAAAGATTACTATATTACGTACATAGTTTGATGCCATGTCTATGACTTAGGTCACCATCAGTATTCGACTGACATAAATAGAGGAACGCATAGTTGCAGTCGAGGAAGTGTGCAAAGACTTGGGGTCTTAATTAGTACTTTCTATTTTTTATTTATTTATTTTAGCATGGACAATATTTTGTGTTTTGTAAATTCAGTATTTAACTATTAAATAGTATTATTTTATATTTTCTGAACTAATTATTAATTTATATTATTCCAATTATTTAATTGACCAATTTCTTATAATTACTAGTTAATATAAATATAATTTTACAAAAAAAAAAAACCTGGTCACCATTTGAACCCTACAAATCAAGTTGGAATAGTGCTAATTCATCATTCAAATGGCTAAATTGGTATGTTTGAACGGTGTAGCAATTTCCCTCTAAACAATTTTACTTAATACGCCAAAATCTAGAGTTGAACGGTTAAATTTAACTGTTTGAAAGGTGAATCATTACTGTTCGAACGGTTTAATTATTTGGGACAAAATATTTTGTCCCTAACTAGATTGTTAGAACGTTACAGACATTCTATCTTTTTCTTGGCATGAAATATTAAATTCGTTCCTAAATCTCACTTTTTGGGACAATTTTCATTTCATCCTAAATAGTCTTTTTTGTTGTAGTGATTACGTGGTTTGCAAGCGTGTGGAGCATAATGCTTCATCTTAAGTCATTAATTAGAATTACAAAATCAAGAAGTTTCTCTATTAGGATTTTGAAATGAAAGATATGGGTGAGGCGACTTATGTGATTGAAATAGAAATATTCCTAGATTGATCACATGATCTATGATCACATGAAAGTGATATATTGAAACAGTCTCAGAGAGATTTTGTATGGAGAATTATTTAGCTAGTATCATCTCATGTCAGATAGGGGATAGATTAAGTCTAATGCAATGTCAACAAAGCGAATAAGGATGCAATGTCAACAAAGTACTCCCAGTTGTTGCTTGCCTCTTTGACGAGCACTGTGACGCCCCCAAATCCCCACATATAGACACGGGGAAATCGAGACATCCGGATGATGACAACACGGGTCACCACCCTACCAACGAGTGCCTAGTGTGTGTATAAGCACAAATGTGCAAAAAGAAACACGCAGCGGATTACGGAAGTCATAACTAAGTACCAGAATTTTTCTTAGTTTAATACAAAGCTGCTCAAAACATACATAATAAAATATTACAAGATACAAATATAGTTCAAATCCAACAAGGTATAAACTTCCACTCAATACTCCGGCGGAGCTGCATCCTCGGGCTCAGCCTCCTCCTCCTCCTCGAACTCTGCACCAAAATCAACGGTACAAAAAATGGTGCCGCAGGTAAGTAAGATCCAAACATCACTAGATAAAAGCATATTAAAACTCAAACAATATGGATAAAGGAATGCCAATTCACATGACCCGTAAAACCATATTTTTTCCACGTACGCCAAAAACCCATTTGGCCTAAAAACAAAACCTTTAAAACCAATCATCAACATTATCCTAGATAATGGCCCAAATCAATAAACCACCATTTTCCCAGAAAATGGATCACATAGCCTCAAACCAAATCTCGTTATTTTTCCAGAAAATGGCTCGTAACCAAAACCATAAAATCGATCCATTTATTAAATGCACCATGATCTCCCCTAGGGATCATCCGCACACTCTGGCTCCTGTGCCACACCACAGGTAATGTCTACGCGTGTGACACCTAAACGAGTGATGCCCAGTACTCGCGCCTAGCGCGTCCCTGGACCAGGCCATCCTCTAGTCCCCGCCACTCTAGGGACCATGGAGTCGACACGACAGCGTTACCGTATCGTGCGATCCGGTCGTCGCTGGGGGATGTCACTCAGTATTATCCACTCCCGAGTGACCAGAGGAGTTCCACCGAGATAATAACCCATCCCGGCTTGGGGTCGTGAGACACACGCACCCAAAAATCCATTTATGCAAATAAAACATGATTTTCTCAATTTAAATAAAATGCATATGTATGCTCTATGTAATGCACGCCTCAAGGCACAAATAACCAATTAATCACAAATCAACAAAACTAATCAACTCCGCTCTCAATCCATCCGACCCCCGAACTCCTCGGACTCAGTCCGGAATCAACCAACCAACAATCAAATAATTATTGTAAGAGCAAAATATATTTAAATCTAAAAGTAGAGTTTGAAAAATACTTACAGTGCTATACAGTATTTTTCGAAAGCTTGCGGCGTTGCAAACGGCGGAAGAAAAGCAACGTAACAGTGTATTTTACACTGTGGCCGTGGGTAATAAATTACCCACTTTCGAATAGGGACAAACCAAGACACGAAATTGATAGGGAATGGCCTTGAGATGATTATGAAACTAAAGGAAGTGAGTTTTGGCCGTGGGTGGCGGCGGAAAGGGCGGTGGAAGCAGAAAAAGGCCAAATCGGAGTTAAGCTCGTGGGAGCTACTCTGGCAATGGATCAAGGCCGAAATTGGGTAGGTTAGGTTGGCAAGAGGTAGGGGAAGAAGCTGCGAAGAGGTGGTGGCTGGAGGTGGAGCGACGGCACCAGAATCAGCAAAAAGCCGTGCGGAAAGAAAGGGCTGTAGGAGGCTAACGGCGGCTCGGATGGAGGAGATTTTTGGTGGAGGTGTTCACTGGCCGGAGGGGGTTCGAATGGTGGGGATGGTGTTGACCACGCCTGCCGGTAGTGGCGGTCTAGGTGGCTGAGCCGAAATGGCGATGGGGAGAGGGAAGAGAGAGAATCGGGCGAGCGGGAGGAGAAGAAGGAAAAAGAAGAAGAAGAAAAGAAAAGGAAAGAAAACGAAAAGAAGAAAAAGAAAAAGGGAAAAGGAAAAAGGGAAAAAAGAGAAAAGAGAAAAGAAAAGAAATGAGGTCCAATCCTCACTTCCGGAAACCAAAAACTGATCCGCCGAAAATGATTTTAAAAAAAATAGAAAACGACTAAAATAAATTAAACACTACATCAAATAAAATAAAGCCAATTTAAAATGCAATAATCTAAAATAAAAGAACCAATATATTAAATTAAAAACAACTCCTTCAGCGAAAATACAAGTAAAAATGGGTCATCACATCCTCCCCCCTTAAAACAAATTTCGTTCTCGAAATTTGCAAGATCAACCATCAGCACCAAAAAGATACAAGTTACAACTCTGAACATAATTGAGAGGTACATAACATCGACAACTCCCAACAAATCCAATGGTTATTATCTTCACACCATAAATTGCTAATATCGACGACGCCTCTACTTTACCTTCCGAATTTTTATCCTATTCCAACCTTGGTAACCTAATAGTCACTTCCAAAATTAACTATCAATAAACAAAATTTGCACGATCAAAAGATTAATCTCCCATTAAAACTCCGAATCACTACTAATTCCTCAAAATCAATACAAAATTTGAATATCTAAGTATCTCCAAAAATCATGCTTTCACGCGCACTCTGATAACTCACCAAAATACATAAAGGCTATATCCTAAAAAAATTAACATCATCAAGTACAAGCTCAATCCACACCTAATCACAAGAAAACCTTTATCACATTTCTATAGAAAATAATATACCTAAAAATCCACAAATCTCCACTCGTTCCTCAGTTGGCCATCGCTGCCCTAATAAAAAATCAACATTTCGCAAAAATACACCCATTGATTGTTGATAGAAATCAATACCCATCAACCTCAACATCCCAAAATAAAAACAAGCATCATCCTTTCAAAATAAAATTGCCACATCTCAGGTAAGGAACATAACCTAAAAGGCTTGAATCTATATCGACCAACCCACAAGAGCGACTATGAACTTTTACCTGACAATCTATATTTAAAAGCTCATCACCTAAATTCTGAATATCATATAACCTGACAATGACTAATCTTAATACGAACCACCATAAAACTCACCAAAACATTATTGAAACCTTCTTGGTAACTTGCCCACTTATATCTACTTCCATAAGCCAGTATTTATACGACTAGTTTCTTCAATTGCACATCCCCATTAAATCTCAAGGCAGGCCATACTACTCAAATCTTCAATCCTCCAAAATTATTCCACATCACTCTTGCGTCCTAAAGCCATATTACCTTCTAAATCTATTTATGTTATCCACCATTGATGCCTAAGTTCCAACCTCCAAGATTTCATCATACACTACACATGGTGACCCAACAAACACTCTTCAAACTAAATAATAATGTCTATAATTCTTCCGACTAGACACCTAGTCTCTAAGACACAATATAGCTCCTGAATTTAAATTCCTAAGTGAACTCAAGTCACGATTAATTCCTGCGAATAATCACAACAATCATTGCCTACCATCATTTTATTGAGTAACCCACTTCAACTGTACACTTCGATCATCTTACCAAAAACTCACAGCCAAAACCAATAATCATCCAACGTACAAGTGATCCAGTGCTACCATTTCCATCATCTAGAGTTATATCCTCAAATCAACAATAATCATTCCTGAATCTGCTCAACTTATATCCTTAAATATGCCAAAATCCATTCCTAAAAGTCGGCCGAACATACCGCCTCAACCCAAAAAAAAAACTAAAATACCAACACTCAAATTAACATACTCATTTAATACCAACACATAAACTACCACCTCCAACACCTGAGGGAAAGGAGTTGCCATGTGATCCGAGAAACTTGATTGAGGGTTGGATAAATGCTTGGGTGGTCAAATCTTGAACTCGATAGCCGAGCTCCCATGTGATGCAAGCAAGTTACGTCACCTTCATTGTAACAGCCCACTACAAATTCAAGGGATGAATTTCTTTAGACTTTAGGAACATCGTGAAAACTCAAAAGTTTTAACTAATTGACTGATCGCTTAGGTTCTGGTTTGTCAATATAGTCAGTTTTACCCCTCACTGTTAGGCCAAAAATGCAATTTTTATTTCTTTGATGTAGTTAAAGGTGTTAGAATAAGATATGGTTTGTGCCATTGGATTTAGAGTAATATTTAGTGTGATGACCCGCTTTTGCGTGTATTTTCACTGAATGGTTGTTTTTAATTTAATTAATATATTGGTTTATTTATTTTAAATTATTGCGTTTTAAAATTGGTTTTTATTTGTTGGATGTTGTGTTTTATTTATTTATTCGTTTTACAATTTTTAATCTCGTTCTCGGCAGATTTGTTTTGTTTTCCAGAGTGAGGATTGTACCTCATTTCTTTCCTACATCTTTTCTTTTCCCTTTTTCCTTTTTCTCTTTCTCTTTTCTTTCTTTTTCTTTTTTCTTTCTTTTTCTTTTTCTTCTTCCTCTTCTTTTTCCTTCCCGTGCGTAACCCCCCCGTTCGTCTCTCTCTCTCTCTCCTCTCCCACGCCGGTTTCAACCTCAGCCCCAACCCACTGCCGTCCGACCACTGTGGTCGACACCACCCCCGCCGGTCGAACCCCCTCCTGCCGACGCACCACCCCACCGAACCCCAACCCCATCCGGCCAGCAGTTTGGCCGAAAAATGCCCAACAAGACCCACGGATTTTGCCCCGATCCGCCGCCGTCGCTCCACCTCCGGCCACCACCTCTTCACCACTTCATCACCGGTTCCTTGCCATCCTAACCCACCCATTTCCAGCCTCTAATAGCCACCGGAACAGCTCCCACGAGCTAGCTTTCCATTTTGGGAAATCCGGCCATCAACCACTGTTTTCGCTGCCACCCATGGCCAAACTTCACTTCCACTAGCTTCATAATCATCCTTAGACCATTCCCTATCAATCCCAAGCCTTGGTTTGTCCCCATTCAAAAGTGGGTATTTTACAACCCACGGCCACAGTGAATTTTCACTGTTACGTTGCTTTTCTTCCGCCGTTTGCAACGCCGCAAGCTTTCTAAAAATACCGTATAGCGCTATAAGTATTTTCCAAACTCTAATTTTAGATTTAAATATATTTTTCTCTTACAATAAATTATTGCTGCTGGTTGGTTGATTCCGGACTGAGTCCGAGGAGTTCGGGGGTCGGATGGATTGAGGACGGAGTGCTTGGTTTTGGTTATTTGTGATTGCTTGATTTTATTTGAGCCATGAGGCGTGAGTTGCATTTTCTGTATATGTGCATTTTATTTATTTGAGAAAATCCTGTTTTATTAGCGTAAATGGTTTTTGGGTGCGTGTGTTACACGAGCCCAAGCCGGGATGGGTTATTATCTCGGTGGAGCTCCTCTGGTCACTCGGGAGTGGATAAAACTGAGTGACATCCCCTGGGTCGTCGCAGGGCGATGATCGGATTGCACAATACGGTAACGTTGTCGTGTCGACTTCGTGGTCCCTAGAGTGGCGGGGACTAGAGGATGGCCTGGCCAGATACGCGCGAGACGTGAATCTGGGCATCGCTCGTTTAGGTGTCACATGCGTAGTCGTTACCTGCGGTGTGGCACAAAGCCAGGGTATGCGGGTGATCCCTAGGGGAGATCATGGTGCATGCATAACCGGATTGTTTTTATGGTTTTCGGATGTGGGCCATTTTCTGGGAAAATGGCGATACTTGGTTTCCGAGGTTTTTGATCCATTTTCTGAGAAAATGGTGGTTTGGGCCATTATCTAGGATAATGGCGAGGCTTGGTTTTAAGCATATGTTTTTATGGGGCAAATGGGTTTTTGGCGTGCGTGTAAAAATCATGTTTTATGGTGCATGTGCATTGGTTTTTATTTCATGCATATTGTTTGAGTTTTATATGTTTTTATCTAGTGGTGTTTGAAGTTTACTTACCTGCGGCACCATTTTTAGTACCGTAGATTTTGGTGCAAAGATCGAGGATGAGGAGGAGGAGGCTGAGCCCGAAGATGCGGCTCCGCCGGGGTGCTGATGTTATGTTTTGTATTTAGTTTAAAATTATATTTGTGTCTTGTAATATTTATTTATGTATGTTTTGAATAGCTTTGTATTAAACAAGAAAAATTCTGGTAATTAGTTATTGACTTGCTTTTCGCTGCGTATTTCTCGTGCACATTCGTCGCTTTTTCACACACTTGGCACACGCCGATAGGATGATGACCCGTGATGTCATCATCCAGACGTCTCGATTTTTCCGTGTTCGTGCATGGGGATTTGGGGGCGTCACATTTAGGATGGTGCAATAAAGCCATTTTAGTTTTCGGACGTAATGCTTGTTCGAAAACACGTTTCGATTATTTCGAGGCACTTCGGAGACAAAATTTGATAAATGATTTGCACCCTAATGCTAGTATGTATATTTAAAATTTTGTAGTGCAAAGTTTATTTTTACTTTTTTTGGAGTAAATAGTAACATCGATAGTAGCATCAAGTGTAGTGTTTTCAAAATCACAGTGTGGATGTCAAAATTAGGTTAAAGATGTTTTATTTGGACACTTGGCAAGATCTTAGTCATACTTGTGAATGGTATTTGATACTTGGCATCAAAAGAAACCATGAGATAGAAATGTGAAGTAAATCAAAGCCATGCCACCTAAGCAAAACCCTATTCCATCCAACTATCCAATTTTTGCCAAACCAAAGAGGGTTTCAACCTTAGTGAAATACCAAATGCTTGGAATCTAATTGAAACTCCAAAATCTATGTTGAAACTAAAACCCTAAATGGTTTCTCCAAACCCCAAATTTGCTTCCAAACCCTAAATAGATTTGGATTTTAGTTTAGTGTTCAATTACTTGATTAAATCACTTTCACATACTATTAACTAATCAAATTTATATTATGACATCATTATTCAACTTTTTAAACGTTGAAAATTATATTGGGTCAAGAAAATTTGAATTTGGGCTTGATAAGAGTGTAATCGATCTAGTTTTGGATAAAATTTGAGACTGTACTGGTATAAACCGGTTTTGCATTTTCAAAAATCGATTTTGCACTAGTTACCCTCTAAACTGGTTCTTCCAATTTTACCGGTTCTTATCCGATTTTTCAGTTTTAACATACTATATTATATATTATATAATATAGTATATAATACTATGTAACTATAGTGATAATATATTGTAGTATATTATAATATATATTATAATTATATTATAAACTATAATGATATATTATAAGATATAATAGAGTATTATATTATAGTATATTATATTATATAGTGGTGTTATATTAGTATAACTATTAATACAATAAACTATAGTGATATAAGATTTTAAAATTTACTATTATATTCATTAGTAATTTATCATAAAATACAAGAATATTTTATATATAATTATATATTATATATAAAAATTATATATAATATAAAAAATTAAAATATATATAAACTGATCTTGTATGATTTTAGAAAAAGAAAAATTGGAACTGGACCGATTTTGATCAGTTTTAAGAAAAATAAAACTGGCACTGGACTGAACCAAACTCGGTACCAGAATAAACTCACCAGTTAACCCCTTTTTTTACACCCCTAGGGCTTGATGGCAACCCAAATCCTCTTTAAACCCCAAATTGAGACCCATTCGGTTAAGGCCCATGGGGCCCACGAAATTGAGCTGCCTTTGAAAGGCTTGTGGAAGAAGTTTTCCTCCTTCCATGGTTGACAAAACTCTACCCAAAATAGCCCCAAGTTGTACTTGATTTGAACGCCAAAGCCATCTCACTCACCAAGTCTCACATGGCAGCTATAGGTAGCATTACCATGGGCTGGTTTTGCCCATTGTTTTGGGCTGACACAGCCATCACTCAAGGTCATTCACAGCTCTCTCATCACCCCTCATTTGTGTAAGAAGGCGTCCAATCCATTTCCCTTTAATTTCATCCATTTCCAACACTTTTCGTGAAGACGGTTTTTCTGAGTCACATTGCGTGCCGCTTTTGAAGCTTTTGTAAGTATTATATCATGAAGTTCCTACACGAGTTGTTTCTATTTGAGTCTAGTTTTTGTGGATATATTTTTCTTCATTTTCATGGCCATTTGATTGGTAAAAAGTTGTTTAACCATGGAAATATCGTTTGGGGCAATAAACTGGACAATGCTTATTATTTTGATGTTTTTGACCAAATTATTGAAAATATCTTGATCTGAAACTTTTATGGAGTGTAATTAACATGTTTACATGAACGTTTTATGAGGAGTCATTGTATCTCATGAGCTTTTGGTGAAAGCTTTTCTTAGATCTAAAAAGTTGGAAACTGGAATCAGTAAAACAGTTTTTGTTTTGTGAAAAATTGGATCTTTTGTGGTAACATCATGTCCAGTGGCTTTAATATTTTTATATGATTATTCTAAGTCTTTGAACTACATTTTAGGATGTTATTTTGAAGATTTTTGGTGTTGTTTTTAAAGATACAATTTTTTATGCATGAATAGACTTGGTTAGGTCACCGATTTGAAGTTTTTAGGTGTACAGAAGTTTTGATGCAAATATGGCCATGTAATTTTGAGTTTAATGTCTAGATCTACTTTTAGACATGTCTGATTTTTATGCAAATAGGTGTTGTTGGATTGTGATTTTTGCCATGGTGTGTTTGAGATCAAGTAGTCTGACCAAAACCAAACTTTGAGAAAATCTGTTTTTGGTGAAGTGTTGAAGTCGAGTACTTCTAGATGAATTTATGAATTTTGATATTTTTACTTGATGATTCAAAACATGTTAGTCATTAGGAGTTTTTTAAGGGCATATTGGAAGAAACTTTTTGAACTTGTGGATTTCTTAGAGATGTTTTAAAAAAAAGGCAAAACCTTGAGTTTCAAGGGTTATGTTTCAGCTAAAAGATTTGGAACTTTTTGTTACAAATATTTGTGTTTTTATGAAGTGCATTTTTATGGATATTTCAGTATGCTTTTTAAGCATAGGATGTGATCATACATGTTGCGATATTTCAATTTTAAGCATGATGAATGAGGTTGATAGAATTGCAACAAAATCAAAGTGTTTTTGCCTTAAAGGTATGAACCTTAGTGTGTATGTGATAGTTGTGATATGTTTTAAATTTTTCTAATTAGATATTTGGATTTAGTGTAAAATTACATTTCTTGTAAATTTTGGTGAGTTTTGTGTGATGACCTGCTTTTACGTGTATTTTCACTGAAGGGTTATTTTTAATTTAATTAATATATTGGTTTATTTATTTTAAATTATTGTATTTTAAATTGGTTTTAATTTATTTGATGTTGTGTTTAATTTATTTAGTTGTTTTATGGTTTTTAAAATCGTTTTTGGCGGATCGATTTTTAGTTCCCGAAGTAAGGATTGGACCTCATTTATTTTCTTTTCTTTTTTTATTTTTCCCTTTTTCCTTTTTCTTTTTCTTCTTTTCTTTCCTTTCTTTCTTTTTCTTCTTCTTTTCTTCCCCGGTTTCTCTCTCCCTGCGAGCTGCTTCTTCCATTTCTCCTTACCGTCGCCGGCCCTTTGACCGCCCAGTTCGCCGCTGTGTAGTACACCACCCCCACCAAATTCTTCCCCTCCCACCAGTGATCATCCCCACCAATTTTCAGGGTCATCCAACCAGTCGTTAGCTGCCATGCATGGCTGGAAGTCATGGCACCAGCCCTCTTTTCCCTCTCTGTCGCCGGTTACTTTCTCAGCCCAGAACCGCCGCTCGCCAGCGGCGTGGCCTACACCACCCACCCATTTTTCTTCCCCTTCCACCGGTGAACATCCCCACCAAGTTTCACCTCCATCCGAGCCACCGTTAGTCGCCACGAGCTCCTCCAAGCCACACAGTTTTTGAGCTTTTCCGGCACCGTCGCTCCACCTCTGGCCACCATCTCTTCACAACTTCTTCCCCTACCTCTTGCCGTCCCAACCCACCCATTTCCAGCCTCGATCTGTTGCCAGAGCAGCTCCCACGAGCTCAACTCCGATTTGGCCTTTCTCTGCTTCCTCCGCCATTTTCACCGCCACCCATGGTCAAAACTCACTTCCTTTAGCTTCATAAACATCTCAAGACCATTCCCTATCAATTTCGTGCCTTGGTTTGTCCCCGTTCGAAAGTGGATAATTTATTACCCACGACCACAGTGTAAATTACACTGTTACGTTGTTTTTCCTCCGCCGTTTGCAATGCCATGAGCTTTCAAAAAATACCGTATAGCGCTGTAAGTATTTTTCAAACTCCACTTTTAGATTTAAATATATTTTCCTCTTACAATATATATTTGTTGTTGGTTGGTTGAATTCCAGACTGAGTCCGAGAAGTTTGGGGGTCGGATGGATTGAGAACAGAGTTGCTTGATTTGTTGATTTGTGGTTGGTTGGTTGTTTTGTGCATTGAGATTGCATTTACATGGTGCATGCACGTGCATTTTATTTATTTGAGAAAATCCTGTTTTAGTGGCGTAAATGGATTTTCAGGTGCGTGTGTATCATGACCCCAAGCCTGGATGGGGTATTATCCCTGTGGAGCTCCTCTGTTCACTCGGGAGCGTAATATACTGAGTGATGTCCCCTGAGTTGTCGCTGGGCGACAACGGGAGGGGGCGGGATGGTAACGCTTTATGTACCGACTCCGTGGCCCTTCGCTGGCGAGGGCTAGAGGATGCTTGGCTACAAACGGGCGAGGCGTGGAACTGGGCATCGCTCGTTTAGGTGTCATACGCGTGGTCGTTACTCACGGTGTGGCACGGGAGCCAGGGTATGCGAATGACCCCTAGGGGAGGTCATGGTGCATACAGATTAATTGATTAATGGATTGAGTTGGATTTGGGCCAAATGGGTTTTTGGCGTGTGTGGAAAAATATGGTTTTATGGGTTTAGTGCATTGGCATCCTTTCATGAATATTGTTTGAGTTTAATATGTTTTTATCTTGTGGTGTTTGGATTTTACTTACCTGCGGCACCATTTTTGGTTCTGAAGATTTTGGTGCAAAGTTCGAGGAAGAGGAGAAGGCTGAGCCCGAGGATGCGGCTCTGCCAGAGTATTGAGTGGAAGTTATTGTCTTGTTGTTGGATTTGAATAATATTTGTAGTTTGTAATATTTTAATATGTATGTTTTGAACAGTTTTGTATTAAACAAAGAAAAATTCTGGTACTTAGTTATGACTTTCGTTATCCGCTGCATGTTTCTTTTGCACATTTGTTATTTTTACACACACTTGGCACTCGTCGATAGGGTGGTGACCCGTGTTGTCATCATCCAGACGTCTCATTTTTCCCGTGTCCGTGCGTGGAGATTTGGGGGCGTCAATGGTTGGAATTAGGATGCAGAGTCCTTAAGTTAAGGATTTTTCATCACTTAATAACTTAGAAATCCTTACAGTTTTTCATTTTTGTGCTTTCTTAGTAACGCAACAATCACTATAAGTTAGTTTCTAATTTACTGTCAAATTACTATGTATATATGATGGATAAGAGAACTACTGTTTGTGTACTTCTATTATCCTATATGCCATACTATGCCATATCACTACATTTATGACTATTACACATATTATATTCTATCATGATATGTTTATTTGTTTTAGTATATATTAAGCAAAAAATATGTCTATTATACGATATTTATTTTGTCACATAATGTGATGACCAAGAATTTTTTTGCTAGGCCTCTTATTTATTTTAAAATATATATTTTTGTTTTGGGCCAAGCAAGGAGGAATTGACCCATTAGGAAATTGGGTTGAAGTAGAAGGTATATGAGGTCTTGAGGAAGGCACAAGCCTATTGGAACTAGGGCACACACCTACCTTTCTTGTAAGGTAATATTATGATGACACTTGTCACTATGGGGAAGAGATTCTATAAGGAAGATCAAGAGGCATGGAAGTTGGAATCTAATGGAAGCCAAAGGGGCATGCACGACAACTATAGACATGGGGAATTCAATTTTTCCATTTGTCATGCATGCAAAAATGAAGGTGAAGAATCTTGTAGAAGATCACTTGAGAGGGACGGCTAGGACAAGGAAGTTTGTGCACTTTTGCCACCCTTGTGACAAATCACACAATGTCTAAGACATTGTGGAAGAAGGATCTCCTTGGGAAGAGATGGACGTTTTGGCCACCATATATACACACACTTCTAACATGCCACTTGACATACATGCACATATGTAGGAGATTGGGGAAGATCCTAGTTAGGTATACCTTTTTACCATGAGGTTCATTGAACCAAAACACAAGATGAAAGGCAAACGGGGAATGAAGGTTTTGGTTTTGGAGAAGGAGCCGCCACTTGTCCAAAATGCTCTCTTGTGTTTCCAACACAATGAAATGATGGACAAGGGGAAGAGGCTCAAGGGTGAGGTGCCAAATGGCATCTATGCAAAGAATTTTAGCTCGTTCAAGAAGGCTCTTATGTCTATAAAAGGGAGAGGATGCCAAAAACTATATCTTTTTAGTCACTTGGAGGATTTTCTCATAAAGCTTTTAGCCCCCAACTTTCTCTCTACTTTTCATCACTTTTTCACCATCCAAACTACACTCGTTTTTTCAAACTTTTTAGGATAAGCAAAGTTCTGGATACTTTCTACAGAGGGAATCACATAAGGTATGAAGCAAAAACTATCTTTTCTTTACAACACACACAACCATGAGAAGCAAGTTTCAGATTTGGCAAGTTCACCATGAAGTTAGCTCTCAATTTTGTGGAGTTTTCCAAATGAGCTTACATCTATACACACGGCTAGATTAGGGTTTCTCTTCTAAAGGGATGAGGACTCAACCCTAGTTGCCTTAAGTTTGAAAGCATGATGTTTAGAGGAAAGAGGGTCTTAGTTTTAATGTTTATTTTGTACAAGGGTTTTAGTTTATGCAAGTTTCAGACTTGAGGAATAAAGATCTGAAATATTGGGAGCCTTTTTCTTACAAAAGATGGCAAGTGCACACACTCACTCACATGGATTAAGGTTTTGAATAATCAAACCTAATGATTGTTATATATATTTTTTCAGCTTGCTTCACTTATTGATTGTGGATTTTTGTAAGTAAATTTCTAACTTATACTTGATATTTTATGTATATGCAATGTGAACTCAGTTGTTGCTTGGTTGTATGATTATACTTGAAATGATGGTGTTCTTCCATGTGATATAATCGGATCATTGTGTGAATGTTCAACTTATGATTGAAGTGGTATTGTGGTTAGTTTATATTATGAAAAAATGGAATGAAACGCCATATTTAGGGTTTCGAATTTGCATAATTCTTAACATATTCATGGAGATTGTTGCATTACCGAGTCTTTTAAAGGATTAAACTCAAAATAATAATAATAATACTTGCTATTCGATATGTATGTTCACTCATATGTTTTCGGCTATACATGGTGGTTCACGGATAAAGTTTTGATAAACACGTTAGAAGATTCTAAGGTCATGAGAGTCAGTATAATGTATATTAAAAAATAATAGGTTTCGGCCATGACCTTAGATGAAGGGTTAGCATGAAGTGATTAAAGTCTTAAAGGCATTAAATTAATTCTCAAGCATACTAGTGTTTATGTGTTTTGACCATTGCATGATACATGTGAAGTTGTGATTGTTTACTTCTTGTTTGTTGATCAAATGCCTTGAATTTATGAGTAAGAATATGGTCGCATGTTCTAATATTTTCAAGCCGTAACGAGAAAGGTATGTAGTTGTGCTTGATTTCTTAATGTATGCTTATGATTGAGTTTCGGCATTTGCATGTGTCCCATGAAAGCACAATGTTTTATAGTCCATGTCACTTGCATTAGGTTTTGTGAAACTTTTCTAAAAAGAAAAAGAGTCTTTTAAAGTTTTGTCACGACCCCAAATACTAGGATGGGAGAATGCACTAGTAGAACTCCTTTATCCAAAGAGTCTTTCAAATGATTCCTAAAAGAAAATGATACTGGAGCGGGATTGTACCTAAAGCTAGTGGGCGTCCTACGGTAAAGGTGAAAGGCAAACTACCTTAATAATAATGATTAAAAGTAAGATATAGTCACCTTGGTCAAAGTGGGCCAACGGTTGATGTGATAACTAGCGGGGAACACACAGTCCATAGGGGAGTTATGAGGTATCCAATTATATGTTAAAGTCAAAGATCAAATCCTTGAGCTCTAAGACATGTTATGTTATGATATATGAACAAGAACTCGAGCTTATATGTATGTTTTAATGAATAAGAATTAAATGATGAAAAGATATTTTATGAGTAAAGATATGAAATTTCTAATACACGTAGCATTTTTCAAAAGTCAAATGCATAAGAAAAAGTTCATGTCCATGCATTCATTTTAGTTCACTTACATATGCATATGATATCTGTTACATGTTATTTGTTTACTTACTAAGATTTCTCAAAATCTCACTGTAGTAGTTTTCACTACCATTCACTCATCCAGAATGATAGAAGTTGTGATAAGAATTCAAGAGGATACTCATAGGGAAGCGCAAGAGACCAGCTCCCCAAATCCCTATGAGGTCTCTCGAAACCATCCATTTTGGAGTGGCTGGAAGCTGCAGACCAATTTGTCACTGAAGTGTTGCAGCTCTTTGAAGAGCTGAGGGGTTTTGAACCAAGATAAGGCCAAGTAGGATCAGCCTCGCGTGAGGTCATTTTATTATGGTATCGCCTTTTGATAATGGATAGATTGTTTAGATAACACTTGGAATAATGGTCTCATGTTTAGCACTAAAGCTATCCCAAGTGCAGGAAGATGTCGTGTAATAATTAGGAATAAATTCCTAGATCGTCTCCTCAGGGAAAGTTACTTCAAAATCAAACTCATTGAAAAAGGTGAAACAAAGAGAAAATAAAATGATGGTATGTGCAATGGATGGAAAATGGTACTAGTCATGGACTAGATTCATGTTTTTAGATTTTGATTGTCGGATTGGAATATAAAGGACTAATAGATTAAACTCAGAAATTAATAAAACTAAATTAAGAATTAAACTAAATTAGGAATTAATTGATAAAACATGCACTGAAAATTGAAAAGCCCCAAATTCAATGTTCTAGGGTTCATCATTATATTCAAATCACAAATTCTCAAATTAAACCACCGTAATTATAATCAATACTAAAATGAAAGCTTAACGAAATGATAAGAATAAATAACACGAATTAAATGAATAACAAATAAATTACTCACACGTCTAAATCAAAATTCTCTAAAATAATTCAGAAACTCAAAACTGAAATGAAATAGCAAGTAGAGAATTGAAAAGATCAAGCCAATTGAATGGAGATGAAGATTCGAAGCGGTGGAGGAGGCTGAGCTGCAGTGGCAATTGGACCCCTCAAGGAGTTATTCAATCTGCTACAATGTGAGTGAATGATCCAGTGGAAATTGTGTAGCTGCTTGAATGATCGATTGAATAAATCCTCCTCTTCGAATTTGAACGAAAATCAAAGGAAAAATGAATTCTAAGTGTTTCTCTACTCAAAAACCGAGTTTTCCAGCCCAAGAGTCGTCCTAAGATGTAAAAAAAACATATATATACTCTGACAGCGGAATGAACTCTGATCTGTAAAAATGCGATATTCGCTCGAGCGGAGTGTCGAGTGAACATCGAGCATTCGACTCTGCCTAAGTTCGCTCGAGCGGCCTGTCGAGCGAACATCGAGCGTTCAACTCTGCCTGAATTCGCTCGAGCGGCCAAATGCCTCCGCTCGAGCGATCTCTTTTCCCGCAGAGATCGTTTGAATCTGCCTGATTTCGCTCGAGCGGCGGCTTCTGGCCGCTCGAGCGAAATGTACCATAATCCATATTAATTGACAGTTGATAAAATTAGAGCAGAAATTCATGCTTTTAATCAATTAAAATCACAACTTTGATTTATTCATTTTTCCATATAAAACCAATGATAAAGTAATGAAAGAATTAATATATATTGGTTCCAAAAGCATTAAAAATGCAATAATTCAACTCAATCAGTATCGCCTTTTGATAATGGATAGATTGTTTAGATAACACTTGGAATAATGGTCCCATGTTTTTGGTAGGGGTGAACATGAATCGGTTGGACCGACAGAGACCAGCCACTGGATTCAAGAACCAGTCGAAACCAGTGGAGAACCAGTCAACCAACGGGTAGAAAATACTGAAAACCAACGTCAGTCGGTTCGGTCCCGATTTGACCCAGGGAAAAACTGTCGAAATGGCCAACCCTGTATAATTATATCTTTTATATATATATATACACCTTACACAAAACGGCGCCGTTTCATATGAAACGAAATGGTTTTGTCTTAGAAAAAAAAAATGGGATGATGCCTTTTGGTTCGGTGTTGTTTCTCTCAGCCTTTGGGTTAGGGTTACCCCCCTTTTCTTTCTTCTTCATCTCACTCTCGAGTCTCTTAGCCTTAGGACTCCTCAACGCCGCGACCTTGACTCCTCACTCCTCACCTTACAGTCACAAAGACTTTGTTTGGCGTCTCTCTCATTCAACGGTGTGTGACTCACTGATTTCCATTCAACCCCAACCATCGCCGACGAACCCTCACGCCTTCGTGACTCCCTCCCATTCGAAGTTTCATTTTTCTCCATGATTCCGTGTCTTCATCCCTCCTTGAGCATTCTCATCTTTCCTTCTCCATTATAAAGTTTTTGGATTGTAAATTGCACTGCCCGTGGCCTTGTGAGGTTTGTCAAATTATATATATTATAAATGTTTTGAATTTATATATATGTGAATTTGTCAAATTAACCATGTTGTTGTGAATATATGGATTGTGAATTTGTGAGGTTTGGCTTGTGAGTAGTGAATACTGTTTGGATTGTAAATTGCACTGCCTGTGAGGTTTTTCAAATTATATATTACAAACTTTTTGAATTTATATATATGTAAAAGTGTAAATTTGTCAAATTAATTGTGCTATTGTGAATTTATGGATTGTGAATTTGTCAAATTTGGTTTGTGGTATGACTGTCGTGACTCCCTCCCATTTGGTTTATGAATTGCACTGTCCGTGAACAATAGTTTTGAGACGCCCCCAAATCCCCTCGCACGAACACGGGAAAATCGAGACATCTGGATGATGACATCACGGGTCATCACCCTAACGACATGTGCCAAGTGTGTGTATAGCAACAAATGTGCAAAAAGAAATACGCAGCGGGTAACGAAAGTCATGACTAAGTACCAGAATTTTTTCTTGTTTACTACAAAGCTGTTCAAAACATATAGAATAGAATATTACAAAACACAAATATTATATCAAAGCCAAAAAGAAAACATAAACTCCACTTAGAACTCCGACGAAGCCGCATCCTCGGACTCAGCCTCCTCCTCCTCCTCCTCGAACTCTGCACCAAAATCTACGGAACCAAAAATGGTACCGTAGGTAAGTAAAAACCAAACACCACTAGATAAAAATATATTAAAATCAACAATATGCATGAAAGAATGCAATGCACATGCTCCATAAAATCATAACTTTTCCACGCACGTCAAAAAAACCCATTTGGCCCACAAAAACATATCCTTAAAACCAAGCCTCGCCATTATCCCAGATAATGGCCCAAACCACCATTTTCCCAGAAAATGGATCAGAAGTCTCGAAACCAAACCTCGCCATTTTTCCAGAAAATGGCCCGCATCCAAAAACCATAAAAGCAATCCAATTATGCATGCACCATGATCTCCCTTAGGGATCATCCGCACACCCTGGCTCTGTGCCACACCGCACGTAACGACTACGCATGTGACACCTAAACGAGCGATGCCCAAACTCGCGCCCCGCGCGTACCTGGCCAGGCCATCCTCTAGTCCCCGCCACTCTAGAGACCATGGAGTCGATATGACAACGTTACCGTGTCGTGTGATCTGGTCGTTGCCCTGCGACAACCCAGGGGATGTCACTCAGTTTTATCCACTCCCGAGTGACCAGATGAGCTCCACCGAGATAATAACTCATCCCGGCTTGGGCTCGTGAGACACACGCACCCAAAACCATTTACGCCAATAAAACGAGATTTTCTCGATTAAAATAAAATGCACAAATATGCAACGCACGCCTCATGGCACGAATAATCAACCAAATCACAAACAAACATAACCAAGCACTCCGTCCTCAAACCATCCGACCCCCGAACTCCTCGGACTCAGTCCGGAATTAGCCAACCAACAACAAATATTTATTGAATGAGAAAAATATATTTAAATCTAAAAGTAGAGTTTAGAAAATACTTACAGCACTATATGATATTTTTAGAAAGCTCGCGGCGTTGCAAACGACGGAAGGAAAGCAATGTAACAGTGAAATTTCACTGTGGCCGTGGGTTGTAAAATACCCACTTTTGAACGGGGACAAACCAAGACTCGGGATTGATAGGGAATGGTTTAAGGATATTTATGAAGTTAAGGGAAGTGGAGTTGGCCGTGGGTGGCGGCGAAAACGGCGGAGGAAGGGTTGAAATGCCCAAAACGGAAACTAGCTCGTGGGAGCTGCTCCGGTGACTGTTAGAGGCCGAAAATGGGTGGGTTAGGACGGCAAGGAGTCGATGATGAAGTGGTGAAGAGGTGGTGACTAGAGGTGGAGCGACGGCGGCAGATTGGAGCAAAAATCGTGTGGCTTGATGGGCTTTTTTCGGCTAAACGGTGGCACGGTTGGGGATGAAACTTGGTGGGGTGGTTCACCGGAGGGAAGGGAAGAAAATGGTGGGTGTGGTGTGCCGCACGATGGCCGGCGGCGGTGGGTTTGGGCAGATGGTGCTTTCGGCGTGAAGGAGAGGAGAGAGAGAGAGAGAGACGGACCGGGGGGTCGCGCGGGAGGGAAAGGAAAAAGGAAGAAAAAGAAAAAGAAAAAAAAGAAAGAAAAGAGAAAAAAGAGAAAAAGGAAAAAGAGAAAAGAAAAGTTGGAGGGAAGAAATGAGGTCCAATCCTCACTCAGGAAACCAAAACAAATCCGTCGAAAACGAGATTAAAAACAGTAAAACGACTAAATGAATAAAACACAACAGCAAATAAATAAAAACCAATTTAAAATGCAATAATTTAAAATAAATAAATTAATATATTAATTCAATTAAAAACAACCTTTCAATGAAAATACACGTAAAAGCGGGTCGTCACAAGTTTGATATAAATTTGGTTTGTGTTGTATGTATAAAAATAGTTTGATATAAATTGAGAGAAGATGAGTGAACAACCTAAATTTGATTTTTAGACTTGTGATGTTTGTCATGTTGCAAACTAGCTGCTGTATAATTATAATTTGTGTTATGCACTATGTATAAAGTTATAAACATATAATATTTATATTTTGTTTTATAAATTAGAGGATTCTTCCTCAACTCTAATTGATGTTGATTCAAATGTACCTTAACCAACAATTAACTTAGTAGATGATTTGAGAGAGATCCAAACATCAAAACCCCCTAGTGCCCCTACTAGTAGTACTTGTCCATTACCTAAGAAACGGAAAGGGAATGATGTATCAATTGTATGGAATCATTTTACGAAGGTGGAGGGTTGTCCTGTAGATAATTTGGAGGCTAAATATAATTATTGTGGCAAGATGTACGCTTGCCATTCAAAGTGGAACGGAACTTCAACAACTCAAAATCATTTACCTTCATGTCTTAAAAATCCTCATAAACGTAGACCTTTGGATAGGTACCAAAATATATTGAAATTTGAGGCATCACCTGAGGAGAGGGTTGGAGAGAGTGATGGTTGTACATTAAAGCCTCTTGTAATTCACAAATATAATGAAGAGACTACGAGGTTAACTATTGCAAAAATGATAATTATTGATGAGATGCCATTTAGGGTTGTTGAAGGATAGGAATTTAGAAAAGTGTGTTGGTCTCTTGAACCTCGGTTTAAAGTGTCATGTCGTATCACAGTTGCAAGAGGTTGTATGAAGTTGTATGAAGTAGAAAAAGAGAAACTTAAAAAACTGTTTAAAGATGGTAGCATGAGGATTTTGTTGATGACCAATATATAGACATCGGTATAGAATTTGAATTATATGTGTCTAACTACATACTTCCTTGATAAGGATTGAAAATTACAGAAAAAAAAATCACTAATTTTTGTTTAATCCCTAATCATCGAGGGAATACTATTGAAAGATATGTTGAGTCGTGCTTGCTTGATTAGTGCATTGTAGAATATTTACTGTAATTGTTGATAATACAAATTCGAATGATATTGCAATTTTTTATTTGAAATAGTTTTTGACAGGGAATGTGTTAGGGGGTAAGTATACGCATATGAGATGTTGTGCTCATATATTGAATCTTATTATGAATGAGGGTTTGAAGGAGTACAATGGTTAGAAATGTAGCTAGATATGTGTGTTCATCCCTTGCAAGATTAGACAAGTTTAAGAGATGTGCATAAAAAGAAAAAATTGATTATAAGAAAATGTTGTGTCTTGATATGTAGATACGATGGAACTCAACCTATATGATATTGGAGGTAGTTAAGAAGTTTGAGAAGGCTTTCAGTCGGATAGAGAATGAGGATTATAATTTCCTTTCTTACTTTAATGATGGGCACATGAGACCTCCTAAAGCTAGGGAATAGGAGATAGTGTAGGTGTTTGTCAAGTTTTTAGATATAGTTTATGACGTTACTACTAGATTTTCCGGGTCTTTATATGTGATAGGCAACAACATTTTTTCTAGAGATTTGTGATCTCCAAACTGAGTTGATTATGCTGAGTGAGAGTATTAATAGTTGTTTGAGTAGCATGACCATAAACTTGAGAACAAAATATGATAAGGATTTGGGGTCATTAGATAGGATGAACTTGTTCATGTTAATTGTTGTTGTGCTTGATCCACAAAGCAAGTTAGGGCTTCTTACTTTCCACTTGAAGAAAATTCTTGATGGGTTTCTTGCCGAGGAGTTGGTCTTAAGTGTGAGACATGTATTAGCAAATTTGTATGTGGAGTATAATACTACATTCGGTTCCACAACGAGTACTCAAGTTCCACAATCCCCTCCAACATCTAGATCCATGAATGAAAGTGATGGCAAACGTGATACCAAATGGTTTCAGGAGTGGTATAAGCATCTTTGGCCATAGGATCTAGTGTATGAGTTTTATTAAACTCTATGTCGCACATACCCATCTTAAACAGAGTTTGGAATAGCTCAAAACTTATCAGTTAATAGATGAGTTACAATGCAATAAGAAAATTTCTAAGAGATAAGATTAAAACTCTATATCTCTAATTATAGTCAGATACAAAGTCTGAGATTTCTTGATGGTTAGAAATCTATAAATAAGACTGAGAGGTTCAAGGATTCTTACGTACAACATTAGAGTGCCTTTAGCCATCGGGAGATGCATAAGAGGCAAACTTGCTAGGGCAATCCTTCCCTCACAGCCAGATCTAATTCTTCATCGAACTAATGGAGAAAGGTTCATGTTTATTTATCATTTTTCTTTATTATTGTGGATCATAAAAAATCAAAGATCCAATTATTAATGTTCATGTTAAAATATTTAACATATGGTATCAGAGAATCAGGTTATAGACTGCTCTCTTTGATGTACCTCTCTTCGATATTTCTTTTCGGTCGTGAAAGAGAAAAGCATAGACTGCTTTGTATTGATATTATGCATAAACTACTACCCCACACATATACATAAAATTATAATTTTGATTCTACATCTGTAATATTATCGCATTGACATTCATGAACTATAAATGAAATATATGTGTAATTGCATATGTGAAATTACATATGTGAATTTATGTGTATTTATGTATATGAAATTGCTTCCAATTTTATGAACTCTAAACTGTGTCTAAGATGGAAACCAAATGGGTGTTGCAGGGTAGTTTTCCTTGGGTTTGGTTTATTAGGAAAAAAAAAAAAAACAAAAAACTAAAGTGGAGGTCGGTGCCGTGAGGAGGTTGAGACCCTCCTCGCCGGCGTCCCTGTAAAGGCGATAGAGGGCTTTCAAGCCCACTAGCTGCGACAGTTTGACAATTAAAAAAAAAAAGAAAAAAAAAGGCGGAGAGTGAATGGAGGTGGACCTCGATGGCGGGAGAAGGCTGGGACGCCATGCCCTCTTCTCTTCACCAACGACAACCACCATTGTGGGTAAACTGAAGGTAGGGCTGTTCACCCAACCCGTACCAGCTCGAAATATACTATTCCAACCCAACCTGAAATCAATAAATAGCGAGAGGAAATAACCGATTTCTTGCACTTACCTGATTAACCGAATCTTAAAATGGTTCGAAAGGAAACGGGTATTCCGACCCGATTATTTTCTATTTTTCAATTTATTTTTTTTTTTTGGGAGAAATTGCATGTAAGATTCTTGAAGTAGAGAGAGAGAGAGAGAGAGAGAGAGAGAGAGAGAGAGAGAGAGAGAGAGAGAGAGAGAGAATATTGGATTTACGCAAGAATGGGCTTAAAAACTTCCCACTATAGGGAAGCAAAAGAAATAGCTTGACCCAAACATTTTCCACGAAAAAAACCATTTAAATGCCCTGATATTTTACAAGAGACAGCCAATGCCAAGTAGATTTATGCAAGAATGGGCTACAAATGTTCTGTGTGGAATATCATTAATACTCTCCCATTTTAAACCATTAAATTAGGATAACAAAATTGTTAGGATCGTTATCTCTCATTGTTCTAAAATCCAATGCCAAGTAGTAGTAATAAAAAAAAAATTACCCAAATTGTCAAAGATTTTTTAAAAAGATACATCGAGCAACTTCTTTAAATGGGGCCACCACTTACCAACTTTTAGAATCAAAAGCAGCCAAACTCAACGAGACAAACAACAACCACTGTTATGGAAGATTTGAGGTCTAACTGGGGCCTTTCTATTGCACACAATGGAAAGCACGACTCTAATCACCCAACGAAATATATTTACAGAGTGATGCGGAAACTTTGAGATCTTGAACTTTCAAAATCCACTACCGAAACTTTGAGATCTTGAAGAACCTTCGAGGGCTTGGGTTCATCTTTTGACTTCAAGAGCCTAGGCTTGATCTTTCGACTTTGAGAAAAACTGGAAGATGGAATAAGAAAGAATATGGAGTAGTGAGAAGAGAAATTAGTAAAGAAGAGACAATAGAAGAGGAAGAAGAGGGAAGAGAATGTGAGAGAGCTCGAGAGGCAAAGAGTAAATGAGGCACTTAAGGTTTTTTTGGCTTTTATATGGAGTGGACGAGGGGCTTATCAAATGAGTTTTTTGGTGCGGGTATCGGGTAATTACCCAACCCTAATCGTTTAAATTAGGAAAATGGATAAAATAATTTCGATAACCAAAATAAGCAAATAGTTTGGTCATTTTGAACCGAGTCGAGTTGAAAAATTGGTTCGGGCTGAGCCTACGGATATTTTGAACAACCCTAACCGAAGACACCTTGGTGCTCGGTGTGGTGTTGCATTTGAGGAAAAGAAAGAAGTGGTGCGGGCATTGCTTACTTAAGGAAGAAGGTAAGTTTCCTTTAGGGTTTTCATCTAATAGGCTACAGGCTTGGCCTATGGGCTTTGGCCCAGCCCAAGTCATTAAAACTGAAATATGTTGTAAATATGTAAAGATTTGGGCTGTGGGCTGTCGATTTCGACTCAATCCATTGTTTTAAACTGGTTTAGTTAGTTTGATGGAGTAAGTATTTGGGCCATGGGCTGCCAAGGCCCAATGGAAGAATAAAATGGGCCATTACAGTAGCCCAGCCCGATAAATTAAAAATAAAAAATAAATATAAAAGTAGTGAATTGGGTCTATATGACTAGACCCTATCACTATCTTGAATTGGGTTTTGGCCAAGATTACTAGACCGATCTATTCCAAACCCGAACCAATCAGATAATATAATAATATTATATTATTATTTTAATATTATTTATTAAAAAAATCTTGAAATTTTATTTTCTTTTATGTGCATGTTCTTATTGTTAAATACAGGTATTAAATTTTATTAAATATTATATGCATTGTTAAATACATTTATTAAATCTTAAGTGCATGTTATTATTATTAAATACATGTATGAATTAGCTCTCAATGTCATGCTATATATAATTTTTTATTCAATATGGACAAGTGATTTACATCAAAATTAAAGAAAAACTTGGTTGTCCAAAGGTACAAGATTTTCTTAAATTTTGGTGAAAAGTCCTTAAATTCTTAGTAAGGTGGATATGACGGAGTGGAAAATTTTGTATGTTAAGATCTACTCCCAAATTAGGGTTTTGATGACACTACTAGTTCATCCATCAAATTAAGGTTGGACTGAATACTTTGTGTGTCAAGATCTACTCCCAAACGAGGGTTTTGATGATACTGCTAGTTTATCAATTAAAGAAAAGTTGGATGGAACAATTTGTATGTCAGAATGTACTCCCCAATGAGAATTTTGATTATAGAGCTAGTTCATCCACATAATTTAATATTGGTAAGAATACTTTGTGTATTGAGATATACTCCCAAAGGAGGGTCTTGATGACACTACTAGTTCATCCATAATTATTTAAATTTTAATTATTGTTTATGAGTGTCTAACTCAAATTTTCTTGCAATGAATGTACTGACATCATTATATTCACAAATTTCATCAGTTCCTGTTTTGAATGGCTCTAATTTTTCTAAGTGGGTTGAGTGAGCTAGATTCATCTTAGGGGTCCTTGACCCAAACTCATCCCTTACAAGTCCAAAACCATCAACCCTCCCTGATAATAGTAACATGGATGAGAAATAGTCATTTAAACAGTGGAAGAGATCAAATAGTTTGAGTCTAATGTTTATGAAAATGACCATAGCCGAAAGCATTAGAAACTCACTCCCTAGTGTTGAGGATGCCCAAAATGTTTTGAAAAATGCTAAGGAGAGGTTTAAGTTTGTAGATAAATTTTTAGCAGGAACACTGATGGCTAGACTTAGCACCATGAAATATGATAGAGGTAAAGGAATGCAAGAGAATATCCTTGAAATGACAAATATTGCTACCAAATTGCAAACCTTGGGAATGAAAGTAGAGGAGTCTTTTATGGTTCAGTTTATTCTGAAAACATTGCCACCTCGGTATGGTCCATTCCAAATATATTATAATTCTATTAAGGATAAATGAAATGTGAATGAGCTAGCAACTATGGTAGTTTAGGAGAACCAAGATTGAAACAACAAGAACATTACTTTGCTAATTTTGTGACCGAAGAAGCTAGAAAAAAAAGCACTATTATGACAAAAAGAAACAAATTGGACCGCCAAAAAGAAAGGAGCCTAGGAAAGTTAATCAAGTTCAACATAGCAGTAACAAATGCTATGGTGTGGGAAACATGGACACATGAAATCTGAATGTCCAAAACGTAAGGCTTGGTTTGGAAAGAAGTGTAAGCCTTTTGCCCTTGTATGCTTTGAATTAAACCTTGTAAATGTTCCTACTAACTCTTGGTGGCTAGATTCAGGTGCTAATGTTCATGTTTCAATAACCATGCAGGGATACCTTACAACCCAAACACCAATCCCAAGTGAGCAATTTATCTTTATGGGAAATGAGAATAAGGCTAAAGTTTTAGCTGTAGGAATTTTTCATTTAGTTTTGAGTATTGGTCATTGTTTAGACCTTCATAACATAGTTTTTGTGCCTTCTGCAAGGCATAATTTAATTTCCCTATCAAGACTTGTCACTGATGGTTTTTCTTTTTCATTCCATAATGGTAGTTTCAATTTGTTTAGAGATCTTTATCTATTGGTTATGGGTTTCTTTCCGATGGTCTTTATCAACTTTGTCTCAATAATACATTTGTTCAAAATACCTATACCCATAACCATGAAACATGTATTGGAACTAAAAGAAACATGATGAATGAAAATTCTTATGACTTGTGGCATAAAAGATTGGGGAACATCTCCAAAGAAAAGTTAGAGAGATTACCAAAAGAATTGATACTTTCACATTTAAATTTTACTAATTTTGAAGTATGTGTAGATTACATTAAAGGAAAACAAAGGAAAACAAACCAAACATACTAAGAAATGTGCCACAAGAAGTAAGGAACTTCTTGAAATAATTCACACAAATATATGTGAACCATTCTCCATTGAATATTTTGGTAGAGAAGAGTATTTTATCACCTTTATAGATGATTTTTCATGGTTTGGATATATTTATCTGCTATATGAGAAATCTCAAACTGTTTCAATACTTGAGATATTTCTCATGGAGGTGGAAAAGCAGTTAGATAGAAAGCTAAAAATCATCAGATCGGATCGAGGTGGAGAATATTATGGAAAGTATGACAAATCAGGTCGTAACCTTGGCCCATTCGCCAAACTTCTTGAACAGCATGGCATTGTTGCACAGTACAAAATGTAAGGAACTCCACAACATAACGATGTTGCTAAAAGGCGTAATCGGACTTTATTGGATATGGTCAGAAGTATGGTAAACAATTCTGCCTTACCCAAGTCATTGTGGGCCAAAGCCATTAAGACGGCAACATATATCTTAAACTGAGTTCCGAAAGCTAATTTTGAGCTATGGAATGATAGGACACCAAGTTTAAGACACATGCATGTTTGGGGTTGCCCAGCAGAAGCAAGACTTTACAATTCACATGAAAGGAAATTAGATCCTATAATAGTAAGCGGATACTTTATTGGCTACCTAGAGAGATCCAAAAGGTATAGGTTTTATTGTCCTAATCATAGTTCATGAATATTGGAAATAGGGAATGCCAAATTCGTTGAACTTGGTGAAATCAGTGGGAGAATGGAATCTAGAGATGTGATCATTGAGGAAGTATGGGTAGATGTCCCTATACCTACATCCTTAGAAAAGATAATGGTTCCTCTAATTGATCATCACAATGATACATTGGAACAAATAAATGATAACCTATCTCAAAATGATAATACCACTGATGAACCAAATTTGGAGTCATCAAAACAAGTAGTCTTATGCAGGTTTAAGAGAGATCAGAGATCTACTATTTCAACAGACTATGTGGTATATCTCTAGGAATCTGAATTTAACATTAGGACAAGTGAAGATCCACTAACGTTTTCACAAGCCATAGAGATAAGCAATTCTAGTAAATTGATCGATGTCATGAAAGAAGAGTTGAAATCCATGGATCAGAATCAAGTCTAGGATCTTGTTGAGTTGTCTGAAGGGTGTAAAAGAGTCAAGTGTAAATGGGTCTTTAAGACTAAACGCGACTCAAAAGGCAACGTCAAATGACATAAGGTCAAACTTGTTGCTAATGATGTCACACAAAAAGAATGCATTGATTACAAAGAGACTTTTTCTTTAGTATCTAAAAAGGACTCTTTCAAGATCATTATAACATTGGTGGCTCATTAGGATTTAGAGTTACATCAGATGGATGTGAAAACAACCTTTTTAAATGGAAGTTTGGATGAAGTGGTCTACCTGAAGCAACCAAAGGGTTACTTATGAAAGGGCAAAGATCACCTAGTATATAGGCTTAAGAAATCAATATACAGGCTTAGTGAAGCCTCACGACAAAGATATTTAAAGTTCAATGATACCTTTACTGCCTTTGGATTTAAAGAAAATATTGTTGATCGATGTATAGACCTAAAGGTCAGTGGGAGTAAGTTCATATTTTTGATCTTATATGTTGAGGATATCTTGTTGGCTAGTAGTGATCTTGGCTTACTTTATGAAATCTAAGAACTTTGAAATGAAAGATATGGGCGATTACAAAGGAAAGATATGGGTGAAGCATCCTTTGTAATCGAAATTGAAATCATTTGGGATAAAAAATAAGGAATGTTGGGATTGTCTCAAAAAGCTTACATAGAGAGATATCTTGAGAGATTTGGCATGAAAAGTTACTCATCACTTGATACTCCGATATCAAAATCTACTTCAAGTTATGTTTTCCTGTTGACCAGTGGAAAGATCTCGTGGAAAAGTATGAAGCAAACTATCACTGCTTCATTAACAATGGAGGTTGAGTTTGTGGCGTGCTTTAAGGCCACAGTGCATGGTTTATGGTTGAGAAACTTTATCTTAGGGCTTGGAGTTGTCAACTCTATAGCTAGGCCACTGATAATTTATTGCGATAATTCCTCTACAATATTTTTCTCAAAAAATGATAGGTATTCTAAATGTGCTAAGCACATAGACCTCAAATACCTAAGTGTCAAAGAGGATATACAGAAACAAACAGTATCCATAGAACATATTAGTACTACGCTTATGATAGCAGACCCATTAACGAAGGGTTTAGTAACTAAGCAGTTTAAAGAGCATGTTGATAGAATGGGTCTTATGATATTGAGCTCATAGATATTTTGATTTTATTTTGGACAATTAATGATAACTATTATAGTTGTTTTGTTTTTGTTTTCTTGTCTTTCCACTTATTTGTACATTGAATGGTTTGGATAAATGAAGACAAGATAATGTCTATAACAAACATAAATTGAAACCCAATGCATCATGGGATTAGCCTTAATTATCCCAATTAAAGATCGTGTTAAATTGGTTATTGGTGTTGTGGTACATGGAAGGGAATTTGTTGATTATATAACAGAGGATCGCCATGACTCGCTGATGCAGGGGGATCCGAGACAGATGATGCTGAGCTGTCAGATTGCACCTTGATGGCGCTGAGATATCATGAGTTGGCAGATCAGCGCAAAGGCAGGAATTGATTGTGATATGTTTCTCATTGGGGCCGTTTTGAGTGCGTTTCAGTCTTTTGGCCATAACTTTGGTCACGAGTGTCGGAATCGCACATAAGACCCCAATTCGGAAAGCTCTTTTCGGTGCGCACGCTATCTACATTGAGCAAGACTCCATGTGCCTTTATTTAGACCTCAAATTCTGCTATTTTCCCCTCCAAATCACTGGTTTTAGTTATTTTTTCTATTTATGGTAATATTTCGCTTGTTAGTTAGGAAGTCATTTTAAACCAGATTTGGGCCGAATTTTTTGTAGATTGCTTATTTTATTTCTAATTTCAATTTGGAGTGATTTATGAGATTTTGCTATTTTTGGCAAAATTCAGATAAACACGATTATGGGCTATAACAGTCCGGCTTGTGGACTTATTTTCATCATTACTTGATTTGATAATATTTAGTTAAACCCTAGAGACTTTTCTCTCTGGCTTTGGGTGATTTTTCTCCTGTGAATCATCTGTTGGAACTAGCCTACAGGATAATCGCTATTCTGTTTGGCGTCACTCGCATTGATAGTTGATTTGACATTGATATTACAAAACTCATGTAGTGTATTTTGAGATATGAAAGTTTCATGAAATGAATTTGCGCAGTATGATTAATTTTCTGTGATAAATCCATGAATGGAAAATATTATTTTATGGGTGTATAGGCCAAGTGAGAGAATGTAAGAGTTTTATTTAAACTCTATATCCCACACACTCATCTTAACAGAGTTTGGAATAGTTCAAAACTTATCAGTTAATAGATAAGTTACAATGGGATAAGAAAAATCCTAAAAGATAAGATTAAAACTCTATATTTCTAATTATAGTCAGACACAAAGTATTAGATTTCTTTATGGTCATAAATCTATAAATAGGATTGAGGGGTTCAATGGTTCTCACCTACAATATTAGAGTGCCTTTAGCCATCGGGAGATACTTAAGAGGTAAGGTTGATAGGGTGAACCTTCCTTCATAGCCAAATCTAATTTTTCATCAAACTGATGGAGATATGTACGTGTTTATTTATTATTGTTTTATTATTGTAGATAATAAAAAAAATCAAAGATCCAATTATTAAAATTCATGTTAAAATATTTAACATCTAGTATTATCAAACTAGAAGTAGATCGATATTTATCAGATGGCTGTGAGGCACTCAGCTCGACGTTTGACTTGTTGACTTGGTGAAAAATTAATGACCCTAACTATTCTATACTTGCGAGGATTGTATGAGACTTGTTGGGCATGCCTGTTTTCACGATTGCCTTCAAGTCAACATTTAGTATGGGAGGTCGTATGCTTGATCATTTTTTGAGTTTGTTGGCTCTGAGAACCGTTGAGACACTTATTTGTACTTAAAATTGGTTAAGGGATCTGTCAACACCCATTGATATCCTGGAGGTTTTAAATAATGTGGAGAGTTTTGTAGTAGAATCGAGTAATGTTTTCATTGTAATTTAATTTAAGTATTTTTCATAATCTAACTCAATAACATTTGATATTTTATTCTTATTTATTCTTATAGAATTGGGTGCACAACTAAACGTGACAATTATTAAAAATTGAATGTTGAAGGCTTGAAGCAGCAATGAGCAAACATCAATATCGATATATATATATATATATATATATTTATATATATTTGTACTGTTGCTATGTTTAAGTCTTTAAGATAATTAATTTGTTTTTATTGATTTATGTTATTTTTTTACTTGCATTTTGCTATGCTTAAGACAACTTGGCTTGTTTTATAAATTTGTAATACTAAACATCTAGTGAAGTTATTTTTATTTATTTTTAATTATGTAGTAAGTAATATAGTTATAAGTTACTACTTATTAGTTACTAAACATGAGATCTTGGATGATGAATTGAGAAAAAAAAAAAAAAAAAAAACCTAATAATATAATGACTTGGGAAAAAAAAAAAAGCAAAAAAAAAAGAGCCTAAAAAGAATAGCTCAAACTGGCCAAACCGATAAACCGATTGTGAACCAGCTGGCACAACTGATTTTACAGCATTTACATGGTCTGTTTCGGCCGATTTCTACCATCAAAAAATTCATTTTGGCCGATTTCGGTTTTTCCATAAAACCAAACCGCTTGGTCGATTTTTAGGCCTAGTTTTTGGGAGTTCTTTTTGAGCAATTAAGTTTTTGAAAGATTTCATGAAAACAACTGTTTTGGGATTTATGTATTTCGGTACAATGATATTTGTCTTATTTTATTTGACCTAAGTAGAATTTTCATTACGATATACTGCATACTGCTAGATTAATAGGTGTATTGCATATTAACTGTCATGTACGATAGGTATGTAGTCTTGTATTTCATGTCTTAATGCTTCAGTCACTGTTTATATCCAAGTAGGGGCGTTACATGTAAAGTTATCTGTTATATGTTTTGCCATGTAATATAATGTTATATGTTACATATTATTCTACATCACATAATGTTTGATTGTTACATGTTATGCCATGTTACATATTGTTCTTTTGTTTCATATTACGTCAAGTCATGCATCTCATGTACATGTCACGTTACATTATGTCAGGTCATCTATCCTTTCATCTCATGTCATGTCATGTCTCCATTCAAAGCATATCTCCCAAAATAGTATTTTCCAAGTCTAGTTATATTACGTTCATGTACAATTAAGTTATTGTTCAAGTCATTATTATTAAATCATGGTAACCCTTAAGAGACAAGATCTTCTACGCTAGTATGGTAACCCAATGAGATAAAAACATCGTGGCAATTTCATGAGATAAGGACATTATGGTAACCTCACGAGACAAGAATACAATTCAAGTTCATTATTATTTGTCGTTTAAGTTCATGTTTAGTTTCAAGCTCAATTTCACGTGACATTTATTTCATGTTCAGTTCAAGTTTATGTTATTCCATGTACAAGTTCATGTTATTTCACATTCAAATTCATGTTCAGTTCACATTAAAGTTCATGTCATGTCAAGTTTCTTTCATATTAGTTTAAGTCATATTAGCACATGTAATATATTTGTCAAGTTATGTCAAGTTTATTTATGATGATATTATGCATTCATGCTTTTACTATCATGCATGCATATTTAAACTGTTAGTTAAATTATTTGTTAACTTGCTGATATTTGTATTCAAATCTCACAATGTTAGTCCTAACTAACATTTCATGGTAGATCGTGTGTTAGGACCTGGAGAATCAATAGAGGATCACCTAGACAAGGTTGATTAGGCCATGATACGACGATAATGAGTTCATTGCTTCGATGCTCTAATTTATAGGTAGGATTATGGCTATCTTGGCCGAATGGCGATAGCTACTCGTTAGACTAGTTTAGTAGTTATAATTTTTATTTACGTACTTGAGGAGCTCTATCTACAGCACTAGTAATATTGCAGATATCATCGACAAAGCACTATAACCTTTGGATATTAGTTATTATGTGACTTTTATGAAGTATATTTACGTTAATTTGGAATATATCTTATCTAAAATATAGTATTGATTAAAGAAAAAAATTATTCGTTACGAATATTACATATTTAGATGCATGTAATATTGCATGTTTATCTATCATGAACAGGAACAAGTAATGCTATTTGGGTGGCATCTTGATGATATAGCTCTATGGTGAGATTTTATTCCAGAATGTATATCCCAAGCTATTTGAGTTGATTCATAATTGTAATGCTTTTTTATGAATGAAGTTGCAGATTTCCTATAAAAAAAAAAAGAAGAAAAGGAACAAGTAATCTTGTATTGCAAGTCTCAACGTTTCAGGCTCCACCAAATCCTAAGTGAAATCTGGTGGCGTCACATTCATATTTCCATCTTCTCATCAATTTTCTATCTTACTTTCACTTTTTTGCCCGTGCTTCATTTTTCCGTCTTATCTTTCGTTTACTGTCTAAACTTCATTTTCTCTCATCGCATCACTTTTCCACTCTACCTTTCATTTTCCATCTGAGTTTCATTTTTTCGTCCTACTAAATTTTTCCGCCCTATGTTATTAATTTTTCTATCCTAACTTCATTTTTTCAACGGAGCATCATTTCTCCTTGTTGCCATCATTGTATTCTTTGACCTTCATTTTTCCGTTCAACCTTATTTTTTTGTTTGAGTTTTGTTTTGTTTTGTCTTTCTTTATTATTTTTCTTTTTTTTATTTGTTTTTTAAATTTCTACCATCTCATTATTTTTCGATGCGAGCATTCTTTTCTCATCCCAAGTCTGATTATTGCTTGCTCGTCTTTAGAGCATCCACATTGACTTAGACAAATGAGATGTTTGGCCAAATTTTACATAACTTGGCTCAAAAATAATTTTCATTGGATCGAGCAAATTTAAAATAATTTGAATTTTTGCTATAGTGGTTGGCTAAAGATGGAGGACCATTATTCATTCATCAAACATTAAAATATTAATTTCTCATTCGAAACAAATAAATTAAATTAATTAGAATATAATTAACATTTAACATTTAGAATATAATTATTATTAACATTTAATAATATTTTTTAATATTGATTGAATATAATATAATTATTATTAACATTTAACAATACTTTTTTAATATTAATTTAATTAGAATATAATTACTATTAATATTTAATAATACTTTTTTAATATTAATAAAGAAATTACAGAAAAAGAGAACTTTTCATTAATAAAAATAGTTACTTCAGTATACTATATTTGAAATTTCATTTTATTTATTATATTGATAAAATTTTCTAATTTCTCTTTAGTAATATTTGTTGAGCTTTCTATAATATAATTATTATTAACATTTAATAATACTTTTGTTAACATTTAATATAATATAATTATTATTAATATTTAATTGATAGAATTACAAAATGTGATCAAATAAATTAAATAAAAAAATATTAATTTAATAATATTTTATTATTATATAGAGAATGAATAGTAAATCTAATGTGGGGATTAAATTTAGATGAAATAAATAAATTTAAAGAAATATTGATATTGATTAAATTTAAAGATAAATTTTGTTAAACCAGACGCTCTTAAGTCTGTCTCTAAGTGATGTTTAAATCACTTGTTTGATTTTTCATCGCAGTTCAAATAAATTATGTAGGGAAGCCGGGGGCATGCCCTCCGACTAGTCTATAATAAAATATCTTAATTTATTTGGTTTCTCTCTGTACAATATTTCCATATTGGCGGTAATTTTCTTCTGTAAAGATGTCGGATGACCAATGGAGCCATGGACGAAATACACACCTGGTGATGAAAACTTGTCGGGGCGCGTGTGCATAGAGACGGCGTCGTTTCGACCCCAAGAATGAAGTAAGAAAAATATCAGACCGACCTCACGTGGTAATTGGGCACATTCATTCACCTTCTGTCTCTGGGTCTTACACGCAACTGCTGGTAGTCTCGGACTCGGACTCCCCTCCTCAAGCTCGTGGCCACGTGGAACGCCTAAGCTGTTCCAGGCGCACACGAATATACATATATATACCTGTTGCGACACCCACCCAAAGCACCCACGAACCCTTGACCTAGGGTTTTGAGAACAAACCCTTTGAAAACCAAGATCTAATTCCTCGATCACACTCTCCTTCCTCAGATCTCCCTCCTCAGAGGTGAGCTTAATCCAATTATCAAATAATTTTTTTTACTTGTCTTTGATGGGTTCTTCCTTTTGAATCTTTCTTTTTATTTTTTTTTTATTTTTTATTTTTTTATTATTATCTCTTAGGGTTTCGGTTTCTGATATTTGATTTTTTTGGGTGGGGGGATCTCTTCAGATTAACTATGGTATCGGACGCCAGCAAGAAGAAGGCGGCGCAGAAGAAGGCGGCCGCGGCGGCCAAGAGAGGAGGCAAGGCCGCGGCTGCATCTTCAAAATCGGCGGCGGGGGTTTCTTCCGATTCTCAGAACGGAGCTGAGAAATTGGCGAATGGATTTGATGCTTTTGCCATATCCGATCGGACGTGTACCGGCGTGCTCTGCTCGCATCCGCTCTCCCGAGATATCCGCGTAAGTCACACCCCATTCGTTAGCTGAAAATATAAGAGACTGGATATTTACCTTAATACTCTTTTTGTGTTTATATTCGTGTGAAATTTGTTAAAGATGTTTTTCGTGGAAAGCAGTGAATTCAGATAGTTTTGCGTGAAAAATACCATTCAGTGGGTGATTCTTTTCTTTTGATCATAAGAGCTTGTATTCTTCCAGAATCATTCACCGCCAATTCATTTTGTATATAAACAAGGTGTAGTACGTGAAGTTAGAGAAAATATTTTTTTTCTGAATAAAGAATGTTATGAAACAAACGACTTCTTTTTCTTTGGTGTGTTCTCTCTAAAACTATATTTCATTTAGTTTAGTTCTCTCTTCTTGATAAGGTTTGAAGCAGAGTCTGGTTGCATTTAGGAATATTTGCTTTTGCATATTGAGTGAATGTTCTGACGAAAAAGAGTGAAACTGTTTCTCCAGAGTGGAAAGGTTTCTGGTCTTTTGTTCTCTGAGAAAATATAGGACAGTGGGAACTGATGATTTATACTTTAGTTTACTAATCTTTTGAAAACATAAGAAACTGGTATAAATTACTAGCTAAACTCAGTTTAAAAATGTGGCTGTGTTATGCCTGCACCAAAGCCAATGGATTTGTCTGGCTCATAAAGTTACATTTATCTGTTCTCTAAAATGGGTTCTTTTTTTTATTGCAAAGAGTTGGATGTTATTTAGAAAATGAAACATGAAAGGGTATAGGCATATTTGGGGGTTTCCCCCTTAATGTCAATTATTATTTTTATTTCTTGGGTTCAAGGTTTATACTTTATATTCGGTTTCAATACAATTATTTCATTGGGTGGGTTATAGTATTGGAAGGATAATTGGTTTTTTTTTGGATGAGTAATAAGAGAATTTTATTCATATGAATGAAGAAGGCATAGCCCGTGCACATAGGAAGTATACAAAAGAAACACCTAATTACATTCTAGCTAAAGAAAGAAAATCGTGGAAACACATCAAGTACAATGGCTGAAAACCACAGCATTAAAGTGTGCATAGATAAATTCTGAAGCTCCTCCATTGTTGAGAAGTTCTAATAACACAGATCAACTCTAGATGCAAAAGAAGTATGTTATAGCTTGTAAAGAAGTGGAACTCTAGTCCCTAATTTAGAATGTATTTAGGTGTTCTTTTTTATACTTCCTGTGTACATGGGTATGCCTATTTTATTCATATCAATAAAATTTACTTCTTGCTTATCAAGAAAAAAGAAGAAGTGGAACTCTTTAGGATTACTACAACACACTGAAATATGGAATGGGGGTACCAGTGTATCGCATTATCCTTTTAGTATATTTTATAAGTTAAAACTATTGTTTCCAAATGACACAGAGGGTATCAGTGTGTTTATGGTAAACATTAATAATATGCTAGCTGTATAGTTAACTGTATAGTAATAGAACTATATTAATTAAAAAAAGTTTATAAGAAGAGGGTTACCTATCTATGAGTAGAAAAATATCCAAGAATATCAGGAAACTTTAGCCCATTAACCTGGCATGACATTTATATTCTTGGTGGCCATTACATCAACATAAGCCAAAAGCCCATTGGACTGGTAATGAGTCTTGAAGGTGGATGTGTTGAACTGAAAAGTCTGCGGAGATTTCAGAAGAAAGAGAGTTAGAAAATAAAGTTTTGGAGTTCCTCAAGCGTACGTTCATTGTTGTCATTCTTTTTCCTCCAAATACACCAGACAAGTAGAAGCCATCTTCCACACACTTGCAATTTGTGAGCATCCTCTTGATCCTTTCCATGTGTAAAAAACGATTAGTAAGAAAAAATAATTTTTCCTTTCCCTAATTGGATGGAGGAAGAAATGGAAATGGACCAAACCTTCATTAATTATCCTTAGCCAAATAATGGCCTCTTCTATGTATTAAGAGAGACATGAAAGCAATTAAAAGTGCTTAGTAGG
Organism: Carya illinoinensis; assembly: GCF_018687715.1. NCBI lineage: Eukaryota > Viridiplantae > Streptophyta > Magnoliopsida > Fagales > Juglandaceae > Carya > Carya illinoinensis. The sequence goes on along the minus strand of NC_056764.1, from coordinate 17,124,222 downwards.
CACAATGTACAAGAATATATTGCTATTTATGGATGATCCACTTGTAATGTTCTCTAGGTACGTCATGAAAGCAGTTAAAAACGCTCAAGGCCTTGAGTACATGATCTGAAATCTGACACTTGGGTTTGTACTCTCTGGCTAAGCACAAGGGACAGCAAATATTTCTGTTTTAATTGATGATCCAATTGGGATATTGTCTAAAGAGATCAATTCTTTAGAGTTGTTTTGGAATGTCAGAATATATTTCTAGTTTAATGTTCTTCTCTACAGTGGAATATATTTCCTTTTGTGGATGATCCAATATGGATGTTGTCTGGTACATCATGAAAGTAGTTAAAAATGCTAAAGGCCTCAAGTACTTTATTTGAAATTTGATACTTGGGCTTGTGCTCTCTGACTAAGCACATCAGACAGGAGTATGTTGCTGTTCAATAGATGATAGATTGGGATAGTCTGTGAGAAAGATCAATTCTGTAGTGTGTTTTTGGCATATCAGAACATAATTCTAGTTTAATTTCATCTCTACTCTGGAATTATGTTGTACTACTGCCCATAGTGATTTGTTCAACATTTAGTGAATGATGTCCTCATCATAGGTGCTGAACTTTACCATGTTGATGCTGGCTTGGTGCAATTAGACAAACCTCTAGTTGTGCAGCAGGGTGGGTAACTTGAAAACCCCTTCTGATTATAATTAATTATTCGTTCTTCTTCAAATTCTTTTTTTTTTTAATCTGTAAAATCAAAATTGGAAGTTGCAAAATTCTTCTTGGGATTCCTTGTAGGCTGTAATATTGTGCAATAAGAGTTTTTCTGCATATATTTTATAGTTGAGTCGCTCACTGGTGTGAACAATTCTGATGATGAACCAACTTCTATTTCTTTACAGATAGAATCTTTATCTGTTACGTTTCATGGGCACGATCTCATAGTTGATTCTGAACTTGAGCTTAACTATGGCAGGTTCGTGAGTCTTGAACTTACTCTATTACCCTAGTCATGTAAGGAACATTATTTTGCTTCCTGCAATAATATTACAAAATTCTACATGTGCAGGCGTTATGGATTGCTTGGACTAAATGGGTGTGGGAAATCTACACTTCTCACTGCAATAGGGTGCCGAGAGCTTCCAATACCTGACCACATGGACATTTTTCATCTCACGAGGGAGATTGAAGCTTCTGATATGTCCGCACTAGAGGTTGTCATAAGCTGTGATGAGGAGAGGTTGAGATTAGAGAAAGAAGCTGAAGTTCTGGCTGCACAGGTCTTATGAGTTACCTTGGATTTTGGTACTTGTTACTTTTTGAACATTCTTCTAATCTCCATATACTTTTCTTTCTCTAGGATGATGGAGGTGGAGAACCTCTTGAAAGAATCTATGAGCGTCTGGACGCCTTAGATGCATCAACTGCAGAGAAGCGAGCCGCTGAAATCTTGCATGGTCTTGGATTTGATAAGCAGATGCAGGCAAAGAAAAGTTGTGATTTTTCTGGTGGCTGGAGAATGAGAATTGCTTTAGCACGGGCTCTCTTTATGAACCCAACTATCCTGTTGCTTGATGAACCTACTAATCATCTTGGTAAGTCCCCTTCATCTGAATATTGCTGTGTTCTTCTCAATATATATATATTGCTCTTCGTATTAATATATATATTTTTAACACTTGATATATTTATGCATATGTATATATTTTTTAGTACTTAATAGATTTATGCATATGTAACCTCTAGGCATGTCTGTTGGTGGGATTTTGTTCCGTCACATGTTTTTTGCTCTTAGAAGAATCTATTTAGGTCTATCAATAGAACTTTGTAGCTTAAACAAACTTTAAAGTTGGTGGAGCCTGGGTAAGGGAGTCCCAAGTCTTAGTCTGTGTTTGTAGGATTATGTTGTGAGAAGCCAATAGTGTTCTTGGATAATTTTATATTCACTAAGCAGCAATCAATGGTAAGCAATACTTGGCATCGTCAAATCGAGTACTTGCTAAAATGCATTTTTTAGGTGATTCAAGTTGGGAATTTTGTGCATACTGGTTGGAATGTGAGAGTTAAATGGAAACTTGTTTGAGGAAGGTGTTTGGTCTGTTTGTGAAAGATTATTTTTGTTTTTGTTTTTTTGGTAGGACTTCCGAAGTTTAAGCTTTAGATAGAGACGTGGTAATAATCTTTGTTTTTTGTATTTCTATAGCTGTTATGCAGCCTTGTTCCACCCCCACCCGTGTTTACGTTGATTGGAAAACAGTTAGCCTCCTTGGCATTCAAGAGAGGTTATTTTGCTCCCATTTCATTACATCCTCCTTTTTGCTTGGAAATTATATGTGGAAACAGGATTGACCTAGTCTCTGTTACGGAACAGACAAAATTAGATTTTACCCAATTTGATTAGCTGAATTAGGACAGCTCTTTTACTTGTTTAAAATATTCACTGTCTTTATTAAGTTTTATTACTTATCAAAACAATGTTCACCAACTTTGTTTTATTCTATGGTTGAAAAAATGGACAAATTTGATTATGATTTGTTTTTTGTTTTGTATGGAGGACAGATCTAGAAGCTTGTGTCTGGTTAGAGGAGACTTTAAAGAAGTTTGACCGAATCCTAGTTGTGATTTCACACTCACAGGACTTCTTGAATGGTGTCTGCACAAACATTATCCACATGCAAAACAAGAAATTGAAGATTTACACAGGTAATTATGATCAATACGTTCAGACCCGTTCTGAACTAGAAGAGAACCAGATGAAACAATACAAGTGGGAGCAGGAGCAGATTGCTTCAATGAAGGAATATATTGCTAGATTTGGGCATGGTTCAGCAAAACTAGCTCGCCAGGCACAAAGCAAAGAGAAAACATTGGCAAAAATGGAGCGAGGTGGACTTACCGAGAAGGTGTCGAGAGACAAGATATTGGTCTTCCGCTTTGTTGACGTGGGAAAGCTTCCGCCACCAGTACTTCAATTTGTGGAAGTGACATTCGGTTATACGCCAGAAAATCTTATTTACAAGAACATTGACTTCGGGGTAGACTTGGACTCAAGGATAGCTTTGGTGGGACCCAATGGAGCTGGCAAGAGTACGCTGCTGAAGTTAATGACAGGTGATCTGTTTCCTATTGATGGCATGGTCCGGCGGCATAATCACCTGAGAATTGCACAGTTCCATCAGCATTTGGCTGAGAAACTTGACATGGAACTGTCTGCACTTCAGTATATGATCAAAGAGTACCCAGGCAATGAGGAGGAGAGGATGAGGGCCGCAATTGGAAAATTTGGACTGTCTGGTAAAGCCCAGGTGATGCCAATGAAGAATTTATCAGATGGGCAAAGGAGCCGAGTAATCTTTGCATGGTTGGCTTACAGGCAGCCCCACTTGCTGCTGCTAGATGAGCCAACTAATCACTTGGACATTGAAACAATTGATTCTCTTGCTGAAGCACTGAACGAGTGGGATGGGGGTCTGGTTCTTGTTAGCCATGATTTCAGGCTCATAAACCAGGTTGCCCATGAGATATGGGTGTGTGAGAATCAAGCTGTCACCCGGTGGGAGGGTGATATTATGGACTTCAAGCGGCATCTGAAGATAAAGGCTGGTTTATCTGATTGAATCAAACAAACCACAACACCCCCACACCACCCCCCCCCCCCCCCCCCCCCCCCCCCCCCCCACGTGGGGTGGGGGAACATTAGGGATAATATTATTATTATTGTCAGTAGTAAACCCTGGCTTACATAGTATTTACGGTAAGCCAGTGTTCAACCGCTTCTGAGTAAAGTTCTTATCTTATGGATTATAAGAAAGACACGGAGCAGCAGCAGCAGCAGCAGCAGAGCAGAGGTACTGAAGGCTTTTGGTTATTCTGGTTATTGTTTCAAGTGATATTTTTATAATGCTCCAATTTATGGTAATTCCTTCCCATTGCGAATGCGAACCATCTTGTACCAGTGTTTCTATTCCATGAAAATGACATGTACTGGAGAGCTTATTTGGTTTCTTAATATTGTCTTTTATTCTTATGGATCGTGCACTCAAAATCTGGTGAATTTTTTTATCAGTAATAGTGACTCAATGGACTTAACTGCTCTGCTTTAGCTGCTTTCTGATTCTATGGACGGTTCTCATGTTTGAATTTGTTGGTAGCTTTCTTATAGTCAAGTAATCGGTACCCATTGGCACAAGTTGAATAAATGGACGACTTCTATTAAAGGAATCTATGAGTCCCTTTCTACTTGAACCAAGAAACCATCAATAAGTGTCGATCAGACCAACGTTATCATGACTAGGGGTGAAAATTGATGTATTGGTGTGGTTTTTTGTCCAAAACTGAAACCTTACCAAGGGGTGAAAATGATGTAAATCTCAATCGAAACCGGTTGGTGAATAGGGAGGAAACTCGGTCTCGGTGTAACTCCGATCGGTTCGTCGGCTTCTTCGGTAGCTGTGTGCGTCGTGAGAGAGCGAGATGAAGCCGCGGTGAGATTTTTGAGTGAGAGATATGATGCAACAAGGTGAGATTAGAGAGAGAGAGAGAGAGAGAGAGAGAGAGAGAGAGATAGAGTTGGCGACGGAGGTGGCCTTGCATGATTGCGTGCGTCTTGAGTGAGAGAGCGAGAGAGAGGAGGGGGCGGCAAACTATTTGAAGGTAAAAAAGAGAAATGAGCAAGATAAAGTTGAGCATGCGCTGTGTTAACCCTAGAGTTAAAACGACGCCTTTCCTTTTATTTTTTTTAAATATTAAGTCATAAACCGATTCATTTTCACTTAAATTTCACTTCAGTTTAAGTGAAACGACATCGTTTCATATATGTATAATTAAAAAAAAAAAAACGTTTAAACCATCGGTTGGTTCAACGATCCAGCCCAGGTTCAAATTGGGACCGAATCATTGGACATCGGTTTTGAATAAATTTCACCATGCACAGACCAGTTCTACTCTGGTTTTGCCCGATTCCGATCTCCAGCGGTCGGTCTCGATCTATGGCAGCCGGTTTGAGTTAGTTCCGGTTGGTTGGTTTTGGTCGATTTTCCGGTATTTTGTACAACCCTAATCATGACCTCGGGTCGTGTTACCTTTATCTGAACTCCATTCCAAGAAACATACACAACAAACAAGTAGTGAGTACTCAAGCATATCATGAGGAGAAAATGAGCATGACTCGGTTGGCCGTCAAACTTGTGCTTCTTTTCTATCAAGTCTTTTAGTGAATATCTTCCCCCCAAAAGGAGGGAGAACGGACATTGGTTCAAAATAAGATATCCAACATCTTGATCTACCTCAATTTTGCTCTCAAACTTGACGTTTGTTTATATGAACCAAGCACAAATCTGGAAAAATTTGTTGTAGCAGTAATGGCTAGAGGAAACTAAGATGGTGAAAAATTTGTTGTAGCAGTAATGGCTAGAGGAAACTAAGATGGTGTTGTTCCATACAAACTCTCAACTGAGGAAATGACAAATTTTGCACCCTCGACCAACACCAAATGCCAAATGCTAGGGGGCCAAATGTTTTGTGGGCTATCTTTTGCACGCCCTCGTGACTGAGTGCAAACAATGTTCAAGAGCATGGTTGATTGATTGAGAAGCATTTTGAAATCGACAGAAAGACACATTAGAACAAAGCTTAGGGCTGATTTGGATTCAGAGATAAGATGAAATGGTTTTATATGAAAGATGAAAGTTAAATAAAATATTATTAGAATATTATTTTTAAGATTATTATTATTTTGAAATTTGAAAAAGTTGAATTGGAATTTAAAAAAAGTTAAATTATTTATTATATTTTGTGTGTGAATTTAAAAAAATTGTAATGATGAGATGAAATATGTTTCAAATTCAAACGGTGCCATAATGGACGCGAGGCCAAAATAGAAAAAGGAAGAAGCCCAAAAACAGTTTCAAGCAGAGTTAGTCCACGTGGGGCCCAAGGTACAACATAATGGATGGATCAATAATGCAGAAAGCCTACCTAGACAAGATATGAACTGGTCCAAAGCGATAGAGGCACTGAAACTAATCAACAATTTTTTTTTTTTTTGGTTTGATAGAAGGATAAAGTTTGTATTCATGAACAACTACATTACATCAATAATTCAGACCAAATAATATGTGAAATACACTCGGGGAGTGAATCCCACCAAATTATCAAGTCATCTAGATGCTTGGTGTATTTTGCCAAAGTATGAGCTATTACATTTGCCGTGCGTCTCTTATGTTGAATAGAACACTTTAGAATCATCTTCATCATATTTTTCACCTCATAAAGCAGATTTTCCAATAAAGACATGGACTCACCTTTAGCAAGCAATTCATTTACCATGAGCAGTGAGTCACTCTCATTAACAAGTTCAGATATGCCCATTGGAATGCATATTTGTAGCCCTCTCAATATAATAAGAAACTCCACTTCCATTGGATCATGCACACCATTTTCTTTCTTACTTGCAGCTAAAGTACCCCAAAAGACTTATTTCTTAGCAACATTCTCACCCCTGCTCTATTTGATCCTAAAAAATGGCTCCATTAACAGTTAACTTCAATACCCCGAAAGGAGGAGCCTGCCAACTATAGCTAGGAAGCTTTCTGTTTTGCCTGTGATCTCTAAATTCTTTGAACTCCTGAGCCATGATCAGAGCTTGCTCAATTACTTGGTCAGGCTGCAGGTTTTTGTCTTAAAAAATCTTCTGATTTCATCTATACAACATGCCCCAAGCTATTAGAAAGAATTTTTCAAGATCTCCTTTTCTACCTCATGCCATTACTTCCATAGCAATCTGCATAAGTCCCTTCTTCATATCAGTTCTCAATAAATCTTGAAAGTGTTGTTGCCAGGACTGTATGACAGATGGGCAGTAGCATAAAACATTCCCCAGGTCTTCTTTCTCATCCTTAAACCAAACGCATAGAGCTTCAAGTATTATATGTTTTTCTTTCAAGTTCATATGAGTTGGAAGCCCATTCCCGAGTTGGAAGCCCATTCCTGCAGGCTACCCATGAGGATTGGTCAATATTATAACATGAGGACTGGTCAATATTTCCTAACAAAAAGCCAATCCTCCAGCATATATATATAGGAAGAACAATTTGGAGGCAAACTACACACTTTTGCCATGTCTTTGCAATGGGGTAATACCATAAAAGTTAAATTCCCTATGGATTATAAATTATAAAATACTTTCACACGTCATAATCCAAAAGCTTAGTCGTGAAAACTTGAATGTCCCATAGACCGGTAACACTCACACATATTATTGCTACCAATTTTTGTATACCTGTAGATCCTCATTCCCTTCCTGCACACTAAAATGAACCTTGGAAACCCGAGGGTGACACCTTCAATACCTAAATTTTTACTCTTTAGTGCGTATAATTTCATTGGAGAAAAATGATGATAGTTAGGTTCACCTCCCCTTTCCTAGATTTTGCCAGTTGTTGGCCAAACCTTTCCTCTCTTCTGCGGCCCAACATGTGCATATCCCTTTAGACGACATTTCAGAGCATTTAATGCAGTAATCCTCTCTGAGCAATGCCTCATGGATCGGAAAATATTCTCCCATAAATTATATATCAAGAATCTAACTAGTCACTCTGGATAACACTATGATACATGAATATATATCTATGTCTCGACTACAAATTAGAGACGAATGCAACATGAATTTGACAATACTTCCATATATTATTTATCGAGGGCTTGGCCATGAAGAGGCAAATTCCTCTTGGACCGGCTAACACTCATCTTCAAAGAATCATCAACATTAAAACTAGAGTTCATGACTGGCTGGCTAGATAATATCTTCATTACAAATTAGCAATAACGGATCAACGGCAAGGAAGTAAACTTGAATGATGACTTGGTCAAGATTGATGAAGGGGTTTACCTAAGGCTCGAACAAACCAAAGTGCAAGGGAGAACGTACGAGTCCCCACAAAGATAATAGAATGGAGAACCCAATCACAATACTATTGCACCCCATCCGCTATGCATGCACGTACGAGCTACATAAGGTAATTTACACATATCCCGAGGAAAATAGTCAAAAGTTCTTGATCATTAGTAAATTATCTTTTATAATATTCATTGTTATTGCTGTGTTATTATATATAAAATATATGACTAAAAAAACGAATCATTATATTATAAAATCCGCTTCGCTACATATTTATTTTTGGTCACTGTTTTTTAAAAATTCTTATCTATCAAAACAGTTTTACAAATTGATATATGATATTAAATTTGTTGAATTCTGTCACTCCTGTCTCAATATCAGAGCAGAATTTTCTTCCTCCAAAAATGCCAATAATTTCACAAGAAAATAACAAATCAAAAATTGAAACTAAAGTACACAAGAATACAGAAGAATTACGTGGTTAGATCCTAATGATCTACATCCATGGTAAGAACAGCTAGGAGCTTTATTCTTTTATTAATGAAGATGAACAATACAGCTTGTATACAAGATCACACCCTCACAAATTTTCTCTCTCAATTAAAAACTATCTGTCGAGTCTTTTCTTTAACTTGTACACCTGTATTTTTCTCTGTCACATTCCTCTCAAAACACATTACAGAACCTCACATTTATACTTTTGTATATGTTACAAAATGACCCTGCAGCCGTCCACCTCAAAGTAATCTAATTACCTGAGTCTTGATTCATGGTTGCAAGCTTTAATCCATTCTTTAACATGTGTAAAGATCTAATTGGTTGTCATCTCATTCAACAAATCTCCATCTTGGCAAGCACTTAGTCCTTGAAAGCTGTCTTCATCCTCTTATCTTTTTCTGCAGGTTCCCCCTAGTAGGTACTAACAATTTCCCATGTTAATCAAGTTAAGATAATGTCTAAACTTGATTGTAGGTAAGGATTTTGTAATCATATCAGAAGGGTTGTCTTCAGCAGGAACTTTTTCCACCCCAATCTCCCCAGCAGATATGATGCTCTCAAAAAATGCAATCTAACATCTATATGCTTGGATCTCTCATGATAAACATGATTATTAGCAAGATGAATGCTGCTTTGATTATCGCAGTGAACTGTGATGTTGCCGTAGTGCATGTCTAATTTATGAGATATCCCTTTTAACCATATAGCCTCATTTATCACCTCAGTCATTGCTATATATTATTCCTTAGTTGTTGATAAAGCTACCATTGACTGTAGGTTTGCCTTCCAACTGATAGCTTCACCAAAAATAGTAAACATAAATCCAGTTAGTGATTTCCTCGTGTCTAAACTTCTAGCATAGTCTGAGTCAACAAAGCCTTGTAAATCAGATCCGATTTGCACATTTTCACCAAATTTCAGTCCTAAACACCTTGTACTAGAAAAGTATTGAAACATAGACTTAAGAGCAAGCCAATGTGATTTTCTTGGATTGGTCATAAATCTACTCACTATGCCGACAACATAAGTTATATCAAGCCTAGAGCAAGCCATAGCATACATAATGCTCCCCACCATGCTGGCATATGGAATTTTTTTCCATGAACTCTTTCTCCTCACTAGTTTCTTGTGCTTGAGTGATTGATAATTTTGAATGCTGCCAAATAGGACTGCTGACTGGTTTTACTTGATCCATACCAAATCTGTTAAGAACTTTGTAATATATGACTTTTGAGATAAGTAGATAAGCCTTTTATTCCTTTCTCTTATTATCTCCATTCCTTCAGCTAAAATTCTTTTAGCTGGGCCTAATTCCTTCATCTTGAATTCTAACTTAAGCATGCACTTGACTTGGTTAATTTGGATTCTGTCCTTACAAGCAATAAGTATGTCATCCACATATAATAATAGATATGTTGGATTTCCTTCGATTTTCTTGTAGTACACACAGTTGTCATAATTGCTTCTATTGAAACCATTTTGAATCATGTGGGAATCAAATCGTTTATACCACTGTCTTGGAGATTGTTTAAGTCGATACAATGATTTCTTTAATAAACACACTTGATTCCTTGTGGTTTCAGTAGAGAAGCCTTTTGGTGGTTGCATGTAAATAACTTCTTTAAGCTCACCATGTAAGAAAGTTGTTTTAACAATCACTTGTTCCAAGTGCATGTCTTGATAAGCCACAAAAGAGAGTAAAAGTCTTATAGAGCTGTGTTTAACTACAAGAGAGAAGATTTCATTATAATCCACTCATTCTCTTTGTGTAAAACCCTTAGCCACTAACCTAGCTTTGTACCTAGGTAGTTCAATTCCTGGTATGCCTTCCTTTCTTTTATAAAACCACTTAGACCCTGTCAGTTTCTGGTTTTCTGGTTTTGGAACCATTTCCGATGTTTTATTTTTATTTAGAGACTCCATTTCCTCTTGCATTGAAAGTATCCACTTATCTGCCTCTTTACCAGCCATGGCTTCCTTGAACGATTTAGGTTCTATTTCAATTATTTCCTCAACAACAGTAAGAGCAAAAACTGTTAATTCAGCCTACCCATACCTTTGTGGGGGTCTTATGACCCTCCTTTCCCTATCTCGAGCTAATTTATAAGTTTTCTCTCCACCTTGATGTCTAACCTCTAAGCTTGAGTCCTCAGTTTTTCTAACTAGAGTTTCATCGTTACAAGGTGAATTCATTGATTGCTCCACCTCAAGTTGCATATTAACAGCGGTAGGTAACTGTTCTTGACCTTCTGAATTTTCTTTCTTTCCTGCCATTTGCTTCTCATTAAATGTTACATCTCTACTAATTATACATTTCTACCTTCTAGGTTTAGTAATCCACAACTTATACCCTTTCAAACCCTTTGAATACCCCACAAAAATGCACTTAAGTGCACGTGGTTCCAACTTATCTATTTTGGAGTGTGCATAACTACACATCCAAAAATTCTAAGGTGGACATACCCTGATGGTGTTCCATATCACATTTCTTGTGGGGTTTTAAAATTTAAGGCTAAGGATGGACATCTATTTATGAGATACACAGCAGTCTCAGCACAAAAGATTTTAGGTAACCCTGATGTTGATAGCATGTATCTCACCCTTTCCAAAATGGTTCTATTCATCCTCTCAACCAAACCATTTTGTTGAGGGGCTTTCCTCACTGTTCTGTGCCTAGCCACCCCCTCCCTTTTACAAAAATCATTAAAATCATTTGATAGAAATTCCAAACCATTGTCAGTTCTCAACCTTTTTATTTTCCTGCCAACTTGATTTTCAACAAGTATTTTCCATTTTTTGAACTTAGCAAATATATCACTTTTATTTTTTAGAATATATATATATATATATCCATACCTTCCTTGAGTACTGAGTAGTCATCAATAATGGATAGAAAATACCTGGACCCTCCATGTGAGTTTACCTTTGCTGGCCCCCATAAATCCGAGTGAATGTAGTCCAAAGTCTGTTTAGTTTAATGTGTTGCTTTTCTGAAACTTACTCTGGCAGATTTCCCAAACACACAATCCTTGCAAAAGGGAAATTCCCCAAGCTTTTCTTCCCCCAGTACACCTTGTTTCTCAAGTTCTTGAAGTCCTTGTTGATTGACACGTCCCAGCCTTCTATGCCATGAGAGAGCCTTGTCTCCCATCTTGTGCTGAACTGAAGATGCCTCACCAATTACAGTCTTGCCAATTAGGGTGTAGAGTCCATTCTTAATGACTCCCTTCATCATTACAAGAGCACCCTCATAACCTTTAAAGTACCAAATTCTGATTTAAAGGTACAACCAGATTGATCCAGCATTCCCAAAGAGATTAAGTTCCTTTTTAACTCAAGTATGTATCTCACCTCTTTGAGTACTCTTTCCATACCATCATGCATCTTCAATCTTACTGTTCCTATTCCCAGAATTTTACAAGATTTATTGTTTCCTATAATCACATGATCTCCATCCAAATCCACAAAAGTCTCAAATCAGGACCTCGAGGGGCACATATGAAATGAGCACCCTGAGTCTAGGATCCATTCTTTTCTAAAATCCACCTCTAAGACATTTAAAACTTATGCACTCTCATAACCATCTAGAACAACTGCTGCCTTGCCCTCCTCCATAGGTTTGTTCCCCATTTGTTGTTTCTTCTTAGGACAATCCCTTTTGAAATGTCATTCCTTATGACAAATAAAGCATTTTAATTGCTTTCCTTTAGATTTTTATATTTTTTGATTGTTCTTTCCCTTGTGACTCAGTTTTTTAGACCTATCCCTTACATTTGAACCTTCTCCAGATTCTATTTTGACCTCAGCCTTATTTTGCAACTCTCTTGAGTGCAAAACAAATTGTACTTCTTCTAATGACAAGCTATCTCTACCAAACATCATGGTTTTCTTAATGTTTGCATAAGAAGAATTTGAAGAGGTTAACAACAGAATAGCTTGATCCTCATCATCAATCTTTATATCTATGTTTGCAAGATCCAAGATGATCTTGTTAAATTCATCAAGATGTTCTTCCATAGACATACCTGGAGCCATTTTTAAAGTGTAGAGCATGGTCTTCTTATGGAGTCGATTGACCAAAGATTTGTTTATGTACAGACTCTCTAGTTTAAGCCAAACTCTTGCTGTAGTGTCTTTCTTTGGCAACTTCCCCCAGTACTTTGTCACCAAGTAAAAGGATGATAGTACTATGGGCCTTCTGCAAGACCTGTATTTTTTCTTTTTTTGACAAGAAACTCAGATTCTTTTCATCAAGAAGTGCATCTTAAAGACCCTGCTGAACCACTAGTACTTTCATCTTGATCCTCCACAGACCAAAATCATTTTTTCCAATGAATTTCTCAACATCAAACTTGTCTGTCTCCATCGAACCTGGCTCTTGATATTACTTGTTGAATTATGTCACCTTTATCTCAATACCAGAGCAGAATTTTCTTCCTACAAGAATGCCAAGAATTCCACAAGAAATTAAACAAATCAAAAACTAAAACTAAAGTACACAAGAACACAGAGGAATTACGTGGTTCGATCATAATGATCTACATCCACGGCAGGAACAGCTAGGAGTTTTATTCTTTTATTGATGACGATGAACAATACAGCTTGTATACAAGATCACACGCTCAAAATTTTTTTCTCTCAATGAAAAGCTATCTGTCGAGTATTTTCTTTAACTTGTACACCTGTACTTTTTTCTATCATATTCCTCTCAAAACACATTACAGAACCTCACATTTATACATTTGTATATGTTACAAAATGACCCTATAGCCCTCCACCTCAAAGTAATCTAATTACCCAAGTCTTGATTCTTGGCTGCAAGCTTTAATCCATTCTTTAACGTGTAAGGATCTAATTGGTTGTCATCTCATTCCACAAATTATATTAATTTGAGTTTATTTCATGAAATTTTTTATAATTAAACTTTTTTTTCTCATATTTTTTGAAACAAGGCAGAGAAAAGAAATAACCCGGACTTACCCTTGATCTATAGCAAAGTATTTATGCCTTCCACCTGCCCAAGGCATTCCATGACCAGCCAAATCTTTATTAGTTCTTACCATTAAACGATTATGACAACCAATATAAAGAGCAAAGAGCTTAAACATAAGGGAAATGAAGGAATGGACTATGGGGATAATATCAAATTAAGAGTCTTAATTTAATATTATCTTGATATGATATGATTATTTTGATATAATTTTCATAATTATAAAATTGAAGTTGATTATAGTACATAGATTAAGTTTAAGAACAATTTTAAATTGGGCTTGGGTATAGTGGCAAGGAATCATGTGGGGGAGGTTCTGTTTACTTTCTGTTCTGCTAAACAGTTTAGTGGAAACTCTGATCTGGCTGAAGCAGCTACTCTTTGGAGAGTTATGGAACTTGTTTTAGAGCTTGATGTCAGGTTGGTGGTGTTTGAGGGAGATGCTGCCAGAGTGATAAGAGGAGTAACAGAGGTAGGGGGCAACTATGCATGGATGGAACAACAGTATGCCAACATACGTGGCAGGCTGTTAATGAGGCCAGATTGGTTTGTGAGTTTCATTCATAGAGAAGGCAACTGTGTTGCCCACGCATTAGCCAAGAAAGGTTTGAGTATGGAAGGGGAGTGGTGCTGGATTGAGGATGGACCTTCAGAAATTACAAGTATAATTGCTAGAGAAATGTCTTATAGCAATGAGGGGAGTTAAGTGAGTGATTGTCTTTTTAGAGTTTTAAGTGAATGTTGCTGTTTTTTGTAACACATTTTATGAATGAATGGAAAGTATTGATGATTGTTTCAAAAAAAAAAAAAAGTTTATGTATATTACTTTGATTAGAGTTCCTTTTTATTTTATTTTATTTTATTTGGCTTCTTTCCCGATAAATAGGAGTTTAAATATGCCTTGTATTCACACATATTTGAGAATAGAATATATATAGCCCCAAATTCTCTCTCCCACCTAGTCTTTTCCCATCTCCATTTTCTAAATTTTATATTTTATTTTTCACATGGTATTAGCGCCACCTATTTCTTGTAACCACTAGGGTAATTTTTCTGGCATTCCTTTTCGGCAAGCTTGTCGTGGCTAGGATAATTATTTTGGTGTTCTTTTTTGACAAGACTGTCATCGCTAGGGTAATTTTTCTGGCATTCTTTTTCCAGCAAACCTGTTGCTACTTGGTGCTTTGCAACCTTCATCGCTCTTTGTTCTTAGATCAAATCTCATACTCTAAGTTAAGTAAGGTATAGATTATCTAATCTGTAAAAGTGTTAGCTACCGAAATGCAGAGTAGCTTGGAGTAGTATATGGGTATTTGAGATTCGGGAATGGATGTAAATGAAAGTAACATGGAAGGAAGGAAAAACACTGTCATACGTTCATTAAAATAGCAAGGGTTCTTCGAGGGACCCAACCTCCAGATAATTCCAAACATAAGATGATAAAGCCTGCATCTTCTACTCCACCCCCTCCCTATTTATCCCACTACCTCTGATAGTAGAGTAATGACCTTCACAGGAGCAAGGACTGAAATAAAATGGCAGACAACCAACGCAGCGTTTCATGGGAATTCCCATGAAACGCAGCGTTTTACATTCAAAGGACTCAACAGTATTTAAATTAAACTACAAGGACATAACAGTAAATTAACAAGAAATTAAAAGAGAGAGCTGCCACGCAGCCTCCAGAAACTTCTCCCATGCGCATCGTTTTGAGTTTTGAGCACCTGGTCAGTTCACTTCATGCTCCTCCGTATCCCCCCATTGCTTCCCTTCTCTTAGGTTTCCAGTGATCTTATTGGGAACCCTCACAAACTCCCCCCGTTAAACCACCTTGTCCACAAGGTGGGGCTATAGTTCCCGGAGGCGCCATAAAAGTTCCCAGCTATTGTCTTCCTCAGCGGCTCCGGTCCACTTCACGAGCACTTCCATAACAGCCCGATCACCTTGGCATTTCATCCTCCTGTCAACGATGGCCTTCGGTTCAGGTAAGATTTCCCCATGCACATCTATTGGTGGTAGTGTTGCTAATGGCTGAACTTGGGTGCCGATTTTCTTTTTTAGTGTAGATACATGAAAAGTGGGGTGGAGTCTTGCAGAAGTGGGTAGATCTAGGCGGTAAGCCACAGATCCCACTCTTTGCAACACTTTGAAAGGCCTGAAATAACGAGGAGAGAGCTTGAGATTTTTGCGAGGGGCCAATGATTTCTGTCGGTATGGTTGCAGTCGGAGGTAAACAAAATCCCCAACCTGGAATTCCCTTTCGGTCCTTCTTTTGTCTGCATACATTTTCATGCGGTGTTGTGCTGAGTTTAAGTTTTCCTTTAGTAGCTCTATGATCTGTTGTCTGTCTTTCAATACAATATCAACTGCATGATTGGCTGAGGTCCCCGGGATATAAGATATCAGTGTGGGTGGGGGGTAGCCATATAGTGCTTGGAAGGGTGTGAGTTTGGTGGCTGAATGGTAGGAAGTATTGTACCAGTACTCAGCCAGTGTTAACCACTGTGTCCATTGCTGGGGTTTACTGCTAGTATAACACTTGAGATATGACTCGAGGCATCTATTGATTGCTTCTGTTTGGCCATCACTTTGAGGGTGATAGGCTGAACTGAACTGTAAGGTCGACCCCATTAATGTGAACAAGGTTTTCTAGAATGAGCTTACAAAAATTGGGTCTCTGTAAGACATAATGGATTTTGGCAATCCATGAAGTTTAAAAATGTTGTCCATGAAAAGTCCAGCTACTGTGCTGGCCGTGTAGGGATGGGCTAGGGGAATGAAGTGAGTAAATTTCGTGAACCTGTCCACTACCACCATTACCACGTCAGAACCTTTAGACTTAGGTAAACCCTCTATGAAGTCCATAGAAAGGTCAGCCCAAGCCTATTGGGGAATGGGAAGAGGCTGTAACAAGCCTGCTGGCAGTGAGGTCTCGTATTTGACCTGCTGACAAATGGAGCATTCTCTAACCATTCTTTTGATATCAGCCTTCATGCCTTTCCAAATGAAATCCTTCTTTGCCCTTTGATAAGTTTTTAAGTACCCCGCATGGCCCCCTACTGGATCATCATGGATATAGTGGAGTACTTTTGATTTGAAAGCTGATCCCAGAATTATGAACATTCTACCCTTTTTCAGAATTAATCCTTGCTGCAAGTTGTACCCATTTAAAGGTTATGTATTGTCATTTAGCCTTGAAAGTATTTGTTGAGCTTCCGTTGAATCTTGGTAGCTGCCCTTTAATTCTTCCACCCACTCTGGAGTTGGGAATGAGATCATAGCCAAGGCAACCTCCATATTGCCTTCACTTTCGATTTGCCTCGATAAGGCATCGGCAACCTTGTTTTCCATCCCTTTTTTATAAGCGATCACGAAATCATAACCAAGTAGTTTGGTCAGCCATTTTTGTTGTGCTGTTGTGCCCACCCTTTGTTCTAATAGAAACTTTAGAGCTTGCTGGTCTGTTTTTACTGTAAAAAACCTCCCCAACAAGTAAGGCCTCCACTTTTGCACCACTGTAACTAGTGCAAACAATTCCTTTTCATAGGTGGAAAGGGAAAGTGCTCTCCCTTTTAATGCCTTACTCATGAATGCAATGGGCTGCTGTCCCTGCATCAATACTGCCCCTACTCCTCTTCCACTAGCATCGCACTCCACAATAAAAGGCTGGGAGAAATCTGGTAGTCTAAGAACTGGTGGTTGAGTAACAGCCTTCTTGAGTTCCTTGAAAGCCTCCTCTGCTTCCTGGTTCCAAGCAAAGGAATTTTTTCCCAACAGCTTGGTAAGAGGTGCTTCAATGGTTCCATAGTGCCTAATGAACTTACAGTAATAGCCCGTTAGGCCCAGAAACCCTCTTAGAGACTTGACACTTTTCGGTTGTGGCCAATCCAGCATCGCTTGTATTTTTGAGGAATCAGCTCTTACTCCTTCAGCTGTGATAATATGCCCCAAGTAATCCACTTCTGGAACTCCAAATTTACACTTTGAGAACTTAGCAAACAAGTGGTGTACCTGCAAGGTCTCCAGTACCTTTTGAATGTGCAACAAATGAGTAGACCAACAGCCACTATAGATTAGTATATCATAAAAAAAAACCAATACAAATTTCCTTAGAAATGGTCGGAAGATTTCATTCATGATGCCTTGGAAAGTTGATGGGGCATTTGTTAAGCCGAAAGGCATTACAAGGAATTCATAATGCCCTTCATGGGTTCGGAATGCAGTTTTTGGTATGTCTTCCTCCACCACTCTTATTTGATGATAGCCGGACCTTAAGTCCAGCTTTGAGAAAACCACAGCCCCATTTAATTCATCCAGTAGTTCATCTATCACTGGTATTGGAAATTTATCCTTCACCGTTTCCTTGTTTAAGGATCGGTAATCCACACACAAACGCCAGCCTCCATCTGCCTTTCGAACCAGCAATACGGGAGATGAGAAAGGGCTGGAACTGGGTCTAATAACTCCTGTTTGTAGCATTTGTGTCACCAGTTTCTCAATCTCATTTTTTTGGTAATGTAGGTAACGGTAGGGTCGAGTAGAAATAGGTTGGGTTCCTGCTTTAAGGATTATTCTGTGATCCTTGGAACGGGTTGGGGGAAGGCCTTGTGGGGTGTCAAAGATTTTTTTAAACTGAGTTAGGAGGGCTTTTATGTCCGGGTGGGTTCTTTGGAATTCAGAGCTGAGGTTTTTTTCCATGGTTTGGGCTTCCTGCCATTGTAACCAAAATCTTTGGCCACGGTTTATAGAGTGGAGTAGAGACTTGCTACTACCCTCTACAGTTGACTCACCAGGCTTTAATCCTCTTAGGACTTGTTTTCCATCCCTTCCTCCAAACTCCATTGTAAGTTTTGCAAAATCCCACAATATTGGGCCAAGAGTTTGCAACCAAGCTACTCCGAGAACCAGATCACAACCACCCAATTTAAGTAAATAAAAGGAGGTAGTAATGTGTGTACCTTGCAGTTTGAGGGGTACTTCACTGCATTGGCCTTCACCTTGGATAACATCTCCATTTGCAATCTTTACCGAAATGGGTCTTGGGTCTGCCACTAGTAGTTTGGTTTTTCTGGACACCCAGGGGTCCATAAAATTATTTGTACTGCCTGAATCGATCAGAACCACCACTTGTACTCCACACAAATTGCCCAGAAGTCTCATTGTTTGAGCATTAGGGGTCCCACTCATAGCATTCAACGAAATCCCTGCTTCAGGTTGCTCCACTAAGGGCTCCATCTCGGGGTCATTGTCCTCATTTTCTGCTAGTTCAGTCTGTCCTGCTTCCAATGGTTCTTCAAGAGTCTGCAACAGGTAAGCTTTTGGTGCTTTGCACTGGTGCGTGGGGTTCCACTTCTCCTCACAATGGTAGCATAGTCCCTTGCGGCTATTCTCATCCATTGAGGTTGAGAACAACTTCCTGTTAGGAGTAACATATCTCCCCCCCTTACTACTGCTGCTTCCTTCACTGTACTGCCCAGTGGGGTTAGGATTGGTTCCCCAAGATGACATTGACCTATCCGAATGAGGTCTAGTGAAAGGCTTCTTGGAAGTTAGGAGGTATTCCTCCTGTACTTTTGCTAGTCCGAAAGCCGCTCCCAAGTTAATAGGATTTAACATCTTAACTGGCAAGCAGATTTCATCTTTTAGCCCACTCAGGAAAACACTTAATTTATGAGGAGCTGAAAGACCTCTTAAACGATTGGACAAGGATTCAAACTCAGCTTTATAAGCTGAAACAATGGTGGTTTGTTTCAGACGCGTAAGAGCTTCCATTGGGTCATCGTAAGCCGTTGGCCCAAAACGCAGTAGCAAGGCTCTTACAAATGTGTCCCGGCTAGTAAGCTGTCCGGATTCATAAGCATCTTGGTACCAGACCAAGGCTTCCTCCTCCATATGGTAAGAAGCTATTAATAATCTTTGGGCTGGGTTTGTTTGGTGGATTTCAAAATACTGGTTTGCTTTGAAAGTCCATCCAGCTGGGTTATCCCCATTGAAATGAGGGAACTCCAGCCTAACAGTTCTGTTAAAACCCCCCCTATGTGGTTCTCCACCCTCATGTCCTAGTGGTACTTCTCTATTCACCATATTATTGTGATTAGCGATTAATGTTCTCACCATATCAGTAAGTTGGTCTAACCTTTCATTCACTGTTTTGCTGCTTTCTTCTAGGGAGTCGACCTGTCTTTGGAGTGCCTCCCTCGAACGTGTGCCTTCAGCCATCAGGATGGATGGCTCTTGATACCAAGTGTTAGCTACCGAAATGCAGAGTAGCTTGGAGTAGTATATGGGTATTTGAGATTCGGGAATGGATGTAAATGAAAGTAACATGGAAGGAAGGAAAAACACTGTCATACGTTCATTAAAATAGCAAGGGTTCTTCGAGGGACCCAACCTCCAGATAATTCCAAACATAAGATGATAAAGCCTGCATCTTCTACTCCACCCCCTCCCTATTTATCCCACTACCTCTGACAGTAGAGTAACGACCTTCACAGGAGCAAGGACTGAAATAAAATGGCAGACAACCAACGCAGCGTTTCATTCCCATGAAACGCAGCATTTTACATTCAAAGAACTCAACAGTATTTAAATTAAACTACAAGGATAGAACAGTAAATTAACAAGAAATTAAAAGACAGAGCTGCCACGCAGCCTCCAGAAACTTCTCTCATGTGCACCGTTTTGAGTTTTGAGCACCTGGTCAGTTCACTTCGTGCTCCTTCGTATCCCCCCATTGCTTCCCTTCTCTTAGGTTTCCAGTTATCTTATTGGGAACCCTAACAAAAAGATCTGATCCCATAAGCCGTCACACGCTTTGCCATGACCACCAGAACATTCGACACTCAACACCACGGTCAATCACTAGTATTTTCTTTTTCAAATTTGTAACAATATATTTTGATAGGATAGCCACCAACGAGTTGAACGAGCCAAAAATCGGCATTAAAAGATGCCGCACGTGCGGACCAAAGGTTCTATCTCTTCGTCCAGGCACCATCCAAATTCTCACTCGTAGGGCCATCGTACTTGACACATGTGGGCATTACAGCATGCCATGTAGCCTAGCACCATGTTAGCAACAGTTCCTGCATCAGCGCCAAGTCATCAATCACTAAATTAGCAAATGGTTCCTACATTAGCAGTTAGCTGTGCCATGTCAACAACTGAAATGTTGATCCTGGCGGTAGACTTCCTTGTTGATTTTGACCAGAGTTCTTCCTACTCTATTTTTCGATTTGGTTTCATATTTTTTGTCTATTTTTCCATTGGATTTCTCCCAATGGCCCAAAGTTTTTCTAGTTTAGACAATTATGTCCCATCTCACATCCATGCTTTTTAAGTATCCTTATTAGCTTGAGTATTTTACTTTTTATTGCGTTTTAGCCTTCTAATATTGGTCCTATAGTTAGGGTTGTAAATGAACTAGTCCGTACGATTGCTCTCTCAATACTCGCTTGGCTAATCTTGAACCGAGTTCCACTTGTGCAAAAAATCTCGATCGTAAAAATAGAAACCTGGTCAATTAGTAAATAACACATACTGGATTAAACTTGACTCAATTAAGGTTCATTAAGGCCCGCTTGTTTATGTTCAACTTGGCTCATTAGCTTGACTCGATTAGAGCTTGTCCATAAATTATTGAATATATATTTATGTATAATTTATTTCTATATATAAGTATTTCACACACACACACACAAATATATATATACATGCTTCATTTTCATCATCTCATTGGCGATTAATCAATGGATATGGAGGCTACACACAAATCCCAAACTTAAAATTTCAAAGTTTTCTACCTTGAGTTGGCAAGGGGGTGTTAGAGATAATATCAATTTAAGAGCCATAATTTGATATTATCTTGATATGATATAATTATCTTGATATGATATTTTCATAATTATCAAATGAAAGTTGATTAGAATACTACTTAAATTAAGTTGATGTATATTACTTTGATTAGAATACTTTTTATTTCATTTGGTCTCTTTCCCTACAATAGGGTTGTAACGCCCACCCTTGTGGTGGAACCTTTAGAAAATGATTTTTACAAAAATGACAGAAATTACCGTTTGTTTAAAACTTTTTCATTTTATGCCAGGATGCGAAAGACTCCATGTTTATAAAAGAAAACGTGATTCTTAATTTAAAATGAGTTATAACGGTAAATATTAAATTTTATAATTAAAAATCTTTCATACAAAATGTTGTGCCTAGGCTTTCGTGCTCTTCCTCTTGGGCCGTGTCCGTCCTGATGCGTACTGTTCATCTTGTCCTTGGGAGGGTATACATAAAAACTAAAATGAGTCAAAGACTCATAGGCATTACTTCATACAGGTAAAATATAATAACGTAGGTTTTCAGTCATTCATTTATCACTCCATACATACTGTACATGAGACATTTGTTCATTCAAAACATTTCAAGGCTGAGTTTTTCTTGAAAAGAATTTTCTTTAGTAAAATGTTTCTTTTCTTTCGTAAAACATTTCCCTATGCCTCATGCCTTCATTTCTTAAAGAGTCTGAGCATACATGCATTCTTTATTAACATGCATACATCCTTTCTTATCACTTTCATTGGCTATTGCACACTGTTGTGCTCCATGTGTAAGGGTTAGCAATCTTTTGGACCTTGATTCCACCCGTGACCACAGGTTAGGAATCTCTTTTTGTTAGGGTGCAGCACTAGGTGCATTACCAATACTACTCTTATCCAGAATTGTAATTTGGCCATTTATTCGGTACCCATTCATTCATTTTTGTGGCCGTTACGTATTTTAATACATTAAAACATTCAGTCCTTCCGTTCATTCGATCCTTTCTTTCAGTCATTTTCATTTATTCTTTTTAGTCCATTTAGTTCATAAGCATCATTTAAAAGCATAAGCTTAAACCTCGACATTTAAAAGTAGTCTTTGAAATCATAATATAAACATCGTTTAAAGCATCAGTCCGAAGCATCCTTGAACATCATTTTTCAAGGCATCATTTAAAACATCGTCTTTCATAGAGATATTTTAAAACACTTTCTCTGTGTTATTTAAAGTATCGCTTAAAGCATGAGGCATAAGCCTCGCATTTCATTTCATGAAAATATATCCAATACTTACTACATATAACATCCATTCACATGCATATACTTAATACTTTGGGGTACATAAAAAGGGGCTGCCAAGGAGGGCGTTACATACATATACTTGAAAATTTATACTTAGCATTCTTTCGTAAAACGTTATTCGTGTCATTTCGTAAAGCATAGTAAAGGAAAAGTATTTCATTTTATTTTCATATCTTTTAGAAATCTCTAGAAGAGTATGAACGTAATACTTACCTGGACTCCATACCATACTCATTTCATGCAGTGCATTCATGTGCGTATCAGATGGTAACCTACATGCATACACATAACCTTAATGTCATTTTCAATCTAGTACATAAGCAACTAAATTAAAAATAGAATTACACTTCGCGGAACACTCTCCTTCTATCCCATGTTCTTACATATGCTAAAACCTTTGAGATCCACTTACAGTTACTACTTTCGTCTTTTATGTCTTCCTTATCACGTTTCTTCTTTCTAGGACCCACTTGGGTCACCTTTCCCAAATTTAGTATTTTGCTTCGAGGTCTTATCCTTTAAAATGAACCTCCATGATCCACCTTAGGATTAAGACACTAAGACTTTTGTCTTACTCTCCTATTAACCACATTCCAATGCATGACTCAAACCGACTAAGTCATGCATCCCAATCCTAGACAACATACAAGTTACTACCTTCATGCATCCTATTCCATACTAAATCATCATTCCCATCCATACATGCCACATGATTTTAAGCCAACTCTGAGGCTTAAACATCATGTAACCATGCTTAGAATAGATTACCCATTATATATGGTAAATCCGTCTGGCACATGAGTCTCACTAGATGCACATGTACCTTAACCTCTAATCACCTAATATCAACTTATAATCCGTTGAACGCCGCTTGTATAAACAAGCTCCATACTCCGATACCAACTTCTATTCAAACCCAGTTTGTAGGACCTTTCTACTTCCTGGCCCTTTACAAGTTCATCCCAACACATGATGAGTCCTCATTCACACTACACCTCCGTCTCGTCACGTACCTTGAGACTAACTTCAAACTACACCGTGACATCCGTCACTATGATAGGGTCACATCACAACTACTTTGAGACACTATTCCACAGTTCCTGACACTATACAATATGCTCTACGCTCCTCAACTATGCCATCCAAACCTTCGTGACACGCCATCTAGTGCATCACAACATCACACAGAGTACACTCCATGTGAACTCTCTTCCATCCAGACTACACCACACATCACTACGACACACGTCACATGGTGCATCGCTGCAATAGATGGAGTACACACCACATGTAATCCCTTCACATTACGCCACACCACATCACTACTACAACAAACACTTCACACTCACACTTCATAGCACAATCCACAACACTACACAGCTCACCCCACAACTATTCCTAACACTTCACTACATAGCAAACTCCACAATAACCAACCAACATCTAACATAAATAACAAAGGAGAGAGGGTTATACCATTGTCGCGATTAACCTATGCGTTACTCGCTGTCTGGCACAGGTAGTGGCGTCTAAAGCCACTAGCTTGGGAGGTAGCTATCACCATTGTGACCTTAGAACAGGCTACCTCGGGGATTGAACCTAGGGTTTCGGCTACTAGATCTAGGTTGTACTAGGGTGGCCAACATGGAGGGAGTTCTGGGTGGTAGCTAACACTGTGTACAATGGTGGTCAGCCACGTACAGTGGCTGTTTTGGCCACTGGAGGTAGATAGGGATGCGGATCTAGAAGGGGCAGAGCATGGAGAGGCTTGGGAGGACCATGGCGAGGTCATGGTGGCATCAGTCAAGTGGTGAGGCGGCTCTACGGTGACAAATCTGGCCATGGGTGGTGAAACCTGTGTGTGAGAGAGTGAGGATCTGTGTGGGAGTTAGGGGCTAAGGTGGGGCAGAGGGAGCCTAGAGGGAGGTCACCGAGGGAGGGGAAACTCAGTGGTAGTGGTGCGGTGGCCTGGGCAGTAGTGCACAGTGGTGCAAGGGAAGAAATCCGTGGGTTTCATTTGTGTGTGCATGAGATGATTCGATAGAGAGGGAGAGAGTTGCAGGGAAGGGAGGCCATGAGGGTAGTTGTCTGTGAGAGGAGGAGGTCATGGTGGTTAGAAGTGGTCATGGTGGTTAGCGGTCAGCCCAAGGGGGTAAGAAATGGGTGAAACCCATTTCGGTTAGGCTACCGCAAGAGGAGAGAGAGAGCTGCGTGGGGTTCACTAGTGGGAGAAGGAGCTTGCCGACATGAGAGGGAGACACCGGTGGTGGCGGTGAGGCTAGGCGGCCCGCGGCGATGCCGGGCTGGAGAAGAAGAGGCCACGGTGGACAGGAGAGTTGCTACCTGTCGGGCTTAAGGGGAGAGGGAGGAGAGAGAGGGAAAAGGGAAAAGTGAGGGGAAAGGGGAGAGGGCTTGGGTATTTAATCTAGGCCCTTCCACTTGGGATCTTCAGAACGATCTAACGGTGAGCTTTAAATACCGATTTGAAAATGTGTAAACATTAATTTAACTAAACTTTAGTTTATAAAATATAATCTTCATCCTTAATTAAATGATGAAGTTTTGCTAATTCTTTTTAAGAGAATAAAACATTTTAAATAAATTTAGAGTTTTCAACATAATTTAAATCTCATAATATTTTTAAATGGCTGAAATCATTTAAATAAAAATAATTTTTCACAATTATAATATTTTTAGATCTCTTCAAAAATATTATAATTGTTTTATTTAAAATCAAACTTAGTCCATTAACACTGGAAATATCCCATATTAATATTTTTAGGACATTTAAAATATTTGAGGGCTTTAAAACACTATGCTTCCTTTAAAAATCACTTGATATCTTTAAAAACACGCCATTGAGGTTGGGGATGCAGAACGAGACTCGTAACCATAAGAGAAAGAAGGAGCAGGCACTACAACACAAAAAAAAAAAAAAAATCACCAAAACGTCACCAAATACATTTGGTGACAGTTTGAAACCGTCACCTAATTAGCATCACAGAATATAATTGGTTACAGTTTACCATGCAACCATCACTAAAAGTACTTTTAGTGATGGTTGGAGGTGTTCCATTTGGTATAACTTTCGAATGTGAAATTTTTTTTGTGACGGTTGAAAACTGTCACAGAAAGTAATGTTCGAATGTATGACATAACGTTCGAATGTCAACCAAATTGATTGGCATTTGAATGACAGAAGTTGACGTTCATTGATTATTGTTTGAATGTATCAGTAAAATGTCTGAACATTGATACGTCTAGACGTTAACTGTAATAAAAGTTCTAATTTTAGTTCAGATGTTAACAGACGAATGGTTGAACGTAAGTATAATGTTCGGAGGCTAATTCGAATGTTAACAAAGAAGTGTTCTTAAGAATGTGTGTACGTTCGGATGTTTGTTTGAACGTTAATCATTTACACATTCGAACATTTTGTTAGTTTGAGGGAGTTTACATTTGAACGTTTAGTTGTATGTTGGAACATTATTTTTTAATTTTGTTCAATTACGTTTGAATGTTTGTTTTAAGGTGAACCAATATTCAAACGTTTTATATTTACATTCAAATGTACATATAAGAAATATTAATTTCATAAAATTAAAAAAAAATAAAAAAAAATACCAAATGTATCATATTTACACATCATCGTTTAACAACTAACAATGTCTTAAAATGTTTCAAAATTAGAGATTAAAATACTGATAAAATTGATAAAATTCATTTCTTTTTCTTTCCTCCTTGCCCACTGTAATTCTATTGCAAAGACATAACATGCTCCATTTGCACCATCATCTCCCGCTACACTTGTTCTTGGGCTTCACTGTGTATTCTTTCCTCTTGGTCTCTCTATTGGTCCTACAAATGCATCTCTAAATGAGACTATCGCTCTAAGAGGGACTTCAACTCTTATTGTCTCGACCTCATATACTCATTCTCATGTCATGTAGCTTCTAAATCTTTTATAAGATTATTAATTTGTGAATTCGATGAGGTTGAGGAAGATGAACCGGAAGAATGCTTGAAAGATCATCCCAAACATCTTGCCATACTAGACTTGGGCTCAAGCACTTGCGTGAATATGTCTATGTCACTCGGAGAAGAATCCCCAGAAGCTGACTGCATTTCCATCATTGTTTCCTACAATTTGAAAGAAAACACATAATAAGTAACGTATTAAAAGAAATACAAATAAAAAATAATCTAAATAACATATTGCATAATTTATTTAACAAAATTAACACCCCTAACATAATTATCTACATTGGCAGGATCCATCCACTCACTATGCTCATTATTGTGAGCAACAACATAGACATGAATGAGGGAAAAGTTTTCAGGATCATCATGTTTCTAACAAAGTGACATTAACTATTTGAAAAAGATAGTGTTAGTACTTATATAAAAGAATCTCAGAAAAATAAATAAATTATATAATTTATTACTTACCATTTTTTCAGGAAGACGGTGGAATAACCTTGAACCGGCACGATGGTGAATAGTCAGAGCAGATCTATTCTGTTCATTTGTAGCACTTAAGTGCTACAACATTAATCAAGAATGTTAATTGTAATATATATACATATAAAATATAGAACAGATATAAATGTAAATAATTAAAAGAAATAAATCTAGAATACCTGATAATCTGGAGATGTGAAAACATCACAACACTTTCTCCAATCGTCTAACTTCATCTACTGGAAAGGGGATTGTGCAGACTCTTCCAATGTCTCAAACTTCTTGAAGTGGTCGTGACATCGTCACTTGTGATGTCAAAATAGTGTAGTCATTAACTCATTCACAGTTCTCAAATCCCCACTATGGCAAAGTCGAGGTCGAATTCATCCTAATAATTGAATTATGTCAAAAATATGATATACTAATCTAGATGAAAAAAATGTATTCTCAAAGTAAATTCACCAGCATACGACTCCAAATGTGCTCCTTAATCTAATTCAGAATATCTCTCCATGATCGCACATGAAATGGAGTATAAGCATAGATTACTGTGCCAATATAGGAGGAAAGTGCTACTGCACTATCATCCACTTCTCTAGTAGAATTTTTAGGAATGGTGACCTTGAGTTTTCTGTGCCTTTAATTTTTTCTAGAGAAATGCCATGTGTATAGCCACGAATGCGACGAGTAGATGCATCAACTAATAGATAATAGTATAATTAATTAATTATATAGTTATTGAGACAAAAATATTAATATATAATTAATTATCATAGACATTTCCTTATTGGTAGATGTTAATTGGCTGTCGTTCTCTTTCGTGTTAACTTGATCTTCAGGAGTGAATTCCTCAGGTGGGGAGTCCTCAACGGATTCGGAACTTGGACTTGGCAGAAAAGGCACATTTCTTCTTTATCATTTTGGTGGCATCCTTGAAAATGATTAATATGATAAAGAAAATTAATCAGAAGAAATTATGAAAAGTACAACATTCTACAATCACCTCTATTGTAAAATATTTTTACTACTTTTATTCTTCATCTTCGAATGTATTTTTTATGTTTGTTTCAGAATCTCCCTCAATAACATCTTCTTCGTCATCATCAACCTCTTCTTCATCCTTATTATCCACTTCCTCCCCAGATTCTTCTTCGTCTTCTTCTTCTTTCTCACTTACTTGAATTAAACGGTCATTTAATATGGACGGGTGGGACGTCCTCTCTACACAAGGGGAGCAAATCGAGTGCATCGAGATCAACAAACAAGTCAATACCCTCTCCATCTTCTTGGTAGGCCTCTACAATTGGAATGTCATCTTCATCTCCACTATTCTTATAATCTGCACTCATTCCTGCTTCATATATATTTTGAGGGACAAATTTTTGTACGACTTGTCAAGTTATCTCTCCACTATCTTCATTAGCACTTTTTGTTGGATCAATCAAGTAATAGACTTGGATAGCTTGACAAGCCAATACAAATGGATCATCTTTGTACTATTTAGATGCAGTATTCACACTCGTAAAGCGATTATCCCTATGTATCGAAAGCCGACCACATCTTAGATCCCACCAATCACATTTATAGACAAATGTTATTGTCCCACCCAACTATTTCAATCCGATAATATCACGTATGACACCATAATAGTCAATATCATCTGTTCCATGACTCCCCTCAACGAACACACCATAGTTTTGAGTCTTTCTACTATGTTCACGGTCTAGAGTATGGAATCTATAACCTTGAACTGTGCATGCAGTATATCGAAGTGCTATTTGAGGGACCATAGGCCAATGCATACAATTCAGAAGAAACTAATCTAGGATCACGAGCATTTGTTCCAAAATCTATCAATTGAAATAGTATATACTTTTTAAAAGTTACCCATAGTTAAAAGTTTCAAAATCTAACATATATGTAATTTTTGTTCATACACGTTCAAACCATCCGAAAATTCTTCCTAGTGTCTTGTCACTATATTCTCTACGCCTTCCATCCTAAGTTTGTCCATGTGCTCACTGTATATAAATGCAAATAAATATAATTGAGCACAAAAGTTATAGTTAAACTTTTTTAACAAGGATTATTCGAAGCATGCAACGACATACCTAAGATAGTCACCAATCTCACAAAAATTATTTAGCACGTACTACCGAACTTTACCCAACTCTCCATCAATTAAATCGTAACCCATTTGTGCACTCAATGGTTGTACATTGATTGAGCTGAAATATTGCATAGTTTAGCTATTTAAAACCAATGTATTTTAAATTCTTCGTGACACTATTATTGGTTTTAGATAGAAAAATAGTTAATAAGCATAAATACGAGTTGTGATTTTTAATTGATTGATATCATGTTTATGCTTAATTTTATAACTATGATTTAATGGGACAATATTTCCTCACATATATAGTCTATTTTTGATAATCTATTTTTCTTTTAATTTATTTTTGAGTGTTATTTCTTTCTTCTTATTTTCAGTTTAAATAAAATTCAAATGGATCCGGTTGAAACTTTTGACTAAAAGTTGAGAAGAATGAAGAGAAGGAAGTGTACTTGGCAGCTGAAAAAAGATACTGAAGATGACTTTTTGGTGGTGACTTCCTTATCTTGATTGTTTATAAACACATGCGATGAAGAAAATGTTTTGCGATAGACAAATACATGCAAAGTTAAAGTCTAAAAAGGGAGGTGTTGTGCATTACTTGGATTGGAGGGGTTGTACATTGAATCTATAATGAAGAGTGCCGTGCTTGACTTGTGGAGTTGGTGGTGATTATTTGTGAGAAGTCGGCTGGAGTGAATTGGGATTGGAGGAGTTTGGCACTGACTTGAGGCAGGTATATATATATATATATATATTGCTGGACAGGGAAGAAAAGGTGAGTTGGTGAGTAGTAAGGGTAGAGAACGTGAGGGAGTGAGAGGCTCCGTGCTTGGTTTGAATTGAGGAGAGGAAATCGGTGCTTGATTGAATAGATGAGAGAGGAGAAATCGGTGGGATTATTTCTTTATTCTCCAGGAGGCAGCTAGCTGGGAAAAGTGGAGTGTGAATGTAACTAGAGACAGCTAGCTGGAGAGAGTTCGACTATTTTTAAAGATATTTTCCTTGCTATAAAAGGAGGTACGTGAACGTAAGACTGGGGGACTTCCCCCTCCTGGCTGGAGTGAGACTTGGCTGGGAGGTGGAAGGGAAAGAGGGTTACATGGGACATAAAGTAATTTTCTTGGTGGGAGAGAAAGTAAGGTGATGATCGGTTGGAAACGTGGAGGGACGGTGCATGATTGAATGAAAGGGAAAGTCAGTGCATGATTAGAGGGAAGAGAGTCGGTCATCTGGTATCTCTCGAGTTTTCAGAGTAGGGAAGTAGAGGGACGTGGTTGGAGTTGATAGAAAGAAGGAAGGGAGTGAGGAGAGTATGTGCTTGATTGATTAAAGAAAGGAGGTCGGCTGGGATTAATGCGTGGAAGGGAATTTCAGAGTATTTTTTTGCAGTTCATTTTCTTTTTGTTCAGGAATGGAAGGAAGTTAGGTGGGGACGTGTGAGTGAAAGAAAGGAGGAGTTGTGTTGTGCTAGAACTGAAAGAAGGCAGTCAGTGGGTTTATTCTCTTGGAAGAATCGGTGCATGAGCTGGAGTTTATTATTGAAAAGGGAAGAGCAACTCGGTTTCTTAGTGGAAGTGTCGGTTATTTTTATTGGTTGGAATAAATTTGTTGTGTTGTGAAAAGAAAGAGAGGGAGTCTTTCGGACTTCATTTTCTTTCTATTTTTACTTGCCTATAGTTATTTTTTGGTATTTCTTGTGTTTTATTTTTCTAATGAATAATATTTATGTGATTTCTATAGTATTTGTAATGAATATGTTTGGCTAAATTTTCATACTAAGGTTAGAGGTGAAGTTTAATGATTTAAATATTATTTTCGGATCCACGTAAAATTTATTCTGCGAACTTGATCGATTGAAGGATTTTTTTATTGGATATTTTGATTATCTATATATTTATCTTGATTCATTGTGATTTCTGAATACAGTGAATGCTTGAGGAATCCCTATGATATTCAAATAGATTTGTGAATGTTTTAATCATCAATCATTTACGTTAAATGCTAAATCTTCCAATTAAACGGAATCATTATTCTAGTTTAATTGAAGTAAATCGATCAAAAATAATATCATAAATTATTAGACGAATCCTTGAAACCTTAGTCTTTCTCTATATCAATTCATTTTCTCATTTTAGTTTGATTCATTTAGTTTACAAGTCTTCATCTTTATATTCGATTGTACGTTTCTTTTAGTAATTTCGTTTCATCGTTTGAATTTATTTTCTTTATCACAAAAGTCAATCCCTGTGGATTCGATCCTGTAAGATACTACAACACCTGTATACTTGCAGGTAAAACTGCACTAAATTTTTGGTTCATTAATTTGAGTCAAAGTTTAGGTGCAACATACATTCTGAGAAAACATTGATAGCTCACGAGGAGGCAGAGCAGCAATATCAGCATTTCGTTCTTGATGATTAAATCGTGTCTCAACACCACGAATATATAAAGAGCAAAATGTTAATTATTCATCATGTATATAGGCCTCTGCTATTGAACCCTCAACTCTGGCTTCTATTCAGTCAACCCAAATATCTTTCAACTGGATACATCATAATTGCTCTGATCCACTCAACAATACCTCCTGGGGTAAATGTATTGCTAAATGGACTAGGACATCAAAAAATGATGGTGGAAAGATCTGCTCAAATTTACATAGTATAGTTAGCAATGTCTTCTTCCATCTTTCGTAACATAGCTCGATTTACTACTTGAGCGCATAGTTCAGATATGGCAACATGTACATTAGATGTTAGCTTCCCATGAATTCCCACTAGTAATAACTTCTGCAAAAATACATGACAGTCATGACTTTTCAATCAACTAATTTTCTAGTTATCAGGGTTCACGCATCTACCGATATTTGAAGCATACTCATATGGCAACTTTACACTTTGCAGCCATTTGCAAAAGTCCATCCTTCCTCCCTGGTCATTGTAAAACATGCATGCGGCATGACCACTTTGTTGACTTCTACCTGTAAATGTAGGTTATGTTTAAGTTCCATTCTCTCAAGATTTTTCATCATCTTGATCATGTCCTTCATCTTTTTGTTAATACTCATCAATGTATCCATTATGTTATCACAGATATTCTTCTCTATATGCATTATATCCAAACTATGTCGCAACATGCAGGACGACCAATACGACAAGTCAAAACAAATACTACGCTTTGTCTAATTCAATTCTGCTGCGCCTCATTTTCTCTCATTCTTTCCCCGAGCTTTGCCAAAATTGTTTGCTCTAACATGTACCAGTTGGTCCACTATCTATTCTCCAGACAACTCATTTGGTGCAATTCTATCCTCTACTCTCCCATCAAATTTAGCGCATTCTATTCTCCATGCATGATTTGTGGGTAGATAACGTCGATAACCCATGAAACAAGAGCTTCTGAGAATATTTTAACCACTCACTAACAGTTTCTTTATTACATGTCAGATACCTTTAGTACTCCAACCGGAAAGATTCCCATATACTGGAAAGTCATGTATCATCCACATTACTGCAACACGCATATAAAAAGATGTCGACGTGGATGCATCATAAGTTTTGATGCCTGTTTCCCATAACTCTTTTAGCTCTTCAATCAACGGCTGCATATATACGTCAATGTCATTCCCAAGTGATCTCGGGCCAGAGATAAGTAAAGTTAATAAAAAGTTAGGCACTTTCATGCACCTCCATTGTGGAAGATTGTAAGGAATCAATATTACGGGCCAGTGCTATAACTTGTACTCATATTTCCAAAAAGGTTGAATCCATCGGTTGTGAGTCCCAGACGCATGTTTTGATCTTCCATCCCAAACTCTGGGTATTGATTATCGAAAGATTGCCACACAAGTGAGTCAACTGGGTGCCTCATATATTCGTCATCCTTAACTCTTTTCTCCTCATGCCACCTCATACCGTAAGTTGTTTTCTTACACATATATAGTTGATAAATAGTCAATTATGTTTTATTAATACTCTTAATATCTTGGATTAAATGATTTTTATGTGTTAAAATAAAAGTATTAGTTAGATAATCTGAATTGACTTTGTTCAGCATGTGAAATAATATTTTATATCTAATTAAATATAGATATATTATATTGTGGGAGGAAGAACATTCAAGTAAATTTATAATTAAATCTTGCCCATCACAGGAGAGAAGCTCATAAGTGAGCTAAGTAAAAGAAGAGCACATCTGGGACGTGAGGCTTGATTGCCTAAAATGCTGGACATGAGGATGACAAAAGTAAAGGGGCATTCTTGACAAGTTACAATCAAAGGCAAAAGGAGCCAACTGCAGGCTGTAGCAGAGGCACATCTCATGCACAATAGCAGGGGAAATCAAGCAGAGCACGGACTGAAGGAATTTCCCTTTATTCATTTTTTTGTTTGTTTTATTCATTGAGAGTCAGTGCAAACATTTTGGAGGTGCAAACCTTGGGGCTTTTTTGTCATGACTTAGTTTTACTTTAGTAGGTAGTGGGCATAGGGAGTAGCTCTCACTCACTCTTGTTTTAGTTTTATTTTTTTCCATATTTTTTTTCTCTCCCACTTTGTTTTCGTTCGGCGGTAGCAGAGTAGTAGTTCTTAGTTTATTTTTTTCCTTTCTTTCAGGTTCATACTAGACTGACTCACTCGCTCGGTTTAGTTTTTTTTTTTTTTGGTTCTTAGTTGTTTACGTTTTGGACGGAACTCTCTCCAGAGGCTTTCGGTCAGTTGGTTTTCTTTTTACTTATTGTTAGTTTAGTTACTTTTCAGACGGTGAGGAGGCTGATCTCTAGTTTTGAGTCCTATTTCTGTTTTTTGGGTTGCAGACTTTAGTCGGCGTAGTGCTGTTTTCTTTCGACATTGGATTAATTTTTTTCCTGCATTTTTTTTTTCTTTTGGATGTTTATGGCACTTATTTTCATTAAATCATTTTGATTTTTATTCAGCTTGTTTGATTTATTCTTCTGCATTTATTTTCGTACAACCATTTGAAATGTTAGGGTTTATCACTTTAGAGCATTTTACTAATTTAGAGATGATATGCTAGATTTTTGGACTTGGGATTCAATGAGTAACCTATGACTGTTTTGGAGTGGATTTTCTTCAATGTTATGTGATTTTAATGATTAACTTGTTGGAGGATATTTCAGTTTATATCTAGAAAGGATTGAAGTTCTTTGTTCTTGGTTTAATTAGTTGTAGACATAAAGGCACAATTGATACTTGAACAAGTAACAAGACTTTGATGACTTTCTTTCACTATTTTACAATTGTTATATAATCTGTCAAGTAGTTTTATTAGGCTAAGAATTGGGATTCATTGCTATATTATCCGACCATGACTTCTAGGAATGGGAGCATAGTTGAAAGAAGATGAAAAGAGAAGTAAATCCATCTCTAAATCAGTGGGTGAAAATTGCATCCCAAGTGTTTGTTCTTTTGTTTCTTACAAGTTTAATTCATTTGCTACACACTTTCTCTAAATCTCTTAGTTTTGGTAATTTTAGAATCATAGATTTATTTTTATTTTCAGTTTAATTCGAGCTTAAACTTCCAACACAACCACTAATGATACTCTTAATTCAGTCCACACTTCCTTAGTAAATAATCCACATTTTAGTTCAAGACTTTCTTCTTTTCAAAATTTATTGTCACCATAAACGTCAATATTTTATCTTGTGTGATTATAAAAGGTTTGCTTAATTCCCATTGTCCCTGTGAATTCGATCTTGGGATTTACCCTTGTATTACTTTAATAGCTTTTACGCTTGGAAGATAAAATTATAAGCTGATCAAGTTTTTGGTACCGTTGCTGGGGACAACTGGTGTTTGTCAAAGCATTCTCTTTTTCCTGAGAGGACGTTTGTGGAGCTGTGAACCTCTTCACAGCCTAGGTGATATCTTTACCTCTCATTTTACTTGTTTGTTTTTATCTTGTTTTGTGCTGAACTTGCATGTCTGGTTGGGCTAGAGATAGCACATATAGACTTGCTAGAACTGAATCATCAACCTCATCATCGAGTGCATCATCTGTTTCTCTTAATTCAGCATTTGAATTATCATTTGATACTCATAGTAACATGGCTGAAGAAGGACACAATGATAGGGAAATTGTAAATCCCAACAAGACACTTAGAGAATATTTGCATCATGTTAGGACTGCATCCTGTTAGGACCACCACTCCATCATGCACCATTACACCTTTGAATGCTCATAATTTCAATTTTAAACCTAGAATGATACCATTAATTCCACATTTTGATGGCATGGAATCTGAAAACCCTTATTTGCATATCACAGAGTTTAAAGAGATTTGTTCTACATTCATGGACCAGACTTGCACTGAGGAGGTCATTAGACTAAAGTTGTTTCCATTTTCCTTAAAAGATAAAGCTAAAACATGGTTGAATTCATTAAGACCCAGAACCATAGGCACTTTGCAGGAGATGCAAACAGGATTTTTGAAAAAATTCTTCCCAATACATAGGACAAATGCTTTGAAAAGACAGATCATGAATTATTCTCTAAAGGATTCTAAAACTTTTTATCAATATTGGAAAAGGTTTAAAGATCTATTAGATTCATGCCCACACCATGGTTATGAACATTGGCGTGTGATTAGTTTTTTTTATGAAAGTTTGACACCTAAAATGCGCCAATTTGTACAAACCATGTGTAATGGAGAATTTTTTGACAAAGAGCTTGAGGAGGCATTTGAATATTTTGATTATCTTGCTGAAAATGCCCAATCTTGGGACACAACTAATGTGCATGATAGGTCTAGGCAAGTTGAGTCTAGTCATGGGAAATATACTATAAATGAAGATGATGATTTGCGTGCTAAATTAACCTTGTTGTCTAGAAAAGTGAAAGCCATGGAATTGAAGAAAGTAAATGAAGTGCATGATGTCCCTAAACTTTCTAAGAAG
This sequence comes from Carya illinoinensis, assembly GCF_018687715.1. Lineage (NCBI taxonomy): Eukaryota > Viridiplantae > Streptophyta > Magnoliopsida > Fagales > Juglandaceae > Carya > Carya illinoinensis. The sequence goes on along the minus strand of NC_056764.1, from coordinate 17,088,240 downwards.
TGTGGCATATGTGAGGATCATGGGCATTCAACTAATGAATGTCGCACGATCCCTGCTTTCAAAGAAGTATTGTTGGACCAATCTAATGCTGTAAACATGATACATAAACCATATTCTGGTCCTTACTCTAATTCTTATAATCCAGGATGGAGGAGTCACCCAAATTTCAGTTGGAGGGGTGACTAGCATGTAGCTACAGTAACCTTGGCTCTGGGGCCCTCTCAACTTGCAATTCAAGCACCTCCAATGCAAAAGAAGGGACTTGAAGATACGATTCAGCAGCTGAGTGTGACACTTCAACAATTCATGCAAGGTCAAGCAACACTCAACAACCAGAATTCATTGGCAATTAATGACATAAGGAGTTCCCTCACAAGGCTGACTACATCTTTAAGTACCCAAGAGAAGGGTAAATTTCCTGCACAGTCACAACCAAATCCACAAGGGCAGCCTCATCAAGTGCAAGCAATAAGTGAGGATCCTAACTTAAAGTCGATCAAAGCAGTGACTACTTTAAGAAGCGGTAAGGTAGTAGACATTCCAGCACATGAGCCATACAATTCTGGTAAGGTTTCTAACCCTTCTAATAAAGATAGAGAGCATGTGTCTGATGAGCATGAGAAAATTCATTGTCCTATACCTGCTCATTTTCCTCAACGATTAGTTCCGTTGCATAAATATAAGCATCTAGCTGAAATTCTTGAGGTTTTTGGGCAAGTTAGGATTAACGTCCCTTTGTTAGATGCTATTCAGCAAATTCCTACCTATGCAAAATTTTTAAAGGATCTATGCACTGTAAAAAGAAAATTAAATGTGCATAAGAAAGCTTTCCTTACTGAGCAGGTTAGGGCTATCATTCAGAGTAATACACCACCTAAATAAAAGGACCCTGGAGCACCTACAATTGCTTGCGTGATAGGAAATTCAAAAATTGGTCACGCTTTGTTGGATCTTGGTTCAAGTGTCAATTTATTGCCTTACACTGTGTATGAATAGCTTGGTTTAGGTGAATTGAAATCCACACCTATCATTTTGCAACTTGCTGATAGATCTATAAAAATGTCTAGGGGTATAGTTGAGGATGTTTTGGTTCAAGTTGATAAATTTTACCATCTTGTGGATTTTGTGGTGCTTGATATGAACTTGTCAACTCCATCTACTTTCCAAGCTCCTGTAATTCTTCGTAGACCATTTTTTGCTACATCTAACGCATTAATTAATTGTAGAAGTGGAACTTTGAAATTGAGTTTTGAAAACATGACATTGGAGCTGAATATCTTTAATACTTGCAGGCAACCTCAGGATTTAGAAGAAGTTCAAGAAGTTAATTTGCTGGAAAAATATCCTTGATGAGGATTTTCACTTGAAACTTTCTTCCACTGATTTAATTAGAAAGTGTGATGTGAATATACTTGATGATACTTCTAATGTTTCTTTTGCAGGAACTGGTCATGGGGTGCTTTGGCAACCAATGTTTGAAGAGTCGCCATCTTGGGGCAGCACCCATAAAGCCATCTTCAGATGACAATCACCATCTCATTAGAGCATTCAGGACATTCGAAAGTTCAAATATGAGGTTAAATCATTTTTTTTTATGATGACCTTTACTTGTTTAAATATTATTCTGATCAAATTTTTCGAAAATGTATATCCAACAAACACCTACAAAGTAAGATTTTTCATCTTGGCAAGTTAAGGTCTCGGTGGAGTGGGCTTTATTTGGTTAAAATAGTTTTCCCTCATGGTGCTATTGAGGTTGTCAATCCTCAAAATGGAAATGCTTTTAAGGTTAATAGTCAAAGGCTCAAGCCTTTTATTTCTAATTTTGCACCTGAAGAACCTACTTTGCATTTGCTTGATCCTAATTGATGGTTCTTGATCCATCCATTTCTTTTCATTGTTTTCTTTTGTTCTTCAATCTTTATTTTTACTTTGGCTGCATTCCTTGCAAAACTGCCCAAGTAATTCCTTTTCCTCTGTCCTTCAATTTTTCTTGGAATATTTGGTTCTTCTTTTAGTTGTTTTGCCCCTTAACTTCTCTCTTTGTGTAAATTCCTTCATTTCTCTTGCATCATTGAGGACAATGCTACAATCTAGTTGGGGGGTGGAAAAGAATTTATTTTCTTGTTTGCATCCTTACACTTCTGTTGGTCTACCTTGGGAGAGTGCTGGTATTAAGTTCAAAGTAGATTAAATTTCCTATTCTTGAATTTTACATGCTAGAAAGTGAACTAAAAAAAATGATTTGTTGAGATCACGGAACATGTGGAATATAGTGCAAATATGAGTATATGTCAAAAGAGGGACTTATCCATTTTATTTAGTTGTTAAACCAAGGGAAAGATATTAAAAGTTTTGCTAAAACACACACAACACATGCCTGGAATGCCTAGAAAGACTACATCGGGTCATTGTTTGTTGATTTACACTTCGGTTATTTGGGACTCTAATGAACCATATTCTAATGGCTTAGAAAGAAATCTGAAATGAATTAATTGAGAAAAGGGACAAGCTAGGGATAAAAAATAAATAAATCCTTTAGGTAGACTAGTGGTAAGGGCTGACTTGTGAAAGTGTGGATAGGCGCACATTCATAGGCTTGATTCCCCCACTAGGAAAACTTAAAAAAAAAAAAAAAAAAAAAAAAAGAGATTTACATTTGTGTATTGGAAAAGGCTGCCTATTACCAGAGTCCTTATTAAATAAGAAAGTAGGCGCCTTTTAAAGTCAAATAGCATGAAAGTCACCACTGCAATGGTTTTGAATTAGAGTAAGATTGTATGGTTATCTCAGATTAGCTGCTGTGATTGAAACTGTTAATGCTTGTTGGTAGTCGATCTTGGAATTCTAACCCCATTTTCATGCACTTGAAGAAGCAAGCTTTGTTACATGTAATTTCCTTGGTTGATAAACTAAATGGTGTATAAATCTCTCAGTTGATATAAAAATTCAGATTAATCTATCTCCAATGTTCTTAAACTCAACAAGTCTACTTCATGGCATGTGATTCTCGGCTTCCCTGAAATTGTAGTTGGTAATTTTATCTTTGTATGAATTTATTCACTTTATTTGCTAGAGACTAGCAAAAACGTAGTTGGGGGTGTGATAAATAGTCAATTATGTTTTATTAATACTCTTAATATCTTGGATTAAATGATTTTTATGTGTTAAAATAAGAGTATTAGTTAGATAATCTGAATTGACTTTGTTTAGCATGTGAAGTAATATTTTATATCTAATTAAATATAAATATATTATATTGTGGGTGGAAGACCATTCAAGTAAATTTATAATTAAATCTTGCCCATTACAGGAGAGAAGCTCATAAGTGAGCTAAGTAAAAGAAGAGCACATCTGGGACGTGAGGCTTGATTGTCTAAAATGCTGGGACATGAGGATGACAAAAATAAAAGGGACATTCTTGACAAGTTACAATCAAAGGCAAAAGGAGCCGACTGTAGGTTGCAGCAAAGGCACATCTCATGCACAATAGCAGGGGAAATCAAGCAGAGCACGGACTGAAGGAATTTCACTTTATTCATTTTTTTTTTGTTTTATTCACTGAGAGTCGGTGCAAACGTTTTGGAGGTGCAGACCTTGGGGTTTTTTTTTGTCTTTGGGTTCATACCAAATGGACTCGCTCGCTCGGTTTAGTTTTTTTTTTTTTTTTTTTCAGTTCTTAGTTGTTTACGTTTTGGACGAAACTCTCTCCAGAGGCTTTCAGTCGGCTAGTTTTCTTTTTACTTGTTGTTAGTTTAGTTACTTTTCAGACGGCGGGGAAGCTACTCTCTGGTTTTGAGTCCTATTTTTGTTTTCATTTCCTGTTTTTTGGGTTGCAGACTTTAGTCGGCGTAGCGCTGTTTTCTTTCGGCATTGGATTAATTTCTTTCCTGCAGTTTTTTTTTTTTTCTTTCGGATGTTTATGGCACTTATTTTCATTAAATCATTTTGATTTTTATTCAACTTGTTTGATTTATTCTTCTGCATTTATTTTCATACAACCATTTGAAATGTTAGGGTTTATCACTTTAAAGCATTTTACTAATTTAGAGATGATAGGCTAGATTTTTGGACTTAGGATTCAATGAGTAACCTATGACTGTTTTGGAGTGGATTTTCTTCAATGTTATGTGATTTTAATGATTAACTTGTTGGATGATATTTCAGTTTATATCTAGAAATGATTGAAGTTCTTTGTTCTTGGTTTAGATTAGTTGTAGATGTAAAGGCACAATTGATACTTGAACAAGTAATAAGACTTTGATAGTTTTTTTTCACTATTTTACAATTGTTATATAATCTGTCAAGTAGTTTTATTAGGCTAAGAATTGGGATTCATTGATATATTATCCGACCATGACTCCTAGGAATGGGAGCATGGTTGAGAGAAGATGGAAAAAGAAGTAAATCCATCTCCATATTAGTGGGTGAAAATTGCATTCCAAGTGTTTGTTCTTTTGTTTCTCACAAGTTTAATTCATTTGCTACACATTTTCTCTAAATCTCTTAGTTTTGGTAATTTTAGAATCATAGATTTATTTTTATTTTCAATTTAATTCGAGCTTGAACTTCCAACACAACCACTAATGATACTCTTAATTCAGTCCACACTTCTTTATTAAATAATCCACATTTTAGTTCAAGACTTTCTTCTTTTCAAAATTTCTTGTTACCATAAATGTCAATATTTTATCTTGTGATTATAGAAGGTTTGCTTAATTCCCATTGTCCCTATGAATTCGATCTTGGGATTTACCCTTATACTACTTTGACAGTTTCTACGCTTGGAAGACAAAATTATAAGCTGATCAATAGTCTTTGCAACCTATGTGTCAAGGGAAAATATCGCAACACCTTAACCAACACGTTTTTCTTACCCTTCCACCTCGACTCTCCGCATAGAGGACAAGCTTGTTTCTTCTCATTCGCCTTCCAGAACAAAACACAATTCTTCTTACATGCATATATCGACTTGTACTCAAACCCTAATCCATTTCTCAACTGTTTCGCTTCATAAAAATTATTTGGCAATGCAAACATCATTAAATAACTCCAATACCATGTTTATTGCTTTCGTTGACATCCCACACAATGATTTAATGTGAAGCAACCACACAATAAACGATATTTTGAAATATTTTGTACATCCTGGATAAAGCTTGCGCTTTGCATCTTCCACATTGCAGCAAAATTTTCAGATTCAGTCCCTTGGTCACTTGAGGCATTGTCTTCAATCTCATCCATAAATATCTCAGCTCTAATGTCATCAAACATCTCCTCCATCTCATCTCGCTCATAATCATCATCCACACGCCGCAAATAATTTGGATGACCAAACAATGCATCCACTAACTGTGCATACGGCTCACCATACAGTACCCATCAAGTATACCCTAGATCCATACTGTTTATAAATATATGACTTTCAACTTCATCCAACCCAATCACTCAAAAAGTTTTACACCCTCGACATGGACACTTAATGTAACCACAACTATCAGTAGAGGCCCTTGCAAAATCAATAACGGTTTTAACTCCATGCGCATCGGGTACGTAATCATTTCCAAGTCTATTGCCTAAATGCATCCAACTTTTGTCCATTTCTAAAAGAAAAACGCTGGATGCAAGCGTCGGGTGTAATCGGCTTGCAAGCGGCGTGTCCATGTCATTTAATAAAACGGTGTGTTTTTCATCTATTTTTTCTTTCTCTCAATTTCCTCCCTCCCTCCCTCCATCTCCATCTCTGTCTGACCTCTCCATCTCATTCCTCCTCCCACTTTCTCTCCATATCGAAATCCATCCATTTCCATCTCCTCAGAACCAATTCTTCCATTTCCCTCCTCTCTCTACTTCTCTCAAGTCCACGCTTGCCATTCTCCTCAGATCCCATTTCCTCTATTTCCCTTCTCAGATCCATCAAAGGCTAGCTCTCCCTTTCCCCTCCCTCCGAAAAATTCTTTGTCTCCCCCTGTTATCTTCCCCAACTCCGTTCGAAGACCAAAAAGTGAGAAAGGGGCCTTCGTTTCAATCTGCTTTTGTTTCCTTTGAAATCCCCTTCCCCTTCATCCCAACCCCGAACCGTCTTCGTCTGTCTTCAACAAAGCGAAGGTTACGATGGTTGTCTTGGTCTTCAAATTCCAAGTCTTCAAACTTCATCTTACAGTGATGGTTTGGCCCTCATCGTGATTCATGGGGGTAGAGTGGTTGTGGGCGGTTGGGATTTTTCTGGTAATGAAATGTGAAGAATCGAGATGTTTGAAACCCTAGCCTCATCTTCCCCCATCTTCTCTCTCAGCTATGGATGTTTGAAACCCTAGCTTCTTCTTCCCCCATCTTCTCTCTCAGCTACGGTTCACAAAATTAAAGTAAATTTTGAAACCTTGAAACAGAATCCATAGAGTGGCTCCTCGTTTGGAGTTGTCCTCCACCAAAATAGGAGCCTCCAAGGAATGGGAAGAAGATGGAATGGGCAACATGAACATCTTAAAAGCTTGAGCAACAGCATTAAAGCTTCAATTAATTCAATTAAGTTGGACAACATGAACCATCTTAAAGCTTCAACGATTCCAATAAAATCTATCAGAAAGCTATGGCCTCCAAACAATCTTCTCTGCTATTAATCAAAGCCAAATGACATCGCATAATAGTTTTCAGATAATTAAAAAAAACACACAGAATCCACTACAAGTATCAAGCTGCAACGAGGCTACTTCTGGATGCCGATAGCTTGGACTAAATGGGAAGAAGGCTGTGATGAGGTTAGTTGAGACTTGGTTTTGTTCTTTTTGAAGTTTGAACGAAATGGAAAGTAGATGGTAAATGGGATTTTTTTTAATAGATGAGATGCTGACGTCAGTCGACTGCACGGCAATTGTACGTAGTAAAACTGTTTCTAAAAAAGTTATCTATTAGTAACATGTCCAGAGAAAATTCACATGCATGTCGTGCTTCAATTCGAACTGCTCTTTCGATAAGGTAGTTGGTCTTATCCCATTCGAGATTATATTATTCATATTGCATATATTTCGTCACTCTACCACTTTCTACATCAGTAGAAAATTCGGCAGCACCTCCCATAGTTCTCCAAGTATACATGTTCACATAGAGGGATTATGACCCCATGAACAGTATACCCTACGAATAATAGAGGAAGATGCCAAAACTTCATACTAAACGTGTTCAGTAAGGGTAACAAGAATGTGCAATACAAATAATATAATCCCAAACTGTCAACACTGGACAATTAAGAAATTAGTGTATACCTACATGTACACTAATTCTCAAACGGGTCTAAGGTTACTTATGTAATGGCACATAATATCTTTTATGTTAAATACTGTTGAACTCAAGATTTCAAGTTTCATGTGATTATAAATCTACACATGGATTTTGATGATAACAAATGAATTCAAAGAATAAAGAAGTCTCAAGCTCAAGTTGTCTACACAATGGAGTCAAGCACATCAAGGAAACAAGCATGAGCAAGAAGGGAACAAGTTCACATTAAAATTATAGAGTAATGTTGTAAATCTCTTCAAAATTCGAAATTAGGATTAATGCTCAAAATTAATATTTTATCATAAAGCATTAAAATACATTTTCCACATGTGCATGAATATTTTTGAAAATTAAATTTGAAAATTTTGAAAGATGATTGATTGTCATCTTTTGCATGTGCATGCCTTGATTAAAGGGTTGAACTTTGAAAATATTAAAGATGATTGATTGTCATCTTTCACATGTGCATGTTTTATTTGAATATTTTCAAAAGTGATTGATGCTTTTTTAGACTTATACAAAAAGTAAAAGATTAGGTTTGAATTTTTTGAAAATGAAAGTATGCTCATTTTGTCATATGCCAAAAGTAAAAGATTAGGTTTGATTTTTTTGAAAAAGTGAATGATGTTGTCTTTGACAATTGAAAAAGAAGAACCTTTTATTTGAATTCTTTGAAAAAGTGAATGATGTTGTCTTTGACAATTGAAAAAAGAAGAACCTTTTATTTGAATTTTTTGAAAAAGTGAATGATGTTGTCTTTGACATGTGAATCTTTTTAAATTTGAATATGAAGTCTCATATGCCTATAAATAGATCATTTGAGAGCTTCACATTTACAACACCAAGAGCATACAACATTCATTCAAAGCTTTCATTCTCTCTTCTCTAAACATTGAGCCTTAATCCTTGTTCATTTTGAGAGATATAGCTTGAGCTGTATTGTTTTTATTTCACTCGTTGAGGAGTGTTTTCTGATAACCTACCCACTATCAGCTTTTGTATCAGAAAAAGGGTGTGTATAACCCTTGTGTGTGTAGAAAGTATTCTACACAGGGAATAGTTGAATCACCACGTGTAAGGTGATTGCAAGTGTAGAGGGTGTTCTACACGGATCCTTTGTAGCGGTGTTGTTCAAAGGTGTAATAGGTTTCTATCTCCACCTGAAGGAGGTTGAATAGTGAATTTGGGAATCCTCAAGGGGTAGCTTGAGGCGAGGACGTAGGCAGTGGGGCCGAACCTCGTTAACATACTGAATTTGCTTCTCTCTTACCCTTACTCCTTATATTTATTGTTATTTCATATTTTGTTTATATTTTATATTATATATTTGATTTATAATTGTTAATTTTTTTTTAATACAACTCAATTCACCCCCCCTCTTGTGTTAGTCATCTGGGCAACAATTGGTATCAGAGCTAAGAGCTCTATTATAAGATTAACTATCTTTTGAGTTAAGATCTTATGGCTAACATTGCAGCTTCATTTGGTGAAGGTCAATCTAGTAGTCGGCCTCCACTCTTTTGTGGAGATAATTACTCATTCTGGAAAGTTAGAATGAGAATATTTCTTCAAGCTCAAGGTAGAGAAATATGGAAATGTATTGTAAATGGACCTTATATTCCAACAAAAGTGGTTGGTGGAGTAAAGGTCAAAAAGGAAGAAGAAGAGTTTGATCGTAAAGACGATAGACTTTATACTTTAAATTTAACTGCTATGAATTTATTATATAATGCTCTTAATGGAAATGAGTTTAATAGAATAATGAATTGCGCTACGGCAAAGGAAATTTGGGATAACTTGGAAGTAACTTATGAAGGAACTTCGCAAGTCAAGGAATCAAAAATTTATATTCTTACTCATGAATATGAAATGTTTAAGATGAATGATGATGAATCTATTTCTAGTATGCACACTCGTTTTACTAACATCATAAACAGCTTGACAGCTCTTGGCAAAGTTTATTCCAAGGTAGAGATAGTAAGAAAAATTCTCAACTCTTTACCAAAACGTTGGGAATCAAAAGTTACAGCGATTCTTGAAGCTAGAGACCTCAAGAAGCTCGAAGTCAATGAACTCATCGGGTCACTTATCACCCATGAGTACACATTGAAAAGAGGAGAAGAAGAAGGAAAGCCAAAGAAGAGTTTAGCACTTAAAGCTGTTCCTCATGAAAGTGAAAGTGATGAAGATGAGGAAAATGACGATAAAGATGAAGAAGTTGCGATGATAACAAGAAGAATTCAGAGGTTCTTGAAGAAAAATAGAACTCCTCCGAGGAAATCTTTCAAAAAGTTTTCCAAGAAAGATTCAGGTAAAAACGACACTTTAATTTGTTATAAATGCAATAAACCTGGTCATATCAAGCCAGATTGTCCTCTGCTAAAGAAAGATCGAAACAAGGGCAAGAAAGCAATGAAAGCTACATGGGATGATGATTCAAGTAGCTCAGATAGTGAAGCAAGCAATGAAGAATCAGCAAATCTTTGTCTTATGGCTAAAGATGACATTGAGGTAACAAATCTTGATAATATTGAAAATCCTTCATATGAAGAATTGCAAAATGTTTTAGAAGAGATTTATGAGGAATTTGAAAAATTGGGTATCAAGTATACTGCTTTGAAAAAGAAAAATTCTTCTTTAACAAACGAAATTGAAATTTTAAGAAAAGAAAGTATCATTTTGAAAGATGAAAATCTTGAATTGAATAAGAAGAAAACCGATTTAGAAAATATTGTTGAAAACTTTACGAATGGAAAAAGAAATTTTGAAAAACTTCTTGGTAGTCAAAGATGTGTTTTTGACAAGGCAGGTTTGGGATATATGCCAAAACAAAAATACAAACCTTATAAAAATTTCTTTGATAATCATTCTACCTCAAAGACTAATATTCAAAATTCTTTTCATAAAAATAATTTTGTCAAAAAAGGATATTATTATAATCATTCAAGTTTTTCATATATGTCACATGCTATTTGTAATTTTTGTAATAGAAATGGTCATAATTATCATACTTGTCCTATTAGAAGAAATCATACAATGACTATTAGGGCCATATGGGTACCTAAAAATCTTGTTTCTTCTAATACTAATAAATAAAGGACCCAAAGAACTTGGGTACCAAGAAAAATCATTTTAATTGTTTTTATAGGTATGCATGAAGTCATCCACAAGCAAAAATAAGTGGTTTTTAGATAGTGGATGTTCAAGACATATGACGGGAGACAAGACTAAGTTCTTTGATCTTAGATCTAAAGAAGAAGGACACGTGACATTTGGAGACAACTCGAAAGGGAAGATCGTGGGAATAGGTAAAATTGGTAATGAATCTTCTCTCATAATTGAAGATGTTCTACTTGTTGAAGGTTTAAAACATAATCTTTTGAGCATAAGTCAATTATGTGATAAAGGATTTACAGTTACTTTTAAAATGGATAAATGCATTATTTTGAATGATCATGATTGTAATATTTGTTTTATTGCTTTTAGAAACAATAATGTTTATACAATTGATTTTGAAGAAATTACCTCACAAGATGCTATTTGCTTGTCAGCTCAAAATGAAACTAGTTGGTTATGGCATAGAAGATTAGGTCATGCCAACATGGAACTTATTTCCAAACTTTCAAAAAATGATCTTGTGAGAGGTTTACCAAAAACATATTTTCTTAAAGACAAAATTTGTGATGCATGTCAATTTGGTAAACAAACAAAAACTTCTTTTAAAACTAAGAAACATATTTCCACTACTAGACCATTGCAACTGATACACATGGATCTTTTTGGACCAAATAGAGTTGCAAGTCTAGGAGGAAAATATTATGCATTTGTTATTGTTGATGATTTCTCTAGATATACTTGGGTCATCTTTCTTGCTCATAAAGATGAGGCACATAATGCCTTTACCAAGTTATGCAAGAGAATTCAAAATGAAAAGGGCTATACTATTTCAAGTATCCGAAGTGATAGGGGAAAAGAATTTGTTAATAAAAATATTGAAACATTTTGTGATGAAAACGGTTTTATTCATAATTTTTCTGCTCCTCGAACTCCTCAACAAAATGGGGTAGTAGAGAGGAAAAATAGATCTCTTCAAGAGATGGCAAGAACAATGCTCAATGAGAACAACTTGCCTAGTTATTTTTGGGCCGAAGCGGTAAGTACTGCATGTTATGTTATAAATAGAGTTATGTTAAGGTCTAAATTAGATAAAACCCCCTATGAGCTTTGGAATGAGAAAAAGCCCAACATTGGTTACTTTCATGTATTTGGATGCAAATGTTTTATTTTGAATGACAGAGATAATTTAGGCAAGTTTGATGCAAAATCTGATGAAGGTATTTTTCTCGGGTATTCTACTAATAGTAAAGCTTATAGAGTATTCAACAAAAAGACTTTAACTGTACAAGAATCTATGCATGTAGTATTTGATGAATCTAATTCTCCACTCTCCAAGAAATCTATTGATGAAGAAATAGAAGGTATAAATAACACAGAAAGTCTCAATCTCAACAAAGAGAAAGCAATAGAGGAAGTTCAACATGGAGCCATCAGGAAAGATCATCAAAATTTAATACAAGATGCAACCAAACAGTGGAAATTTGTGAAAGATCATCCAGTGGAACAAATTTTGGGAGAACCTTCACAAGGTGTAAGTACTCGATCATCTCTTAGAAATATTTGTAATCATACTGCTTTTCTATCTCAAATTGAACCCAAAAATATTGATGACGCACTTCTTGATGAATCTTGGATTCTAGCTATGCAAGAAGAGTTGAATCAATTTGAAAGAAATGATGTTTGGACACTTGTTCCTAGACCCAAAAATTATACTATTATTGGAACAAAATGGGTTTTTAGAAACAAGAAAGATGAGTCTGGAGTCATTACTAGAAATAAGGCTCGACTTGTAGCCCAAGGTTTTAATCAAGAAGAAGGAATCGATTATGATGAGACATATGCACCTGTCGCAAGATTAGAAGCTATTCGAATGCTACTTGCATATGCTTGTTATAAAGATTTCAAACTTTTTCAAATGGATGTTAAAAGTGCTTTCTTAAATGGTTTTATAAATGAAGAGGTATATGTTGAGCAACCTCCAGGTTTTGAAAATCATATTTCCCCAAATCATGTTTTCAAACTCACAAAAGCACTATATGGACTTAAACAAGCTCCTAGAGCTTGGTACGAGAGACTCAGTGGTTTCTTGATTGAAAAAGGTTTTTCAAGAGGAAAAATCGACACAACTCTTTTCATTAAATATGAAAATGATGATATTCTTTTGATTCAGATTTATGTTGATGATATAATATTCGGTGCTACTAATGAAAATATGTGTCAAGTTTTTGCTAAGACTATGCAGGAAGAATTTGAGATGAGCATGATGGGTGAACTTACATTCTTTCTCGGATTGCAAATTAAGCAAGCAAAAAGTGGGACATTCATCAATCAATCAAAATATATTAAGGAATTACTGAAGAAGTTTGGGATGGAAAATGCTAAGGAAATTGGAACACCAATGAGCCCATCAACTAAACTTGATAAAGATGAATCCGGTAAGCCAGTTGACTCGAAGATATATCGAGGTATGATTGGTAGCTTATTATATTTAACAGCCAGTAGACCAGATATTATGTTTAGTGTGTGCTTATGTGCACGTTTTCAATCATCTCCAAAAGAATCACATTTAATTGCAGTTAAGCGCATTCTTAGATATCTTAGTGGTACAATTAACCTAGGGTTATGGTACCCTAAGCACACATCTTTCGATTTAATCAGCTACACAGATGCAGATTATGCTGGCTGTAAAATAGATCGAAAAAGCACTAGTGGAGCATGCCATTTCTTAGGTCATGCATTAGTTTCCTGGTTTAGTAAAAAACAAAATTCTGTTGCACTATCTACTGCTGAGGCAGAATATGTTGCTGCGGGTAGTTGTTGTGCTCAAGTTCTCTACATGAAGCAACAACTTGAAGATTTTAAACTCATGTATAATCACATTCCAATCAAATGTGATAATACAAGTGCTATAAATCTTTCAAAGAACCCAATACAACATTCTAGAACTAAGCATATTGAAATAAGGTATCATTTTCTTCGAGATCATGTGCAAAAAGGTGATATAATGTTAGAGTTCACAAACACACACGATCAGTTAGCAGATATTTTCACAAAACCTTTACCAAAAGATAGATTATGTATGATCAGAAGAGAAATAGGTATGATGCATGCTATGAATATCTCTTAAAAGATAGACCTGAGTCAATAAAAATAGAGATAGATTTTTTTTAATACTTTTACATAAATTTGAGATTCTTAGCCTCATGTTTGAGACGCTCATTCTCTTCATACAATATCATGTCATTCTTATTCATGGGAACCGGCAAGCGGAATGAAGAATCTAATAAAGATTTCAACTGTTTATTCTTCTGCCGAATGATTCCTTCCCTTGTGTGAGACTCTTGAACAATTTGTTGAAGTACAACAATTTGTTCTTTGAGCTTTTCAACTTCGTGATTTTTGGCTTGTAGCCGCTGAGAAAAAGCCACAATAGAGGAAGAGTAGCGAGTCCCAAGACTCACCAAGTCATAAATAGCATCAGAATCTGACTTATTAGTCAGATTATTATTTTCTTGCTGCAACATGGCACCAATGGTAGCTGCAGAAAGAACAGGAGGTTGAGATGCAGAATGCCTCATGGATGGATCTAGAGAAATGTTAGAAGAATGAGCCATTGAGAAAAGAATAGAAGGCTTAAAACGAGAATGCTGAAAGAATGCAGATGAGTTATAGAGATGAGATGAAAACTTGATGCGGATTAGATGAACTTCAGGACTGATTTTATAGAGATAGCATAAAGAATAAGACAAACTATTTTCTCTTCAAATCTTATTTAGTCAAAAGAAATACAAGATATGCTGGACACACATTGTCAAAAGTTTTCTTACTAAGCCAGCGAGATTAACAGTAGATTGTCCCTATTTTTCTAGTAAACGATGAACCTCTGCTGTTATCTGCCGATGTTGACCTTGTATCTGAACCCTTTCTCGTTCCAGCTCTTCTATTCGTGGTTGCAGATCATGAGCATACCAATCTGCAAATTTTTTCAACTCTTGGTTTTCTTGCTTTAGCCTTTTATTCTCACTATCCTTATTAGCAAGCTTCTGTCGTAACTCAGATATTTGCATGTTAAGATGATCAATCTCACTCACCCTCGCCATTAACCTTCGAGACATGATCGTAACAGAGGCAGCATATTGATTACTGAGCATTCTTGATTCTGCAATAATCTCAGAATCAGCCTTACTAGAAAAACGGTTCACTGCTCCTATCATGGTATTGACGGCCTCAGGAGAGAAGATTGATGATTGATGCGTCAAGGGTTCCTGATTCAAGTCTGGAACATTAGTGGAAGAGAATTGCTCAGCCATTCTATCGTTGTGGAAAAACAGAACTCAGGTCAAGAAGTGATTATTTTTTTGGCATCCGATAGATGAAAATGATCATTTTTTATAGAAACTCGGAGCCTTCAATCCCGTTTGTCAACAACATCAGGCGATTGTTTAAATCTTCAGCCGTATTAAATTCATAGAGTTAGGCCTCGAGGCTTTGCAGCACTTGTCGGGTCACGGACGGCTCCATTTTTCAACTATCTACAGTGACTATTAAACGCATCGTTTTCTTCAGTCCATTTTCTTGTTGCGGATCCTTTTTAATGATGCCAAAAGGGGGAGAAGTGTTAGACTAGAACATTAACATTGTTTAAATTGCTAAACTTGTTATATATGCTTGGAATTATATTTATACTTTTGCTTGAAAAACTAACGCATATTTTCAGGGGGAGCTTAAGTATTAATATAGGTTTCAAGTTCTATCAAATATTTGTCATCATCAAAAAGGGGGAGATTGTTGAACTCAAGATTTCAAGTTTCATGTGATTATAAATCTACACATGGATTTTGATGATAACAAATGAATTCAAAGAATAAAGAAGTCTCAAGCTCAAGTTGTCTACACAATGGAGTCAAGCACATCAAGGAAACAAGCATGAGCAAGAAGGGAACAAGTTCACATTAAAATTATAGAGTAATGTTGTAAATCTCTTCAAAATTCGAAATTAGGATTAATGCTCAAAATTAATATTTTATCATAAAGCATTAAAATACATTTTCCACATGTGCATGAATATTTTTGAAAATTAAATTTGAAAATTTTGAAAGATGATTGATTGTCATCTTTTGCATGTGCATGCCTTGATTAAAGGGTTGAACTTTGAAAATATTAAAGATGATTGATTGTCATCTTTCACATGTGCATGTTTTATTTGAATATTTTCAAAAGTGATTGATGTTTTTTTAGACTTATACAAAAAGTAAAAGATTAGGTTTGAATTTTTTGAAAATGAAAGTATGCTCATTTTGTCATATGCCAAAAGTAAAAGATTAGGTTTGATTTTTTTGAAAAAGTGAATGATGTTGTCTTTGACAATTGAAAAAGAAGAACCTTTTATTTGAATTCTTTGAAAAAGTGAATGATGTTGTCTTTGACAATTGAAAAAAGAAGAACCTTTTATTTGAATTTTTTGAAAAAGTGAATGATGTTGTCTTTGACATGTGAATCTTTTTAAATTTGAATATGAAGTCTCATATGCCTATAAATAGATCATTTGAGAGCTTCACATTTACAACACCAAGAGCATACAACATTCATTCAAAGCTTTCATTCTCTCTTCTCTAAACATTGAGCCTTAATCCTTGTTCATTTTGAGAGATATAGCTTGAGCTGTATTGTTTTTATTTCACTCGTTGAGGAGTGTTTTCTGATAACCTACCCACTATCAGCTTTTGTATCAGAAAAAGGGTGTGTATAACTCTTGTGTGTGTAGAAAGTATTCTACACAGGGAATAGTTGAATCACCACGTGTAAGGTGATTGCAAGTGTAGAGGGTGTTCTACACGGATCCTTTGTAGCGGTGTTGTTCAAAGGTGTAATAGGTTTCTATCTCCACCTGAAGGAGGTTGAATAGTGAATTTGGGAATCCTCAAGGGGTAGCTTGAGGCGAGGACGTAGGCAGTGGGGCCGAACCTCGTTAACATACTGAGTTTGCTTCTCTCTTACCCTTACTCCTTATATTTATTGTTATTTCATATTTTGTTTATATTTTATATTATATATTTGATTTATAATTGTTAATTTTTTTTTAATACAACTCAATTCACCCCCCCTCTTGTGTTAGTCATCTGGGCAACAAATACTACAAACAATATTTCCATGTTGTTTGAATTAACAATGTCAAATAAATATAATAGTATTATATTGTTAAACTAGAGCTTAGATGGAAGAATATACTCACAAGCTACCTGTTTTGTAGAGAAATGATTGAGAATAATTTTGAAGAAATGTCTAAATATATGTCCAATTATTTAACTGTCACAAACTATTCAACCTTGACAACCCTCAAGGCCGAAGAGACTTTGACCGCCAAGCAACTTGATAAATATTCATTCAAGATAATTCTCAAAATTCTCTCCAAGACAGGAAGATTGTGAACATATTTACAATATTTCTCTCTAATTTAACAAAATAACACAACAATTTGTTTGACATTGTTATTGTATATAAAAATAAAAAGTATTGTTATTATATAATTGTTATTATAACTGTTATTATACATAGAAAATATTTGTTATTATAATTATTATTATATAATTTTTATTATTAATATTTAATTGTTATTATATTTTTTTTATTATAATTGAGATTTATTTATTTCTTATTATTTATATTATAACTTAGTAGAAGCACATATTAGTTATAATTAGTTATTATGTCTAAAATGTTTACTAATATCTATATACTCAATTGAGTGAGTTATTTATTTATATAGACAAAAAGTATATAGTATATTCTAATTAAACATTTATTTGATCCATTATTATAAATTACTCTATTTTATATTAATATAGAGTAATTTATTCCTTCCAACTCTGAACTTATTTGGTGAGTTCAATACCTCTTTTTTGAAGAGTATTTTACTTTCTTAATTTATATATATATATATATATATGTATATATAATTAATAATATAATGATCTAAAAAGTCACAAGGGTAGGAATATTTAATGTGTTACCATCAAATATAGTTATTATATGTACATTGTACGTTATATATAGTTAAGTTATTTACTTATGAGTTGCATAATAATCATATTCTAATTAAACTAGTATGAATATATTATATAGGCTTATTACATATTAATTATTTATTCCCATATTAAATGTATATTAAATGTTAACAATAATTATCACAATTTCACATATTCACAACATATTTAATAAATATTCACACACAGTAATCACAACAATTTCACATATTCACAACATATTTAATAAATATTCACACACAGTAATCACAACAATTTCACATATTCACAACATACTTAATAAATATTTACACAAATTCACAATCTATAAACATATTCCCCACATATTCAATAAAATTTTACAAACAATAATCACCATATATTGACATATTCCCAACATATTCAACAATACAAACAATAATCAAAATATATAAACATATTCAATAAAACAAATGAAATGATGTCTATTTCCATAAATAAAAAAATAAAAAAAAAATAAAAAGAAAGAAGAAGACAATAATCACAATATATAAACATATTCCCAACATATTAAATAAAACAAACAATAATCACAATATATGCATATGTTGACATATTCACATACAAATTCACAACAAATTAAACTTAGAAATATACCTAGCCCAACAAAAAAATGTATTTAATCCCAAATAGTTGATTACAAGCTCCACCAAATAATCCTTCAAAAAATATACAAACATAATTAGTTCACTTAGAATAAATTTATTAACAAATAACACAAAATTTCTGAGTGAAAGTGATCTCACCTTACCCCTCTTCAAGAACAAACCAATTTTTGTGAATTAGCAATTACTTTCTAACTCTCTCTCTCTCTCTCTCTCTCTCTCTCTCTCTCTCTCTCTCTCTCTCTCTCTCTCTCTCTCTCTCAAGCAGGCTCACTCTTAAACTCTCCCACTTCGCATCTCCCTCTCTCTCTCTCTCTCTCTCTCTCTCTCTCTCTCTCTCTCTCTCAAGTAGTCTCACTCTTAAACCCTCCCACTTTGCATCTCCCTCTCTCTCTCTCTCTCTCTCTCTCACTCAAATTCTCTCTCACATGACTTCCTAGGCACCCTCTCTATTTGGGTGCAGTGTTTCGCGCACAAGATGAAGCAAAAATGAGGCTACTTTTCATCCTGTGCATTATATCAATCTAAAAAATTTCATTTGTTCTAATGTTCAAACGTATAAGTTATCTGTTCGAACACTAACATTAATCGCCCAGTTTTCAAATGGAACATTCGGAAGTATAATTAAATTTTACATTCGAACGTAAATAATATAATGTTTGAATGTTTATGATAAGTGCTAAGGAAATGTGTAGGAATTTTCCTGCATTTTTTAACTTCTAAATGTAAATAATGCAACGTTTGAACGTTTATAATTATTTCTGGGAAAATGAGCGGGAGATTTTTCACATTTTTCTAATGTCCAAACGTAAATAATGTAACGTTCAAACGTTTATAATAAGAGCTGAGGAAATGAGTGAGAATTTTTTCTCATTTTTTTAATGTTCAAATGTTAATAATTTAACGTTCGAATAATGAGTAGGAACATTTATTCACGTTTGAACGTTAAATAGAAACGTTCAACCATTTCATATTTTATAATTAATATTATGTTGTTAATATATTAATATTAATATGTTATAACTAATAATATTCATATATATGTTAGTTATATATCTTCTAACTAATATATAATATATTTTATTAATATATAACATGATATATTAATATTTTAATATATTAATATAATATGTTATAAATAATATATAAATTTGCTGCCTCCCTTATGCAAGATAATATATATATTCTTAAAAAATAGTTGATTATTTGTTAAACATTTATTTGTATTCTGTAAAAAAATTGATTTCAATTAATATTTATGGCATAGGGGAAATAATTTATGGCATCAAAAAATGGTTACTTTCAGTATATCATCGTCACTCTTAATCAGCTCAAACACACAAACATTTCTTGCTTGGAGTTTATTGTCCCTTACAAAAGTATACAAACTACCAGACATAGTAACCCGTAACCCAAGAACTAGTAGTCAAAACAAACAAAATAGGTTACTACTGAAAATAATAGTAGCGTGAAAAATCACAATTTGGAAAGAAGTTTCGATGCCCTTATTCAATTCAAAAACACAAACGTCACATACTTCCATATTATTGTCTCGTGCAAACACTCTCCAACTATATCCAAATACGCCTCTTGACATTGTAGCACTCATTTGGAAAATGTACTTGACAGACTAGTATCTCCCATCTGAAACCCGAAGGATTATATCATTTACCTTCTTATTCAAATGAATCTTTGAAAAGCTTAAAGGTAGATTCTGGTTTATTCAACACAGAAATGATGATGTTAATTATAGTGTTGTTCTGAAAAGTATATAGTATATTATATATATACTTATATATATTGTTTATATTAAATATATATAGTATATTATATTAGTATACAATATTATATAAGTATCTAGTGTACTTATATAATATTGTATACTTATATAATATACTATATATATAGTATATATTATAATATATAGAATATTATAATATATTGTTATTTTCTCACGTATGAACGTTCGAATGTACTATTTTATAACATTTGAACATACTAAAAAATATATAAAATAACTATATATAATATATAAAATATAATAAATTCGAACGTTTAATTTTATATTGGAACGTTAGGTTCATAAACATTCAGATATTCACGTTAACGTCCGAACGTTAATCAAACTACATTAGAACGTATTGTCTATTTAAGCCAAAAACTGAAACGAGAAACGTCATTTTCACAACATTTCCCTTTTCTCTTCACCGTCAACGTAGTCGTTAAAGACTAGCCTCTGCTATCAAAATCCGTCACAACCGTCACAAAAAGATAGGCATCCCTATTTTGTCATTTTATATGCTTTTCTATTTTAGATTTAGATGAAAAAAATGGAATATTTAAGAAATTTAAGTGGCCAAAATTTCAATTCCATTTTTCGGCCACCACGGGTTGCCATTGGCCAAATGGCCACCATAGAAAGGTTTCTTGAAGTATATACTTCATTTCTACGATGGCTTTCGGCCATTTAGACCAAAATGTAGTGATTTTCGAGAATGACTGGGTCAACTCAGCCATTCCACATTTCAACTAGAACATCCGAATGTAGGACGGTTCAAATGCAAAGCCATTTGAATTCCACGTTTGGATGTACATTTTAGTACATTTGAACGTTACTTTTATTAGTAGTTACGTCCGAATGTTTAATATAAACATTCGGACGTAGTACTTCCCACATTTATTCGCTGTTTTGCCTTTTACGTTCGTATGTGTATATGCTACGTTTGCATGTAAATCTTGACGTTCGACCATCCAAACTTAGACGTTCGACCATCCAAACTTATATGATACGAATGTGTAAGGAATAATGTTCGAAAACACGAAATCAAAAATTTTAGCCGTTATGCATTAACTTTTGAACATGTATGCTATACCTTCAAATGAGTAGTAATTATGTTTCAACGTTAAACACATACATCTAAACGTTTTAACTTAACATTTGAACATATGTCCAATTATGTTCAAACATTAATGCATAACAGTTTAAAATTAATACTACTCTAATGCTAATAATTATTTTTCCTTTTCTATTTTCAGGATATGATTCATCCTTTGCATACCAGGAAACGGGGGAGGGAAGTAGCCACTGAGGATACTGCTCGGATTGAGGCTCGCACTGTTATGGTAGAGGGAGAGGTCCTGATTAATCAATTTGATGAGCTGCGATGGGAGCAGACGAGCCTTATAGATATCTTCCTCAGTAGAGGCTGGGGAAATATCTGCACATTGAGGGGTAAGGTATACCCCTTAATGGTTCGGGAGTTCTATATGGGGATGTGTTCCATGAACGCATCATCTCACACTGTGACTGTACACTGTGTGTCATTTGAGATTTCAACGAATGTACTCGTCGACCAACTTAGGATTCATCGAGTAGTTGACACATCAACTACAATTGACTCTCAGACTGGCGATGTAGCTGTGGTTTGCACATTTGCAAACGGCACACTTGAGTCAGGTGAAGGCACTTCTATTGACCCAGTTGAGCCATCATCAACTGGAGGTGTAGACCGATCAGAGGCCGATGGTACTAACCTTGAGGCTCAAGATGATGGTCGAGACGAGAATTTCTATATCCTCACCTAGAGAGACTGCATGCCGATCGAGAGGAAGAACACCTTCAACCAAATACATCTGCTACCTTTCTTCCGCATGTTGCAACTTATTGTTGCAACAAACGTGGATCGTGTGGCACATAAGATCACATTTAATCGGACTTAGGCACATTTTTTGATCCAAGTGGCACGTGGAGATCCCCTCGATTTTCCATTGCGCATCTTTGAGAGGATCCATTATGAGATGAGCATCGTCTCCATGGGTAACCTCCCACACGATGTCATCATCAGTTAGCTATTACTTGATCAGAGTGTGCCAGTCCAGTCGGGTGAGCGGGTCAGATAGTAGATGAGCCCCTCAACATGACCACGCATCAACGTGGCATTGGATAGGTGAGGGAGCATCCTCAACATTAGCCACCTCCTGTAGTGGATTTAGTTCCTCTGATGCAGCCCGGGCCCGGTATAGGGACTAGTAGTCAGCAGTCGACTGGTACTTCTACAGGAGATGCATGGCCTACTTGGGTGGATGCGATGATCTCACATCTGACTGCACATATTGATCGACATATCGTGGCTATAGAGAAGTCTATCACTGAGATAGCCCATCACATAGATATCCTCAATGACAAGGTTGAATCCTTGACCGAGAAGATATGGAGTATGAATTTCATGAACAACACATTCATCTGAGTGTTATTTACAAAATTCTATCATATTTTATATTTTGTTCTTAATATATGTAAGGAACAATATTATTTAACATATCTATTGTTTTTTAATTTCAATTCTCAATCTTCTTTAATATTAAATTTTTCAACTATAATACTAAATCACTGCACATCAAATATATATAAACATAAATATATTGTTATATATATAAATATATATATATATATATATAAATATATATTTATATATAAAAACATAAATATATATTTATTTATAAAAATCTAATAATATTTTACAAATTGTGTATATATAAATATATATTACAATATTTTTTTACTTATTCACAAATTATGCACTTTAAAAACCACATAGTTTTTAAATTAGAGTTATATTTAACTTATAGTTACAACTAACATTTGAACGTTGGCGCCAAACCATTTCACGTTCGCAAGTCAATAGCCTCAATGTTCGAACGTATATGTGACGTTCAAACATAGTTTTCATTTTTGTTTGAACGTAAAAACAATCTCATCTATCTTTAGTGACGGTTTTCAAAAATTGTCATAGAAAATAATTTTTAGTGACGGTTTAGAGACTGTAATAATTTCCTAACCGTCACTAAAAATTAAATATGTTGTAGTGGCCGGGGATGTTACAAGGGTCTGTGTGTTGTATTCATGATACACTTAAGAATAGAGAATTAGATATAGCCATCAAATTCTCTCTCCCCCCTTCTCTCTTCCCATCTACCTTTTCTATATTTTATATTTTATTTTCTAAGTAGACAACTCAGGCACAAAGAATTCATGAACTTCTTGATGAGGTTACAAACAAGTAGAGTCCAAGCGAGTAGAAGATCAGGCTCATCAAGCTTTGTTTAATTATAAGTTCTTATTTGATCAATAGAGTTGTATGGTTTGTACACGTGCCCTCTTCTGATCACCGGCCACTTCAATTATTTTCTCACTTGATCTGGAACTACTTTTGTGTTACAGCTTATAATTATTCTTGCATTTTGGACGACCTTGTTGATCCGGTCCACGTAGAAGCCTATAATGGGCAATTCATGCAGTTTGTTCCACAATATTCTAACATAACTATATATATTATTTTTGCATTTTTGTGCTTGCAGTTGGACGACCTTGTTCCACGTATATAGAAGCCTATATATGAATAATTCAGATTGTGCGGGCTTTATGCCATCTTGCTAATTTGTTGCTGAACGTCTTGTGAAATCTCAGGTCTGCAGGTTCCTGCCCTTTCAACGGGAGACATATCCTTGTATTGTTGCTGTCACATATACGACGACGGGAGAGATATCTTGTATTGTTGCTGTCACGTACACGACAGCAGAAAATTAAAGAGTACCCTCACAAATGGTACGTAATATTTTAATGAAAATCTTTATCTATCATCTTAATTCTTAATCATTATCTACTCACCATTCCCGGCCGATAATGACAAAATGATGGTGTATATATATGTGTGTGTGAGGGAAGCTTCTCCCCGGGAAGAGTCCAGGCCCAGCGGGATTGGGTCACGAGGCACAGAAGTCCCCGAGCCTATGGGGTAGAAGCTGGATCGCAGTTGGGGTTTGAAATAGGGAGCCCAGGTACCAAGCCCATGACACGCCAACCCATCTGGATTATTCGGGTGCCAAGCCCAACCTAGTTGGAGAACCCACCACAGGCAGGGACCACTGGGGCTCAAGTGGCTGACCAAGTCCTATGAGAAGGGTGGGACAGATGCCTACCCTAGAGCCTAGGCGGCTAGGCATGCCCAGGAACCTAGCCAGAGGCAAGCCGCATTCAATGCATGTCAGGGAGGGCCCACGCAAAAATGTGCTGTCTATGGTGCTGTAAGACAACACAACCTTAGCCTAACACACTGCTTCCTAGTAGGGATGCTAGTGGTAGGTCTGACCCGAGTACAACTTGACACTCCATGATCTCCCTCGACAATCGAGCCCAAGTCAGGTATAAATACCCCAATCCCACCAAGGGGAAAACTCTCTAAACTCTTTTTCCTCTTGACTCTCTTGGCTTTATTCATCACTTACATACTCTTTATAGACTTTGGTATAGAAGGGACCTCGGACTTCACTGGAGCCCACTCTTTTTCCTTGTTGCAAGCCTTGGCATGGGAGTTTGGCTATCGTGGTACATGCTGCTCGGACTGCGAAACACAACATCAACAATATATATATATAGCACTTTTCTACTTCAATAACCAGCTCGATCAATTATATTTTATATATGTATATATAATATTGTTTTTAATTTTTTTTTTAAAGATTGATGAATCGGGTTCTAATTAAGTTGTCCATCTTTGCAAAAATTTCTTATGATTTTAACCTGCATAAGTGAAACTTTGCCCTTAAAAATGACCACATGCAGCATGTAAATGCATGCAATGATGCAGATGATCGGGACCGTAAATTGTATTGATTTACAGTTCGCTAGTACTCCACTAAATAAACATGAAAAAAACAAAGCTGGTCCACATGATGAAAAGTGAATTAAAAAGCTTTTGCAACTTAGTAAATGAAGGATCATTAAGCCATGCATTATAACATGCATGCATGCAGCTTATTCGATCGGGTTTCAATAGGCCAGTTTGCACCATGGTCTTGCAAGATCCCCACTGAACTACTCAAACATGATCATGATGATCTGAGTCTCCCTCCGCCTGTTCTTTATGCCATTGGTCCGCCAATATTCTCTCAAGCTCACTTGGCCGACAAGGAACAGTAAGTGCACCTTCGTGATCAAAACCGTACTCCTCGGCTGCCTTCTCCAAGAGCCTTACAAAAGTTGGGTGTGTCAAGTAGCTTAAGGGTACCACAAATCTCCTTGGTTTGTCCCCCTCCACAGCATTCACCACAAAATGTCCTTCCTTCACGTCTTCTGGCACAGGCGTGTCACTATTTATTTCGTACTTGTCACAGTTGGAACTTGATTTCTTAACCAATGAAAGACTCCGTTGGAGCTTTTCAGCCATTATCTTGAGCTTGACAATGCCATTCTTCTTCTTGCCATTGGTTCTGGGCTTAGCTGCCATGACTTATCTGCTTCCTTGCGTCAGTTTTATGCTTTCTCTCAAATTTTCTGCTTCCTTTGTGCCAGGTTTATGCAGTACTATATATAGAGTTAGAATGGTCGGTTGTTACCCGTTAGAGATAAGATTGGACACGCTGGCTGGAATTACAATCGAGAGAGAGAGAGAGTTGCTCAGACTGAAGTTGGAAATAAAGTTTTCGAGACCAAGCCATGTGAAGGAGTGCGTTCTAGCTTTCAACATACATGGGACGTACATTTTGACTAGTCATTTCTGCCCCCTAATCATTAATGTACACTGGCTCCTACATTGGTTGCTTTCGCCACGTCTTTTTTGTCTTTTTATTTTCCTAGCATCACTTCATTAATCAGTTATTAAGTAGGATATTTTCAGAAAGAAAACAACCACACATGCATCTTCGCACTGCACTTAAACTGGCCTGTTTCAAAATGTTCATGAGAATCACCTAATACAGTACTATTGGTATGCACATGATATATATCAAGCATGCCACCCTCGTAAATACGTACAAGTACAACTTATTACTTTTTTACATTTTTTTCATTTTTATCGTATTCTAATTACGTAGCCCCACTTGTAAATACGTACAAGTACTTTTTAGGGATGGGTCGGGCCTATGCATCAAGTGTAGATGATGCTTTTGATGACATTTCAGCATCGATCGAGATGCCTCTACAACCTTCTTGTATAGTGTATACTGCACGTTTTAGAAGGTTGCAGATCAGGCATCTCGATGTGGAATTTAACATCGAATTAAGATCTTGTTTGGTCACTTAGAAATTTTTAGGTATTTCAAAAGAAATTTATAATTTATTTCTTAAATGTGATGACCCACTTTTGCGTGTATTTTCACTGAAAGGTTATTTTTAATTTAATTAATATATTGCTTTATTTATTTTAAATTATTACATTTTAAATTTAGTTTTTATTTGTTGGATGTTGTGTTTCATTTATTTATTTGTTTTACGGTTTTTAATCTCGTTCTCGGCGGATTTGTTTTGTTGTCCGGAGTGAGGATTGGACCTCATTTCTTCCTACATCTCTTTTTTTCCTTTTTCCTTTTTCTCTTTTTCTCTTTTCATTTTCTTCTTTCTTTTTCTTTTTCTTTTTTCCTTCTTTTCTTTTTCTTCTTCCTTTTCTCTTTCCCGTGCATCGACCCTCTCTCTTTCCTCTCCCACGCCGGTTGCAGCTCAGCCCCGACCCACCGCCGTCCGGCCACCGTGGTCGACACCACCCCCACCAGTCGAACCCCCTCCTGCCGGCGCACCACCCCACCGAACCCCAACCCCATCCGGCCAGCCGTTTGGCCGGAAAACGCCCAAGAAGCCTCACGGTTTTTGCCCCGATCCGCCGCCGTCGCTCCACCTCCAGCCACCACCTCTTCACCACTTCATCACCGGTTCCTTGCCATCCTAACCTACCCATTTCCAGCCTCTAATAGCCACCGGAACAGCTCCCACGAGCTAGCTTTCCATTTTGGGAAATCCGGCCATCAACCACCGTTTTCGCCGCCAACCACGGCCAAACTTCACTTCCACTAGCTTCATAATCATCCTTAGACCATTCCCTATCAATCCCAAGCCTTGGTTTGTCCCCGTTCAAAAGTGGGTATTTTACAATCCACGGCCACAGTGAATTTTCACTGTTACGTTGATTTCCTTCCGCCGTTTGCAACGCCGCGTGTTTTCTAAAAATACCATATAGCGCTGTAAGTATTTTTCAAACCCTACTTTTAGATTTAAATATATTTTGCTCATTCAATAAATATTTATCTGTTGGTTGGCTGATTCCAGACTGAGTCCGAGGAGTTCGGGGGTCGGATGGATGGAGGACGGAGTTGCCTGTTTTATTGATTTATGGATGGTTGTTTATTTTTGTGCGTTGATATCGCATTTACATGGTGCATGCACATGCATTTTTATTTAATTGAGAAAAGCCTGTTTTATTGGCGTAAGTGGATTTTCGGGTGCGTGTGTATCACGACCCCAAGCCGGGATGGGGTATTATCTCGGTGGAGCTCCTCTGGTCACTCGGGAGCGGAATAAACTAAGTGACGTCCCCTGAGTTGTCGCTGGGCGACGACGGGAGTGGGGGCTAGGGGATGCTTGGCTACGAACGCGCCGGGCGCGGAACCGGGCATCGCTCTACGCACCGACTCCATGGCGCTTTGCTGGCGAGGGCTAGAGGATGCTTGGCTACGAATGCGCGGGGCGCAGAACTGGGCATCGCTCGTTAGTTGTCACATGCGTGGTCGTAACCTGCGATGTGGCACTGGAGCCAGGGTGTGCGAATGACCCCTAGGGGAGGTCATGGTGCATACGGATTAATTGGATAATGGGTTGAGATGGATATGGGCCAAATGTGACTTTTGGCGTGATATTTGGAATGGATATGTTTTTGGGCCAAATGAGATTTTTGGCGTGCGTGGAAAAAAATATGCTTTTATGGGTTTTACGCATTGGCATCACTTCATGCATATTGCTTGAGTTCTATATGTTTTTATCTGGTGGTGTTTGGATTTTACTTACCTGCGGCACCATTTTTGAATCCGTAGATTTTGGTGCAGAGATCGAGGATGAGGAGGAGGAGGCTGAGCCCGAGAACGTGACTCCGCCGGGGTGCTGAAGTTTATGCTTTGTATTTAGTTTAAATCATGTTTGTGTCCTGTAATATTTTAATATGTATGTTTTAAACAGCTTTGTATTATATTAAGAAAAATTCTAATACTTAGTTATATGACTTTCGTTATCCGCTGCGTTTCCTTTTGCACATTTGTTGCTCTTACACAAACTTGGCACTCGTCTTAGGGTGGTGACCCGGGTTGTCATCATCCGGACGTCTCGATTTTTCCGTATCCATGTGTGGGGATTTGGGGGTGTCACAGGTGGTATCAGAGCAGTTTGGCTCTGGGTAAAACCACATGTCCCGTAGGCAGTACCAGAATGCTTTTAAAGTTGTGTTTTAAAATTTATGTTAAGTAAAGTTATTTAAATTGTTTTATTTGTTTGGACTTGTTTGTTTGTTTTTATTTATTTAGTTATGTTTTTGCGAGTTGGTTTCTTCTGTTTGTGGGATGTGGTGTAGGTCTTTGGTTCTGTTTTTGTTTGTTGTTGGTTTTATTTGTTTTTGTTTTCTGAAAGGGGGTCAAAGGTTGTGGTGGCAGGAAAATGGGGAGGCCAAAGAAATCTACTCAGGAGCCATGGGACAATACGTTAAGAGATGACTCCATAGCCCAAGCCATACGGCAAATGACGGAGTTTATGCAGCAAAATTTTAGGCCACAGTAGACAGGGCCTTGGCCACAACAAGGGGGTCCCTGGCCGCCACAAGGAGGGCCTTGTCTGCAACAAGAAGGACTTTGCCTGCAACCAGGAGGTCCTTGGCCATATCAGGGAGGACCTTGGCTTTACCCGGGAGGATCTAGCAGCATGGTGCAAGCCGGATGCACCTATGAGCGCTTTCTGGCGCATAGAACCCCACACTTCACCAGAGAAGAGGATCCGCTTCAAGCTGGAAAGTGGATCAAAGACCTGGAAAGAACTTTTGAGGTATGTGGTTGCACCGAGGCGCAACAGGTACTCTACGCCAGCTATCTCTTGCAAGGCACTGCTTTTGATTGGTGGGATACCAAGAGGGTGATGTTAGAAGCAGAGTTGGGATCATTCGCCGCTGTAACCTGGCAGCGCTTCAAGAAAGAATTTAACGACCGCTTCTTTCCCGCATCGGTAAGGAAGCAAAAGGCAAGAGAGTTCTCAAATTTGGTCCAAGGAGGCATGACAGTGGAACAGTACGCCCGAAGGTTTATAGAACTTGGGCGATTTGCTCCCCACCTTATCGCCACAGAGGAGATGCAAGCTAATCGTTTTCAGGAGGGACTACGCCCTGATATACACCGTATGGTGGTCAGCCATCAGATATCCACTTTTCAAGAATTAGTGGATGTGGCCACCCTTGTGGAGCGAGAGAATAATCTGAGTATGGGCTCCCCTCCGGGTCATAAGAAGCGGAGTTTTTCTGGTGAAGGAAGCAGCTTGGGTTCGCCTCAAAAATTTATTCAGCGGACCGGAACTCGACCTCAAGCTTCCTCAGGTGTTCGTATGGGAGGACGGGTGCCAATTTGTGGAGCATGTAATAGAGCTCATGAGGGCGAGTGTCGGCTGAGTGGTGGACTCCAGTGTTACCGGTGCGGCCAAGTGGGACATATTGCTCGGGAGTGCCCCGTCAGAGTTCAAGGAAGTGGAGGTAGACGCGGTGGAAGAACGAATCCAAGGCAAGCAGTGCAAGCCCGGGTTTATGCTGTCACACCCGGAGAGGTGGATGATGAGGCACCAGCGACCCATGATGCTGGAGTAATTATAGGGAGAGTCCGTTTGTATGAGTTTTATGCTTGCACTTTGTTTGATTCCGGTGCTTCACAGTCATTTGTATCTTCCATGTTTGCGCGGATGTGTAATTTGGTCACGGAACCTTTGCCAAAGTCATTGGTGGTGGCTTTACCCGATGGTGAAATGGTGTGGTGCTCCAAGGTTGCGTTGGGATGCCCGTTAAATTTTGATGGAAGGTTCTTGGATGCTAATTTGGTTGTGTTTAAGCTGTTGGGTTTTGATATCATCCTCGGGATGGATTAGCTATACCGATATTCTGCGAGTATTAATTGCAGAAGTCGGGTAATTACCTTTCAGCTTCCAGATGGTGATTGTCTGGAATTTGCAGGGAGTAAGTTAAAAGAAAAGCCGGTAATTATATCGGCAATTCAAGCAAGAAGAGAGATTGCATGGGGAGCGGATGCATTCTTAGTTCAGATGGTGTCCACGCCGTCCGAGGAGAAGTCTTTAGTAGACATTCTAGTTGTGGAAAAATTTCCATATGTGTTTGTGGATGACTTGCCCGGACTACCCCCTGTTCAGGAAATGGAGTTTGTTATAGACTTGGAACCTGGAGCGGCTCCTGTACATAAAGCTCCTTATCGCATGGCACCGGCTGAATTAAAAGAGTTGAAGACTCAGTTGCAAAAGCTGGTAGATAAGGGATTTATTCAGCCTAGTACTTCGCCGTGGGGTGCGCCAATGTTGTTCGTTAAAAAGAAAGATGGGACCCTCCTTATGTGCATAGATTATCGGGAATTAAACAAGGTGACCATCAAAAATAAATATCCTCTCCCGCGGATAGATGATTTATTTGATCAGCTTCAAGGAGCAGCCGTGTTCTCGAAGATTGATTTGAGGTCGGGATACTACCAGCTGAGGATCAGAGACAAGGATGTGCCTAAAACTGCTTTCAGGTCGAGGTATGGGCATTATGAATTTAAGGTGATGCCGTTTGGGTTAGCTAATGCCCCTGCTGCTTTCATGGATTTGATGAATCGAGTATTTCAACCTTATTTGGATTTCTTTGTGGTAGTGTTTATTGATGATATTCTGATTTATTTCCAAGATGTTGAAGAACATGTGTATCATCTTCGTCTAGTACTTAGGAAATTGAGAGAACACCAGCTTTATGCCAAGCTTAGCAAGTGCGAATTCTGGCTGGAGGAAGTCAGATTTCTTGGACATGTGATTTCCCGAGACGGAGTGGCTGTTGATCCTAGTAAGGTGGAAGCCATTTTGTCATGGCCGCGTCTGACTACAGTGCACGAGATTCGGAGTTTCTTGGGGCTTGCTGGTTATTATCGAAGATTTGTGGAGGGATTTGCTCGCCTATCTGGACCTCTCACAGCTCTGACTCGGAAGAATACAGAATTTATTTGGTCAGATAAGTGTGAGAGAATCTTCCAAGAATTAAAGAACAGGTTGACGACGGCACCAATGTTAGCGCTTCCAGAACCGCATAAGCCATTCGTAGTCTTCAGTGATGCGTCTAAGTTTGGTTTGGGTTGTGTCTTTATGCAGGAAGGACAGGTTGTTGCCTATGCATCTCGTCAGTTAAAGGACCATGAGAAGAATTATCCGACGCAAGATTTGGAATTGGCTGCGATTGTTTTTGCACTCAAGATTTGGTGGCACTTTTTGTATGGGGAAGCATGCGAGGTATACACTGATCACAAGAGTTTGAAGCATTTATTTTCCCAAAAAAATCTGAACATGAGGCAGAGGCGATGGCTAGAGCTAATCAGTGACTACCAGTGTGAGATCAAATACCATCCGGGGAAGGCTAATATAGTTGCTGATGCTTTGAGCCGAAAATCGCACTTGGAAGATGAAGCCGAGCCATCGGAATTGAATTCGTTGCTTTGTGGGATGAGAAGGCTCCTTATTGAGAGTTCGCAGCAAGAAGAGATTTTATCTTCAGTTCTTGATATTCGGGTAACTGATTTTGAAGAATTGAAGACTCTTCAAAGGAAGGATCCAAAGCTGTTGAATATCAGAAAAAGGGTCAGAAAATCTCGAGGGCCGTTGCATTATAGCATGGATAAAGATGGGATACTTCGGTACCGAGATCGCAGAGTGGTCCCCAAAGATTCATAATTCAAGGAGCGGATCATGACAGAAGCTCATGCGGCCCCTTATTCAGTTCATCCCGGCAGTACAAAGATGTACTGGGACTTGAAGAAAAATTACTGGTGGGATGGAATGAAGAGGGATATTGCCTTATATGTTGAGAAATGTCACACATGCCGTCAAGTGAAGGCCGAGCATCAAAGACCCGCTGGTATGCTCCAACCCCTCCCTATTCCTGAGTGGAAATGGGATGACATCACGATGGACTTTGTAGTGGGTTTGCCGAGAACGCCTAGTGGAAAAAATTCTGTTTGGATGATTGTTGACCGATTAACGAAGAGTGCTCATTTCCTGCCTGTTAATAACATCGACTCCTTGGGTAAGTTGACACGCTTGTACGTGAAAGAAATAGTGCGGCTGCACGGCATACCAAAGAGTATAGTGTCGGATCGAGACCCAAGGTTCACGTCGCAGTTCTAGAAAATTTTGCAGGTAGCTTTGGGTACTAAGTTGAAGTTCAGTACTGCTTACCACCCTCAGACAGACGGCCAATTGGAGCGCACCATTCAGACCCTTGAAGACATGTTGCGAGCGTGTGTCATGGAATTTCAGGGGGTTGGGAAAACCATTTGCCGCTCATAGAGTTTGCATATAATAACAGCTTCCATGCGACCATTCAGATGGCTCCCTATGAAGCTCTTTACAGGAGGAAGTGTAGATCGCCCTTGTGTTGGGACAAAGTCGGGGAGAGTAAGATTATTGGACCCGAAATAATTCAAGAGATGCAAAGCCAAGTCCGGATCATCAGAGATAAAATGGCGGCAGTTCAGAGTCGCCAAAAAAGCTACGCTGATACCAGGAGGAGAGAGTTGTCTTTTGAAGTTGGTGATTGGGTTTATCTCAAAGTCTCTCCCATGAGAGGTGTTAAGCGTTTTGGTAAGAAGAGGAAACTGGATCCGAGGTATGTTGGCCCTTTTCAGATTCTGGAGAAGGTAGGGTTCGTCGCCTGTAGAGTTGCTTTGCCAGAGTATTTTGGGGATATTCATGATGTCTTCCACGTATCGTCCTTGAAGAAGAGCTTTGGACAGCAAGAGCCACGCTTCGTCGACCCAGAGGGTATTCAGTTGCAACCGGATCTCACTTATGAGGTTGTTCCGTCTTAGGTCATAGATTGGAAGGAGCAACAGTTGAGGTCTAAGATGATACCTTTGGTTAAGGTGGCGTGGGGAGATCCGTTAGCTCAAGACTTCTCTTGGGAGCGAGTAGCGGACATGAGGGAGCAGTACCCATACTTGTTTGAGTAATGAAGGTACGTATCTTAATCTTGGTCACAGTTGGTTTATGTGATTTTATGTGGCTTGCGTTAAGTTGGTAGTTGATCTTGCAAATTTCGAGGACGAAATTTGTTTTAAGGGGGGGAGGATGTGATGGCCCGCTTTTGCGTGTATTTTCACTGAAGGGTTGTTTTTAATTTAATTAATATATTGCTTTATTTATTTTAAATTATTGCGTTTTAAATTTGGTTTTTATTTGTTGGATGTTGTGTTTCATTTATTTATTTGTTTTACGGTTTTTAATCTCGTTCTCGACGAATTTGTTTTGTTGTCCGGAGTGAGGATTGGACCTCATTTCTTCCTACATCTGGTTTTTTCCCTTTTTCCTTTTTCTCTTTTTCTCTTTTCATTTTCTTCTTTCTTTTTCTTTTTCTTTTTTCCTTCTTTTCTTTTTCTTCTTCCTTTTCTCTCTCTTGAGCGTCGACCCTCTCTCTCTCCTCTCCCACGTCGGTTGCAGCTCAGCCCCAACCCACTGCCGTCCGACCACCGTGGTCGACACCACCCCCACCGGTCGAACCCCCTCCTACCGGCGCACCACCCCACCGAACCCCAGCCCCATCCGGCCAGCCGTTTGGCCGGAAAACGCCCAAGAAGCCCCATGGTTTTTACCCCGATTCGCCGCCGTCGCTCCACCTCCGGCCACCACCTCTTCACCACTTCATCACCGGTTCCTTGCCGTCCTAACCCACCCATTTCCGCCCTCTAATAGCCACCGGAACAACTCCCACGAGCTAGCTTTCCATTTTGGGAAATCCGGCCATCAACCACCGTTTTCGCCGCCACCCACGGCCAAACTTCACTTCCACTAGCTTCATAATCATCCGTAGACCATTCCCTCTCAATCCCAAGCCTTGGTTTGTCCCCGTTCAAAAGTGGGTATTTTACAACCCACGGCCACAGCGAATTTTCACTGTTACGTTGCTTTCCTTCCGTCGTTTGCAACGCCGCGTGTTTTCTAAAAATACCATATAGCGCTGTAAGTATTTTCCAAACCCTACTTTCAGATTTAAATATATTTTGCTCATTCAATAAATATTTATCTGTTGGTTGGCTGATTCTGGATTGAGTCCGAGGAGTTCGGGAGTCGGATGGATGGAGGACAGAGTTGCTTGTTTTATTGATTTATGGATGGTTGTTTATTTTTGTGCATTGATATCGCATTTACATGGTGCATGCACATGCATTTTTATTTAATTGAGAAAAGCCTGTTTTATTGGCGTAAGTAGATTCTCGGGTGCGTGTGTATCACGACCCCAAGCCGGGATGGGGTATTATCTCGGTGGAGCTCCTCTGGTCACTCGGGAGCAGAATAAACTGAGTGACGTCCCCTGAGTTGTCGTTGGGTGACGACGGGAGCGGGGGCTAGGGGATGCTTGGCTACGAACGTGCCGGGCGAGGAACCGGGCATCGCTCTGCACACCGACTCCGTGGCCCTTCGCTGGCGAGGGCTAGAGGTTGCTTGGCTACGAACGCGTAGGGCGAGAAACTGGGCATCGCTCGTTAGGTGTCACATGCGTGGTCGTAACCTGCGATGTGGCACTGGGGCCAGGGTGTGCGAATAACCCCTAGGGGAGGTCATGGTGCATACGGATTAATTGGATAATGGGTTGAGATGGATATGGGCCAAATGTGACTTTTGGCGTAATATTTGGAATGGATATGTTTTTGGGCCAAATCAGATTTTTGGCGTGCGTGGAAAAAAATGTTTTTATGGGTTTTACGCATTGGCATTACTTCATGCCTATTGCTTGAGTTCTATATGTTTTTATCTGGTAGTGTTTGGATTTTACTTACCTGCGGCACCATTTTTAGTTCCGTAGATTTTGGTGCAGAGATCGAAGATGAGGAGGAGGAGGCTGAGCCCGAGGACGCGGCTCCATCGGGGTGATGAAGTTTATGCTTTGTATTTAGTTTAAATCATGTTTGTATCCTGTAATATTTTAATATATATGTTTTGAACAGCTTTGTATTATATGAAGAAAAATTCTGGTACTTAGTTATATGACTTTCGTTATTTGCTGCGTTTCCTTTTGCACATTTGTTGCTCTTACACATACTTGGCACTCGTCTTAGGGTGGTAACCCGGGTTGTCATCATCCGGACGTCTCGATTTCCCCGTGTCCGTGCGTGGGGATTTGGGGGCGTCACACTAAACATCACTCAAACACAATATTTTTTAATTTTTAATTTTCCATATTTTTATCTAATCATTACAAAGTTCTCAAACTCCTAAACAAAACACAAAAAACAATACTAGTTTTTCAAATTTTAAAATAAAAATTATATTTAAATAATTTTTTGACCTTTATAATATTTTTATCAAATCTTTTCTCTTTCCTTTACCAAAACACAATATAACTTAATTCAAACTATTTTATTACTATTAATAGATATACTAAGATATTCTAAGTATCGAAATAGGGTTCTTTGATATATATTTTTGTTGTGAAAATTCGCAAGTGCACAAAATCATAACAAGTAATATAGGAATAAAGAAGGATGTCGAACCCACGAGAATTATTTACCTATTAACTATTGAAATTGTTCTAATTTTAAATTATTTAAAAATCAAAAAAAGTAAAAACACTTGAATTTTAAAAGAAAATAATAAAAACAATTGAAATTAAATCAACATATTAAGACTTTACCAAACACTTAAGAAGAAGATTTCACCAAAAAGAAAACACTAAAGCATCCGACTCACTTAACCAATCTAATCCCAAATCCTAACCATACAATCAATTAATTATCATCTTATTTGATAGCAAAATATTCTAACTTATCTAAGACCCTATATTGAGTAGAATTAGAACCACGCAACATACGAAAACCCGTGATATGTCTATGTAAATTTAAAAGCATTTGAGCACATTAAGATTTATAATATTTCACATAAAAGCTGTATAAATCATGTTGACACTTCATATCTTTTGCTCAATGCATGACATACATCATACAAAGCAACACTACATCCATCATTTCTCGAATTAACATGCACAACAAATCACTCAACTATTGGCCAGATAATTGAAAGCATTAAACTCAATGATGTTACTCAAAATAAATAATAAAATTATGATCACATAGAAATAAAATTCAGAATTGTCATGGAGAGGCTACATTGTAGCCTTAGCAATAGAAATTAGCTCATAATAAAATAAAAAAAAAACTATAATAATTCTAGAATTCATAATGAAAATTGTACAAAGAAGATGAAAGAGTTAAGAAGGAAACTGTATATAGATCGAGAATCTCAATCGTCAACAACTCTAATTCGGCCTCTGTCTTCTTCTTTTTCTTTTTTTCAAGTTTCAAATTCCTCTTCAATGGTGAAGAAAATCCTCCATTTTCAAGGTTCCAATCATCCTCCCTCTTATCTCCCCAAAACAAGATTATCCAAATCAGTTATTTTTCTGTTGTCGCCTTGATGTGTAATTTTCTTTGTTGAGATCTTCTTCTTCTTTTTTAAAAGTCCTCTACATTAAAGTTGTAGGGTTTTGTCTTAGATTTCTGTAGATACTCAGATCACCCATTTTGGAGTTCTCTAACAAAAGTTATCCCCAAATACTGAAGGATGTTTTTGAAAATTTGATAAAAGAATGTTCTTTTTATAGGACTCTTGATGAAGGGAATTTGAATTTGAAAATGAAAGTTTCCTCAATTCTCATGGCTCCTTCAATTTATTTATTCCTAAATAAAAATAAATAAAATAAATAAAAACTCTAATAAATAATAAAATTAAACACAAACTAGCATAAAAATAAGAGTAAAAGTATGACAGAACTTGTATAGAAATTAAACACATCAATTCTCAAAACTTCTCACAATGTCCTTCGCAAATTTCAGTTGAACACAAAACACTTTTCAATTTCAAATTTTTAAATTTTTCATCTAGTCATTCCTAATCATTATCTAAACACAAAACCAAATACAATTTTTCCAAATTTCAAACAAAAGACAAAATAAATACCACTCTTTTCAAATTTCAAAACAAAAATTATATTAAAAATTATAGTTAAACAATTTTTTAACTTTATAATATATTTCTTCAACTTTTTCTCTCTCTCCTAATAAAACATCTTAATTCAAATATTTTTTCTATTTTTCACAAATCATTTCACTACTATTCACAAAATCCTGAAATATTTTAAGAGTCAAAACAAGCCCTAAGTCACACAAGGGTTTTAAAAAAATGTAACGTCAAAAGAGAAATTATATTTATTGTTAACGTTGTTTTTGTACTCCAGGACAAGGCTCCAGCAACTCAAGCTGGGATCGTCACTTATAAACACAAAGAAAGGAATGGGCTTCAGGTGGTCCAGGAAGTCTCTAATGCCTAAGTCAACATCCTTGGGTGTATCTCAAAAGTTTTTGTATCTAGAATCCAGAGAGACTTTTTTGTACTTGGGATAGGGCCTTTATACCTAATTCTTCAGGAGGTATCATGTCAGGTATAAGCTGTCTCGCCCATGTCTGCCATAGTTTGGGAATTTAATACGACATGGTCTTCTAAGCCAAGATCATTAATGCGGTGCAGTTCCAATGTTTGCGCCATTAATGCACCATGGCCCCCTGGGCGAGTCATGACGATGGGCGAACGACACTGTCCTTCAGGGGGTACCTTGTCATATTTAAGCTATCCTGCCCATGCTTGCCATAGTGCGAGCATTTAATGTGATGTGATCTTTTGAGGTCGGGTCATTAATATGGTGTGGTTCCAGTGTTTGTGTCATTAATGATGTGTGGCCCCTTGGGTGAGTCCTAGCGGTGGGTGAACGGCGCAATCACTTCTTGTAACAACTCGCTCCTTCCTTCTTTTATAATTACGAGTATTGTTCTACATGCTGAGTCTCGGTGGCATGTTTTAAAAGATACCAAGTGGATTTTTAAAGTAAGCCCAGTATTTTAAAACTTACGAATATTTTAAATGTCATGAAAATATTTATATGTGATATTTCTAGTATTATCAAACTAAGCTTTATTTTTAAATAACACAATTATAATATTTTTGAAGAGTTCCAAAAATATTGTAAATGTGAAAAATTATTTAATTTAAATGATTTTAGTTATTTAAAAATATTACGAGATTTAAATTATGTTGAAAATTCTAACTTAATTTAAATGGTTTTATTCTCTTTAAATAATTAACAAGACTTCATCATTTTAATTAATAATGAAAGAATATTATTTTATAAACTTTAGTTTATAAAATAATATTATATCTTAATTTTTTTCAGTATTTTAAATTAAATAAATACTTATACATTTTCAAATCAATATTTAAACTTAATGTTAAATCGT
Organism: Carya illinoinensis; assembly: GCF_018687715.1. Classification (NCBI taxonomy): domain Eukaryota; kingdom Viridiplantae; phylum Streptophyta; class Magnoliopsida; order Fagales; family Juglandaceae; genus Carya; species Carya illinoinensis. The sequence goes on along the minus strand of NC_056764.1, from coordinate 17,049,803 downwards.
TTTGTGGATTTCAAGACAAAGAGCTTGGACTAAATGCCCAAGCCCCTACCTTTTTCCCCTCACTTTTTCCTTTTCCTCTCCCTCTCCTCTCCCTCTCCCCAGCCTGACGTACAGCCGCTCTCCCTCACCTAATTCTCTCCTTTAGCTCACCTAAGCCACTGTCGGCCACCACTGGTCGCCATCTCACGTCGGTGACTTCCCTTCACATTGGCGACCACCTCCACGCCGATTTCCTCCTCCACAAACCTCTCTCTTCACCATGGTAGCTCAACCCAAAAATGGGTATATCACACGGGTTCTTTCACCGTGCACCACCGTACATCATCGTTCAGGCCACTAGACCCTACCAACGGCCTTCTTCCTTCACCGATGACCAACCCCCACCGAGCCCACCTCCTCTCTCCCCCTCCATGGCACACACGTACACAACCCATAAATGGGTTTCATGCATGGGTTCTCACCACCAACGGCCCTAGTGCCGCCTTACGCTTGTTCTGGCCTCACCAAGCACCACCACCACCAACCTCCCTCGTCCTCTCCCTAGCTCCTCATGAAATTCCATAGCCTCCCTCAACCTCACGTATTCTCACTCTCCAACATGGCTTGCACCACTCAGGGCCAGATCCACCACCCTCCAGCCACCATGCTGTCACCACCTCACTACCATAACTCCACCACACCTCCCTCAAGCCCTCCACGGCCAACCTTGGTCTCCAGCCTTAAAACCCATGAATTCTCATGCCTTGATACCCATGGCCCAAACTCCTCCACGGACTAGCGTGCCTCCTCCGTGTGCCACCTCAATACCACCATGAGGCCACTACTCTAGGATCATGACCACACCTTTTCCAACTCGGATCCACACCTATAGCCATCTCTAGTAGTCAAAACAGCCACTGTACGCAGTTTAACCGCCACGTATGACTCTTCCGACGCCATTGACCATGAAGAGCAGCAGACGACACACGGGTTATCCCGTTGATGGTATAACTCTTTATCCCTCATTTTTTATATTAAATGTTAGTCGATAGGTTGTGAACTTTGCCGTTAGTATTGTGGAGTTCGCTGTGTAGTTGTGAAGTGAAGTGTGGTTGTGTAGTGAAGTGTTTAAGTGTTGGGTGAAATTGTGTAGTTGTAATGCGGTGTAGTGTTCTGGACTGTGTTGTGAAATATGGGTGTAGGATGTATGTCGTAGTTGTAATGCATTGTAGCGTTGTGAATGGAGTACACCTGGAGTGTACTCCACGTTGTGCGACGATGCACCATGTGGCATGCGTCGTAGTGACATGTGGCGTAGTGTGAAGAGAATACATGTGACGTGTGCTCCATGTCGTGTAGCGATGCACCGTATGGCGTGTCATGAAGAAAATGATGGTTGTGTAGTAGAGGAGCATAGAGTGTGTTGTGTAGTGTTAGGAATTGTCAACGGTGTCCCAAAATAGCTGTGATGTGGCCTGTAGTCCAAGGTGACAGATTTCGCCTTGTAGTTGACTTATGTCTTAAAGTATGTGTGAAGTGATGTGATAGTGTAAGAGTAGCGCAACGAAAGCATGATGGGTGTCGTGACGTAACTCCGAATGAAGTGTTGTTGTGTCAAGTGTTGGGATGAACTTGTAAAGGGGCAGGGAAATAGGAAGGTCCTACTGACCAGCTTTGAGTAGAAGTTGATATCGGAGTATGGAGTTTGTTTATACAAGCGAGCGTTCACTGGACTATAAGTTGATCGTAGGTGATAAAGGGTAAGGTACATGTGCATCTGGTGAGACACTTGTATTGGACGGATTTACCATATATAATGGGTAATCTGTCCTAAGCATGGTTGCATGATATTTAAGCCTTAAAATTGGCTTAAAGTCATATGGCATGTATGGTTGGGAATGAGGATTGAGTATGGGTTAGGAAGTATGAAGTTGGTAATGGTTACATTGTCTAGAATCAGGATATTTCACTTAGTTAACCAAAGTCATGCATCGGAATTGGGTTAATAGAAAAGTAAGGCGAAAATCTTAGTATCTTAACCCCAAGGTGAAACACGGAGGTAGTGATAGCAAATGGACCCCGAAGGTTTTAGTATAGTAAATAGCACGTAAGAACCCAGTAATGGATGAAGAGTGTTCCAAATGAAGTGTAGTTATATTTCTAATATAGTTGCTCATGTACTAGATAGAGAATGACGTTATGGTTATGTGTATGTATGTAGATTACCATCTGACACGTGCATGAATGGATTGCATGGAATGGAGTTTAGGTAAGTATTACATTCATACTCTTATAAAGTTTTCTAAATAAATAAAAATGAAAATAAAATGCTTTTACTTTACGGTGCTTTATGAAATGACACGAACAACGTTTTAAGAAAGAATGTTAAGTATAAGTTTTCATGTATAAGTATGTAACAGCCCTCCTTGGCAGTCCTTTTTTATGCACCCAAAATATGTAAGTGTATGTATGTCAATGTATGATATATGAAGTAATGGATGTATTTTCACGAAATGAAATGTGAGACTGACGCCTTATGCTTTAAGCGATATTTTAAAGAACGCGAAGAAAATGTTTTAAAATGCCCATATGAAAGATGATGCTTTAAATGATGTCATAAACTGATGTTTTAAATGATGCCATGAAAGATAACTTTTAAGTCCATGCTTTTAAATGACTTTTACGAATGAACGAACTGAAAGATTGTAAAGAACTATAAAGAACTGAAAGGACTAAATGGACTAAATGTTTAATGTATGAAAACACGTAACGGCCATGATTGAATGAACGGATAAGGGTACCAAAGGAATGGACTGGGCAGATTGCAATGCCGGGTAAGCAGTACTGGTAGTATACCCAGTACTGCACCCTAACGGAATGGATTCCTAACTCGTAGCCATAGGCAGATTCAGGTCCAAAAGACCTCTAACCCTTATGATTGAGCTGAATTATTGCATTTTTAATGCTTTTGGAACCAATATATATTAATTCTTTCATTACTTTATCATTGGTTTTATATAGAAAAATGAATAAATCAAAGTTGTGATTTTAATTGATTAAAAGCATGAATTTCTGCTCTGATTTTATCAACTGTTGATTAATATGGATTATGGTACATATCGCTCGAGCGGCGGCTTCTGGCCGCTCAAGCGAAGTCAGGCAGATTCAAACGCTCGACTTCCGCTTGACAGTGGGCTCGAGCGAGTTGCGGGAAAAGAGATCGCTCGAGCATAGGCATTTGGCCGCTCGAGCAAATTCAGGCAGAGTCGAACACTCGATATTCGCTTGACAGGCCGCTCGAGCGAACTTAGGCAGAGTCGAACGCTCGATGTTCGCTCGACACTCCGCTCGAGCGAATATCGTATTTTACAGATCAAGGTTTATTCCACCGTCAGAGTATATAAATGATTTTTTACATCTTATGGCCAACTTTTGGCTGAAAAACTCAGTTTTGAGTGGAGAAACACTTAGAATTCATTATTTTCCATTGATTTTCATTCAGATTTAGAGAGGATGATTTATACAATCGATCATTCACGCAGTTACACAATTTCTATTGGATCATTCACTCACACTGCATCAGATTGAAGAACTCCTTGAGGGGTCCAGTTGCCACTGCAGCTCAGCCTCCTCCACCGCTTCGAATCTTCATCTCCATTCAATTGGCTTGATCTTTTCAATTTCCTGCTTGCCATTTCATTTCAGTTTTAAGTTTCTGAATTATTTTAGAAAATTTTGATTTAGACGTTTGAGTAATTTATTTGTTATTCATTTAATTCATGTTATTTATTTTTATTGTTTCGTTAAGCTTTCATTTTAATAGTGATTACAATTACGGTGGTTTAATTTGAGAATTTGTGATTTGAATACAATGATGAACCCTAGAACATTGATTTTGGGCTTTTCAATTTTCAGTGCATGTTTTGTCAATTACTTCCTAATTTAGTTTAATTCTTAATTTAGTTTTATTAATTTATGAGTTTAATCTATTAGTCCTTTACATTCCAATCCGACAATCAAAATCTAAAAACATGAATCTAGTCCATGACTAGTACCCCTTTTCATCCATTGCACATACCATCATTTTATTTTCTCTTTGTGAAGTTTTTCACCCTTTTCAACGAGTTTGATTTTTAAGTAACTTTTCCTGAGGAGACGATCTAGGAATTTATTCCTAATTATTACACGACATCCTCCTGCACTTGGGATAGCTTTCATGTCATGGGTGAGGGACAGTTCAAATAGGTTGCTTAGAGTCACATCGAGTGTTGAGAGTAGTATACACAGTTTGGAGATAGATAGCTCTTCTATCTTTTCTATTAGTGAGTCAAGTGAGGAAATTGAAATTGAGCCAGAAAACATGGCTGCACCTGCACCACTCACTTTTAAGGATTATTTGCAACCCACTCGCACCACTACACCTTCATGCATTATTTTATCTAAAAATGCATCTAATTTCTCTATTAAGCATGGCATGATGTCAGTGATACCTCAAATCCACGGGATGGATTCTGAGAGTCCTTACCAGCACTTGACAGATTTTGAGTTGGCTTACACTACTTTTATCACTAGGGCTGTTACTGATGAATTCATTAGACTTCGTTTATTTCCTTTATCTTTAAAGGATAAAGCGAAGATTTGGTTTAATTCTTTGAGGCCTAATTCTATTTCTAGTTGGTCTGATATGCAGCGTGAATTCTTACAAAAAAATTTTCCTTTTCAGAGGACTCAGTTTTTGCAAGAGCAAATCAGCCAGTTCAATCAGAGACCTGATGAGACCTTTCAGGCCAATTGGGAAAAATTTAAAGATTTGGTGAACATTTGTCCACATCATGGTTTTGAATCTTGGAGGTTGGTGAGCTATTTTTACACTGGTCTCACTCCAGAATGCAAGCAGTTTGTTCAGACAATGTGCAATGGGGAGTTCTTCAGCAAGAAACCTGATGAAGCACTATCATTTTTTGACTACCTTGCTGAGAGCACAGAACAGTGGAACACTCGTACTGATCGAGTTCCATTAGCAGCACAGCCACTGAGGGCTATTTCTAGAGGTGGTAGATATGAGCTTAAGGAAGATACTGATGTTCAAGCCCGAATAGCTGCATTGACTAGAAGACTGGAGGTCATGGAAATGGAAAAAGTGAAGGCCGTGAAAGTAGTAGAGGCATGTTCTATATGTGCTTATTCAAACCATAAGACCCAAGACTGCCCGATTATGCCAGTATTTCAAGAAGGTGGGCCTGAGCAGATGCAATCAGCTAATTGGGTTAATAGAGCACAAAATCAGCCTTTCACCAACACATATAATCCGGGGTGGAGGAATCACCCAAATTTTTCATGGAGAAATGATCAGCCCGGTCGGTCCCCACCACCTCAGCAGCAGCCATTTAATCAGGGTGCTCCTCAGCACCAGTATCCACCATATCAGAATCCTCATAGCTATCCTTATGTAGCTCCTCCTGGATTTCAGCCTTATGTAGCTACACAGAGTTCTCAGCCTTCATCATCTGCAAAGAAGACTCTAGATGACAGTATCACTCAGATGGCCAATACACTTCAGCAATTCATACAGATTCAGGCCACCACAAATAATCAAAATACTCAGGCCATAAATGAGTTGCGAGGCACTATTAATAAGATGAGCACAACCTTCAGCACCCTAGAGAAAGGGAAATTTCCAGCACAACCTCAGCCTAATCCTCAAGTATACAGGCAGCAACAACAGGAAGTGCATAATGTCTCAGGGGATGTTATTGAGACAGCAAAGGCAGTTCTTACTTTGAGAAGTGGGAAGGAAGTTCCCGAACCGGAGATGCCTATAGACACACAGGTAGTTAGTCCTACACCTAAAGATGTAACAAAGACTGATAAAGTTGAAAAAGAATTAGAGGTAGTGAGACCAGAGCTGAAGAAGCCTGTGAGTGTAGATGTTGAGACTAGTAAGGGATACCAACCTGTGGTTACCTATCCTCAGAGATTGGCAGCTGGCCAAAAGAACAAGTATCACACGGAGATTCAAGAGATTTTCAAGCAAGTGAAGATCAATATTCCATTATTGGATACCATACGACAAGTGCCTTCATACGCAAAATTTTTGAAGGACTTGTGCACAATGAAGAGAAAGCTGAATGTGAAGAAGAAAGCTTTCCTAACGAAGCAAGTTAGTGCATTGATATTGAGCGAGACTCCTTAGAAGTTTGGAGATCCCGGCTCTCCCAACATTTCCATTATGATTGGTGAATCACGCATTGGGAGAGCTTTACTTGATTTGGGAAGTAGTGTGAACTTGCTACCGTTCTCAGTATATGAGCAGTTGGGAGTGGGTGAGTTGAAAAAGACCTCCATCATGCTACAGTTGGCTGACAGATCAGTTAAGGTACCGAGGGGTATTGTAGAGGACGTGTTGGTCCAGGTGGACAAATTCTACCACCAAGTGGATTTTGTGGTTCTTGACATGCAGCAGCCGGTCTCCACTATTTACCAAGCTCCTGTCATCCTAGGAAGACCATTTCTAGCTACATCAAATGCATTGATCAATTGCAGAAGTGGAGTTTTGAAGCTTACATTTGGGAACATGGCACTTGAGTTGAACGTTTTCAACGCTTGCAAGATGCCAGCACATTTTGATGACACAAGTGATTTGAATACTGTGGAGAGTTTGACACCAACAGATTTTATTTCCTCAACTTCTCTCTTATCTGATGATGATTATATTTTTCAGACACCTGAATTTTTACTTGATGAGAAAATTGATCATATCAATGAAGATGACTTTGATTTTTTTGATTGTTTTGCAGATTCTTCTTTACCACTTGAAGTACAATTTACGCACGAGACATAACAGTGCGCAACGGTCAATGAAAACAATAAGAAAGAATGTATGTATGTTAAGAAAAAAATATATGCATGATAAGACTCTTAAGAAATGAAGGCAGCGAAGCATAGGGAACTGCTTTACGAAAAGAAAACCTTTTAAAGAAAAACCCCACCTCACAACATTTTAAAATGAAATGAATGTCTATGTATGATATGTATGGAGTGATGAATACATAACTGAAAACCTATGTTATTATATTTTAACTATATGAAATAATGCTTACGAGTCATCAACTCATTTTAGTTTTTATGTGTACCCTCCCAGGGACAAGATAAGTATGATGGGTTAGGACGAACACGGCCCAAGGGGAAGAGCACGAAAGCCTATGCACAACATTTTGTACAAGAGACTTTAATTTAAAAATTTAATATTTTTCGCTATAACTTTTTAAATTAAGAAACACGTTTTATTTATAAACATTGAGTCTTTTGTATCTTGGCATGGAAGGAAAATAAATTTGAAAAGGAATCATAATTTCCTTGTATTTTCTTAAATCATCTTATAAAGGCCCTACCACAAGGACGGGAGTTACATTTCTGGTCCCATTTGTTAGAGAATGAAAGGTTGCATGCGTCTTCTATTGGCACAATGATGCAATTTCTTTGCACAACGTGCAATGGTTATTGTTAGAGTAGGTGGGTCTCATTTGTCCCTTGTGTAAGGTTTCTTGCTTGTCGTACCCTTCTCCCTTTGGTGCGATCCAGTGGGCCAAGCCCCATTAATGACCCTGAGGGCTTTAGAACATGAGATTTGGGCTAAGGCAAGCTCGTTTGCTAGGCCAGAGTATATCAGAATGGTTCTTGATGAAATATCCCTCCCAGTGGCCCTGCCAATTCTTGTTAAACTTATTCAGTGGGAATTCCATTGTTGTGCCTTTTCCTATTCTTCTTCCATCCCTCTCCTTTTTTTTTTTTTTTTGATGGCTTGTTTCTAGCATATTTTACGTGCACTTGATTACCCTCATTGGGTTCCTTTCAAATGGTTAACCCAATAAATGATTCATCTCCCACGTTTCTTCGTGGAGTGCATGCAACTTTTTTGCCCCTATTCACGTCTCTGTGTAGTGTGTGTCTTACACGCCATTCGGGATAGTCCAATTGTCCAAAGGGGGGACTCATTTAATCCCCCATTTTCCTCCATTTCTGGTCTATTTGTTTGCATCTTCTCTAATGCTCTTCTTCTTGCTCTCTTACTCTCCTTCTTCCTTGTTCTCTAATCTCGTGAGTCCAATCAGTCCCTCCTTCCAGTTCCAATGACCTCTAAGAATACTTCCAGCCCTACTGTGCACTGCCTTGGTGATGACAACCAGTGGCTAGCTCGTGAGGCGTCCCAATTATTTGAGGGTATCAATTAGAGATTAGAAGTGTCCTTTGCAACCTTGTGATTGTTGAAGGCCTCCAATGGTTTTCCTAAGTCTATGGTCCGGAGGTTCCTGGAGCTCGTGACGGGGCTGTGGATTCTGAGGGTTTCACCTCAAAAGTTGCACTATATCCTAGTATGTTCTCCAACAAGTTAAGGCTCCCATTCTGTAGACCGTTTCGTGAGGTCCTAGACTTCCTCGGCTTGGCCCTTGCATAGCTCCTCCCCAATGCATGGTAGATTTTGGTGTGCTACTATATAGTTTGGTGAAGGGCTCTGGGGGAAATTGATCATGAGCACTCAGATCTCACTTCCCAAGACTTCCTCTTGGCCACAACATCCTAACACACAAAGGGGACACTTGCAGCTTCCATTCCCACCCTGGACAGGTAGTTGTGCACCTAGAAGCTCAATAAAACCTTGTCAAGGATTGGAACAAGCAATTCCTTTTCGTGTTCGGCAAGGGATGGGAGTTCCTCTTCAGGAAAATCTCATGGAGGGAGTACCTTGTGAGGGCTAGATGGGGGGTCGTGTCGATAGACAAAGAGAAAAAGCCAAAGGTGACTCCTACGAATGTGGCTAGGTTGGAAATTGTGCGTGCTTATGCCAAGGCCCTCCCGAACAATGTTTTCTCTGAGGCCTTGCTGATCAAGGCCAACATAAGGAGATACTTGGTCCCACTATTGCATACCCTCAATGATAATTGTACCATTCCAATGTGGAGGTTCCAATGTGGGGGTCTACACATCAAGGTTAGAAGTAACCTCCGAGCTTGCCTATAGAGAGAAAGGAAAAGAAAGCTTAGGCGCAAGAGACGACATATAGAAGTGGGGACTCTACCACGTTGCCTCCTTCCAAGCAGTCTTCCTATCCTATCATAGTTTGTAACCCCAAATTCTCTGAGCCTACTCCAAAGGTTACTGTTGTTGTCCCGCCACCTTTTGTTCCAAAGGGGACGATGACACTTACCCCACCGAGCATGGCGAGGTCACTGAGGCAATCATGGAGGTTCCAGTGGCATGTGATAGAGCACAGGTCCCTCAGGTTGTGGCTCCCTTTACCACAATCCCTCCATCTCCCTCTCCCCCCCCCCCCCCCAAAAAAAATTATGTCTACATCCATCCCGGCTGATGAAGTGAGGGCATTTAATGTAATACCCTAATCTTATTATGTGAGTTTTTACGTCATTTTATTTCATTCCTTAACTTAAATATGTTCATGTAAAGATTTTTATTATTTTATTTAGATGGGTGTGTTTTTACTTTTATGTGGGTTGTTAAAATAAATTAAGTACATGATTTTAAGGCCTTATAGTATTTTCTCCTTAAATCCTAAACTTTTATGATTTATGAAAGAGCACAAATGATTCCCACTATTGGATTGGTAATTGGAATAGTTATCTTCCTAAATCTAATCCTAACCCTCCATTTCCTTAAGCTTTTAATGACCAAAATTTAACTAAGCCTTCTTCTCTTATGAACCATTGGTCTACACATAATAGATGAAGGATTTTCTCTTCAAACCCATCGGTCTACACCTAATAGATGAAGGATTTTCTCTTCAAACCCATTGGTCTACACCTAATAGATGAAGGATTTTCTCTTCAAACCCATCGGTCTACACCTAATAGATGAAAGATTTTCTTTTCAAACCCATCGGTCTACACATAATAGATGAAGGATTTTCTCTTCAAACCCATCGGTCTACACCTAATAGATGAAGGATTTTCTCTTCAAACCAATCGGTATACACCTAATAGATGAAGGATTTTCTCTTCAAACCCATCGGTCTACACCTAATAGATGAAGGATTTTATCTTCAAACCCATCGGTCTACACCTAATAGATGAAGGATTTTCTCTTCAAACCCATCGGTCTACACCTAATAGATGAAGGATTTTCCCCTTCAAACCCATCGGTCTACACCTAACAAATGAAGAACAAGTCTTCTTCATCTCTCTCTCCATGCTAGCCAACGCCACTTCCCTCTTTTCTTCTCCTCTTCAAGAAATCAAACTCCTCTCATTTTCTTCAAGCTTTGGACCTTCACTTCACCTCTTGAAAGAATCTAGGAGTTTAAGGTAAATTGTTTAATGTGATTTTGGAAGCTAACTAAATTGTTTAGTTTATGTTTTGATGTTATGTTTTATATATATATATATATACATATACGCTTTGTTTTAAGGGATTAAGTATTTATATGGCGATGTTTTGATGTTGTCTTTTGTATATCTACATATATGCTCTGTTTTAAGGGATTAATTATATATATAAGGCTGTTTTAATGTTCTGTTCTATGTATATATAATTATGTTCTGTTTTAAGTGATTAAATGCATATATGGAGTTGTTTTGATGTTATGTTAACTAAATTAACTATTTTCTTATGTTACTCTTGTAAGGATTTGTCGAGAGGGTAGTTAATTGAGGTAATATTAAGGGTAGAAAACGATGTTGGATTTTTTAATATTTTAGCCATCGTTAAAAGGGGATCTAAAGGATGTTGGATGAGTTTTAACACACTTGTTATTTATTGGATTAGGATTTTCTGAAGTTAAAGGGATTGCAGCGGATCGAGGTAAGTAGCTATGACCATGCGCCCATGTCAAGTTCTCTTGTGGAAGAATATTTCTCTATCTCTTTCCAAACGTTCCTCCAATTAAAGAATAAATGAGTTTATATTATGTACAAGCCTTTCTTGGTAGCCCCTGTTAAGTATCCTATTGATTATAATTGATTGTATGTATATATGGTAATGCATGCATGTAGTCCCTAAGTCATGAAACTTTTATACATGCTTCTTGAAATAAATAAGATTTTATTTATATGTAAGCATGACATAAAATGCTATTTTCCAAAATAAAAGCATATTCATCAGATTAAGGAAGATATTGAAAATGTTGATTTCAAAGAAAGAAAAGAATGAATTAATGTATGAAAATATGTAATGGCCATATGAAAGGAAATGATATCAAAGAAATGGGCAGATTGCAATGCCGGGTAAGTAGTATTGGTAGTGCACCCAGTGCTACTCCCTGACAGAAAGGGGTTCCTAACCTGTGGCCACGGGTGGAATCCAAGTCCAATAGGACCGCTAACCCCAACACACGGGGCGTAATAGTGTGTTGGCTACAAGAAAGTGAAAGATTAAATGAAGTGTTTGCATAAAGATATGATATATAAGTATGTATGAGAATAAGAAATAAAGATTTTGCATGAAAGTATGTAGTGAGTATATGCATGATAGTAAGAAGTAAGTGTATGCATGATGTTATAAAGAAAGTATATGTATGGAAGTATTGTCAGAATTAGTATTGGTTTATGAATGCATGTTTTCAAAAGAAAGTACTATATGCTTATTAAGTTAACAACATGGTGTACTGCTTACTGAGTATTAGACTCACTTTGTGTTTATGTTTTAAACATCCAGGTACAGATGAATCTACTGAGGAGCCGAGTATTTCTGAGGAGGGAGGGGCCGATGTTTAGTAGTCCCTTGGTAGTTTGGTTTTTTTTTTTTTTTATGAAAATATATGTTTCTTATGTTTTAATACTGGACTCCACACGGGGATGTTTTATTGAGTTAACTTCTAGACAAGATACCTTCGGGTATAAAGTGTATAGTGGGGTAATGGAAACCCCTCCTGCTTTAAGTTAGTTTCCTTTTGTAAAGACTGAAGGGACTGAGTCCCTTTTTGTTTAAAGTAGTTATGTTAAACAAATGGATGACGGACTCTGAGAGTCCTTTGTAAAGGAATGTAAAGGTATGTCTATTAGATGTTTCTTTCAGTTAGAAATTAGAATTTATGCGTGATGCGTTTGAATCGTCTCGCATTATCTTTTAAAAAAAATTAATAAAATAATAATAAAAATACTAATAACAATATGGGAATTCATATATAAATAAATTTACTGCTATAATAGGAAAAAAAATAGGTACGGGATCACGGTCTCCCTCTTGATAGGGTGGGGTTGTGACAAATCTTGGTATCAGAGCAAAGGTTAAGAAGTCCTGTAGACTTTAGGGGTAAACTAGGCTAAGGCCCTCTCTCTAAAGTATGCCAAGCTCCGCAGCAGGTTCAAATGGTATTTCTTATTGCATGATATGAATTTTGTAAAGAGATTTCAAGTTATGTATCCTACTTTGTATGAGTTTTTGCTAATGCTATTGTTATCCATGTTCTAGTATGGCAATGCAACACAATAACTGTAAACGTCGAGGGCGGCCCAGTGTCCATAATCCTGAAGATCAACAAGAATCTCCTAGAGATTCAGAAAACCTTGTGGATGCGGCAACTCGCCTTATAGAGGCTTTCACTAGTGGGCAAACCGCCATGCAAGTACAAGTCCCACATCTGACTGCTTTTGATCGCTTCTGCAAACAGCATCCTCCGTTGTTTGATGGCAAGGGTACGGAATTAGATGCAGATAATTGGTTAGAGCGCTTGGAGAAAATTTTCAGTGTAATCAGCTGTACCGAGGAACGAAAGTTAGAATTTGCAGCATATAACTTGGCTGATGTGGCCAATGGGTGGTGGAAGGCCACTCGCGGATTTATTCAGCAGGAATTGGGTGAAGCTACCCCTATATCATGGAATAAATTTAAAGAGGCATTTAATGACCGGTTCTTTCCTGTATCCATTCGAGAGGCCAAGGCCCGAGAGTTTGCTGACTTGAAACAAGGGACAATGACAGTGAGACAGTATGCATCAAAATTTGTGAAGTTGTCGAGATTTGCCCCACACTTGGTCCACACCGAGGCACTGAAGGCCGAGAAGTTTGAGCGAGGCCTAAACCCTAGAATTATGGACTCCCTTCTTGCATTGAAAATTAGAAAGTTCGCAGACTTGGAAGATAGAGCAGTGATACTTGAGGAGAATTTACGAGTCCGGGCAGGGGAATTCAATCAAAGGAAGAGGCCATTTTATGCCATGGAGCAAAATAAGGGCAAGAGACCTATGTACAGCCCGATGCCCAAGCCAATCCAAGTGGTCAAACCTCCCCAACGTGATACAACAGCGCCTCACCCCGCATGCCAAAACTGTGGCAAACGTCATGCCAGGAAGTGCCTTATGGGGACTAACATCTGCTTTAAATGTGGTAAGATAGGTCATTTGGCACAAGAGTGTACAATGCTTGTGGCCCCTAATACTTAAGTGCAGAATCAAGGGTAGAAGAATCCAGCACCGGCTCGAGTTTTCGCATTAACTTTTGATGATGTTGATACTTCTCCTAATGTGGTAACAGGTATCCTTCCCCTGTTTTCGCATCGTGCTTTAGTACTATTTGATTCTGGTGCTACGCATTCATTTATATCCCGTAAATATGCATGCCTGAGCGAGAGAGCACCTGAACCTCTTGAGCCAGTGATGTCTGTTTCTTCACCTCTCGGGAAATCCATGATTTGTCAGTTTGTGCTGAAGGGTTGTGCGATAAAGATACAAGATCGACATCTCCTTGTTGATTTGATATTATTTGATATGGAGGAGTTCAATGTGATTTTGGGCATGGATTGGTTGTCTCAACACCATGCTAGCTTGGAGTGCTTCAAGAAGGAAGTAATCTTTAGACCACCAGGTGAGTTAGAGTTCCGTTTCTGTGCTGCGGCTAAGAGTATTATGCCGAAGGTGATCTCAGCATTAAAGGCCACCACTATGTTAAGGAAGGGTTGTGCAGGATTTCTTGCTAGTTTGGTGATGCCACAACCAAATGGGCCTAAGTTGCAAAATATAGAGGTGGTGAAGGATTTTCCTAATGTTTTTCCAGACGAACTACCTGGCTTACCTCCGGATAGGGAGATTGAGTTCTCTATAGATATCATTCCGGGAACGGCACCTATCTCTAAAATGCCATACCGGATGGCACCTGTAGAGCTCAAGGAACTTAAGGATCAATTGCAAGAATTGTTGGAAAAAGGCTTTATTCGCCCTAGTGTATCACCGCGGGGTGCACCAGTTCTCTTTGTGAAAAAGAAGGATGGGTCGTTGCGACTTTGTATTGATTATAGAGAACTTAATAGGGTGACCGTTAAGAATCGGTATCCTCTACCACGGATTGATGATTTATTTGATCAACTTCAAGGATCCCAAGTATTTTCAAAGATTGATCTTCGATCAGGGTACCATCAGTTGAAGATTAAGGCGGAGGATATTCCAAAGACTGCTTTTAGAACGAGATATGGACATTATGAATTTTTAGTGATGTCCTTTGGATTGACTAACGCCCCAGCGGCTTTCATGGACTTGATGAATCATCTCTTTAAGAAGTATATTGATCAGTTTGTAATAGTATTTATTGATGACATTCTTATTTATTCAAGAACCCCGGAAGAACATGTGAAGCATTTGGAGGTTGTTCTTCAAGTTTTGCGGGAGAAGAAATTATATGCTAAGTTGAATAAGTGTGAGTTTTGGTTACAAAAGATTTCTTTTCTTGGTCATATAATTTCAAAGGATGGTATTTCCGTAGATCCTGCAAAGGTGGAGGCGATAGTGGAATGGCCTAGACCAAAAACTATTCAAGAAATTAGAAGCTTCCTTGGTCTTGCGGGGTATTATCGAAGATTTGTTAGAGGGTTTTCTCGCATCGCAGTTCCTTTAACAACCTTGACCCGAAAGGGTGAGGAATTCATATGAACGGCAGAATGTGAGAAAAGCTTTCAGGAGCTCAAGGAGAAACTTGTGACGGCACCTGTTCTTACTATACCTTTGGGTACGGAAGGATTTGTGATATACAGCGATGCCTCACACAAAGGGTTGGGGTGTGTTCTTATGCAGCATGGAAAAGTTGTAGCGTATGCTTCGCGTCAACTTAAGGATTATGAGCGCAACTACCCAACCCATGATTTAGAGTTGGCTGCTGTGGTATTTGCCTTAAAGATATGGCAACATTACCTTTATGGGGAACATTGTGAAATTTATACATACCACAAGAGTCTAAAATATTTCTTCACTCAAAAAGAGTTAAATATGAGGTAGCGTAGATGGTTAGAGTTATTGAAAGATTATGATTGTAATATCAACTACCACCCCGGCAAAGCTAATGTAGTTGCCGACGCTCTTAGTCGGAAGTCTTCTTCTAGCACTCTCAGGAGCATGTATACTCCCCAGAAATTTGTTCTTCTAGATATGGAGAAGCTGGGAGTGGAAATGGTGAAGGATGTACAAGCAAGGCTGAATAGCCTAGTTCTGGGCCCAACAATATTGGACCAAATTAAAGCTACTCAAAGTGAAGACCTTAACCTTCAGAAGATCAAAGCAGATATTTTAGAAGGAAAACAACCTGATTTTGTGATTTCTGGTGATGGATCATTGCGGTTTAAAGGAAGATTGTGTGTACCAGTTAAAAAGGAACTAAGGGATTTAATATTGAGGGAAGCACATCGGTCTCTATACACAGTGCATCCAGGTAGTACCAAAATGTATCGAGACCTGAGACAACACTACTGGTGGAGCGGCATGAAACGAGACGTGGCTAACTTTGTAGCTCAATGCCTGACATGCCAGCAAGTTAAGGCTGAGCATCAAAGACCCTCGGGAGTACTACAGCCACTACCAATACCAGTTTGGACATGGGATGAAATCAGCATGGATTTTGTAACTGGATTTCCCAAAGCCCAAGGAGGACAAGATTCTGTGTGGGTGATTGTCGATAGATTATCGAAATCAGCCCACTTCATACCAATTCAGATGACTTACTAGATGAGCAAGTTGGCAGAGATATATGTCAAGGAGATAGTTAGGTTGCACAGAGTTCCGTCCAAGATAGTATCGGATAGGGACTCACAGTTTACTTCAGCATTTTGGAGGAGCGTGCAAAGGAACTTGGGGACAAAATTAATTTATAGCACTGCTTTCCACCCTCAGACAGATGGGCAGTCTGAGAGAACAATTCAAATTCTTGAAGATATGTTACGGGCATGTGTCTTGGATTTCAAGGAAAGTTGGATAAAATACTTACCATTAGTTGAATTTGCCTACAATAATAGTCACCAAGAGAGTATCAATGCGGCACCATATGAAGTTTTGTAAGGGCGCAAATGTAGATCGCCCCTTTATTGAGACGAGGTTGGTGAGAAAAAGATGCTGGGCCCTGACTTAGTTCAAAATATGTAAGAAAAAGTAGCTATCATTAGAAAGAGGCTTGCCCTAGCTCAAGAGAGACAAAAGAAATATGCCGATCATAGAAGAAGGGAGCTGCACTTTGAGGTAGGAGACAAAGTATTCCTTCGGGTAGCTCCAATGAAAGGAGTTATGAGATTCGGCAAGAAAGGCAAATTAACCCCAAGATACATAGGCCCATTTGAGATTCTTGAAAAGATAGGAGCAGTTGCATATCGACTCGCACTACCCCCAGAATTTTCAGTCATGCATAATATTTTTCATGTTTCAATGCTTCAAAAATATGTGCATGACCCTACACATGTGTTGGATTATGCACCTCTCCAAGTGCTTAAAGATTTCTCATACGAGGAAGCACCAGTCCGAATCTTAGATCGGAAGGTTCGAGTACTTCACAATAAAACCATTCCGATGGTCAAAGTACTTTGGAACCACCACACTGAGCAAGAGGCAACCTGGGAACATGAAGACGACGTGAGGATTAAATATCCCACTCTTTTTCTTTAAGGTACGTTCAATTTCGAGGACGAGATTATTTTAAGGTGGGGAGAGTTGTAATACCCTAATCTTACTATGTGAGTTTTTACGTCATTTTATTTTATTCCTTAAGTTAAATATATTCATGTAAAGATTTTTATTATTTTATTTAGATGGGTGTGTTTTTACTTATATGTGGGTTGTTAAAATAAATTAAGTACATGATTTTAAGGCCTTATAGTATTTTCTCCTTAAATCCCTTTTATGATTTATGAAAGAGCACAAATGATTCCCACCATTGGATTGGTAATTAGAATAGTTATCTTCCTAAATTTAATCCTAACCCTCCATTTCCTTAAGCTTTTAATGACCAAAATTTAACTAAGCCTTCTTTTCTTATGAACCATTGGTCTACACATAATAGATGAAGGATTTTCTCTTCAAACCCATCGGTCTACACCTAATAGATGAAGGATTTTCTCTTCAAACCCATCGGTCTACACATAATAGATGAAGGCTTTTCTCTTCAAACCCATCGGTCTACACCTAATAGATGAAGGATTTTCTCTTCAAACCAATCGGTCTACACGTAATAGATGAAGGATTTTCTCTTCAAACCCATCGGTCTACACCTAATAGATGAAAGATTTTATCTTCAAACTCATCGGTCTACACCTAATAGATAAAGTATTTTCTCTTCAAACCCATCAGTCTACACCTAATAGATGAAGGATTTTCCCCTTCAAACTCATCGGTCTACACCTAACAAATGAAGAACAAGTCTTCTTCATCTCTCTTTCCATGCTAGCCAACGCCACTTCCCTCTTTTCTTCTCCTCTTCAAGAAATCAAACTCCTCTCATTTTCTTCAAGCTTTGGACCTTCACTTCACCTCTTGAAAGAATCTAGGAGTTTAAGGTAAATTGTTTAATGTGATTTTGGAAGCTAACTAAATTGTTTAGTTTATGTTTTGATGTTATGTTTTATATATATACATATATGCTCTGTTTTAAGGGATTAAGTATTTATATGTGGATGTTTTGATGTTATGTTTTGTATATCTACATATATGCTCTGTTTTAAGGGATTAATTATATATATAAGCTGTTTTAATGTTCTGTTTTGTGTATATATATAATTATGTTCTGTTTTAAGTGATTAAATGCATATATGAAGTTGTTTTGATGTTATGTTAACTAAATTAACTATTTTCTTATGTTACTCTTGTAAGGATTTGTCGAGAGGGTAGTTAATTGAGGTAATATTAAGGGTAGAAAACGATGTTGGATTTTTTAATATTTTAGCCATCGTTAAAAGGGGATCTAAAGGATGTTGGATGAGTTTTAACACACTTGT
Organism: Carya illinoinensis; assembly: GCF_018687715.1. NCBI lineage: Eukaryota > Viridiplantae > Streptophyta > Magnoliopsida > Fagales > Juglandaceae > Carya > Carya illinoinensis. The sequence goes on along the minus strand of NC_056764.1, from coordinate 17,031,638 downwards.
TATTTATTGGATTAGGATTTTCTGAAGTTAAAGGGATTGCAGCGGATCGAGGTAAGTAGCTATGACCATGCGCCCACGTCAAGTTCTCTTGTGGAAGAATATTTCTCTATCTCTTTCCAAACGTTCCTCTAATTAAAGAATAAATGAGTTTATATTATGTACAAGTCTTTCTTGGTAGCCCCTGTTAAATATCCTATTGATTATAATTGATTGTATGTATATATGGTAATGCATGCATGTAGTCCCTAAGTCATGAAACTTTTATACATGCTTCTTGAAATAAATAAGATTTTATTTATATGTAAGCATGACATAAAATGCTATTTTCCAAAATAAAAACATATTCATCAGACTAAGGAAGATATTGAAAATGTTGATTTCAAAGAAAGAAAAGGAATGAATTAATGTATGAAAATATGTAATGGCCATATGAAAGGAAATGATATCAAAGAAATTGGCAGATTGTAATGCCGGGTAAGTAGTATTGGTAGTGCACCCCGTACTGCTCCTTGATAGAAAGGGGTTCCTAACCTGTGGCCACGGGTAGAATCCAAGTCCAATAGGACCGCTAACCCCAACACACAGGGCGTAATAGTGTGTTGGCCACAAGAAAGTGAAAGATTAAATGAAGTGTATGCATGAAGATATGATATATAAGTATGTATGAAAATAAGAAATAAAGATTTTGCATGAAAGTATGAAGTGAGTATATGCATGATAGTAAGAAGTAAGTGTATGCATGATGTTATAAAGAAAGTATATGTATGAAAGTATTGTCAAAATTAGTATTGGTTTATGAATGCATGTTTTCAAAAGAAATTACTATATGCTTATTAAGTTAACAGCATGGTGTACTGCTTACTGAGTATTAGACGCACTTTGTGTTTATGTTTTAAACGTCTAGGTACAGATGAATCTACTGAGAAGCCGAGTATTTCTGAGGAGGGAGGGGCCGATGTTTAGTAGTCGCTTGGTAGTTTGGTTTTTTTTTTTTTTATGAAAATATATGTTTCTTATGTTTTAATACTGGACCCCACACGAGGATGTTTTATTGAGTTAACTTCTAGATAAGATACCTTCGAGTATAAAGTATATAGTGGGGTAATGGAAACCCCTCCTGCTTTAAGTTAGTTTCCTTTTGTAAAGACTGAAGGGACTGAGTCCCTTTTTGTTTAAAGTAGTTATGTTAAATAAATGGATGACGGACTCTGAGAGTCCTTTGTAAAGGAATGTAAAGGTATGTCTATTAGATGGTTCTTTCAATTAGAAATTAGAATTTATGCGTGATGTGTTCGAGTCGTCTCGCATTATCTTTTAAAAAAAAATTAATAAAATAATAATAATAATACTAATAACAATATGGGAATTCATATATAAATAAATTTACTGCTATAATAGGAAAAAGAATAGGTACGGGATCACGGTCTCACTCTTGATAGGGTGGGGTTGTGACATTTAAACCCTTTCCCAGGCTCAGGAGAAGCTTACACTTTGCTTCTATAGAGCTCTCTTGGGTACCACCCTAGGGAGTCCAAAGTCTATATTTTACTGAGCTTTGTAAACATCAAAATGGTTCCTTCCCTAGAGGCCGTCAAGGAGGGCGTTGAGGGATTTCCCATTGCTGCAAGAACAAGGGTGGGCTAGCGAGCACAGGTCCCTCGTGCTATATTCTATCTTCTATCTCCAGGTTTTTCTCCAGGCCTTCTATCTTTATGATAGGCATTGGAGCAATTGGCAAATTTCATAGTAGACAGCTGGGAAACTTTGGAGGAAGAAAACCAGATGCTCCGTTCCATGGCAAGGATATCCCTATGCCATACCAAGTGCGAGAGGGAGGAGAAGAAGTTAGAGGAGGACCTCATCAAGGCATCGAAGGCATAAGAGGATAGCTCGACTTTGTCGATAGAAGTCAATGCTCAAAGCGAATCTTGCCAAGCTTCGGGAGGAAGTAGGGCAGAACAAGCTCGAGGTCAGGTTTTCAAGTGAGGCTCAAGCCAACCTACAAGAGTTGCTGGATGCCTCGGCAGTGGAGCAAGACTGAAAGAGAAACACAACTCCGCGATCTAGTCATATGATTGGCTTCTTAGGGAGTTTACCTCCCTCTCCAGCTCTCTGAAGAATAAGACAAGGTCGCTCAAGTCCAAGTCCTAGTAGGTGAAAGACAAGAAGGTCCAAGTGGATAAGGCTACTGCCAAGCTGGCCGAAATGGAGCTTCGGCTTGCCGCCAACCAGGTCCTCATCCACGAGTTACAGAGCGAAGTGGACAACCTAAATAGCTTGGTCCCGCATTTGAACGCCCAACTAATGCAAGTGTTGCTCGTCCGGGATGAGGCTTGATCGCATGGCTACATTTTAGTCCTATAGAGGATGCGGGACCATGTGTTAGAGAATCCATAGAGCGACTTGAGGTCTCTTAACCTAGCAGACCACCAAACCCGAAGGCGTTAGAACACAGAATCTCTATAGGCCTTGAATGGATGCTAAATGCCAAATGCCTTTCCTGATGATCCCGTCTACTGACTTTGTAGCCCTCCTGTTCCACAAATCTTCTTTCTTTCTACTTTGTATTTGTCCACCATGTAAGTTAATGACAGTTTGATTCTTTTTTGATACCCTTGATTCTTTTGTTGTGCAAATAACTTGGATCAATCCTCATGATTAACTCGACTTTAGATGCGAGATAACAAAGTATTGGGGAGGTTACGTGGCACGTACAACCCGTAAACTTGTTAACAAGTAAAAACTTGTGTATCAGTTCATGTTAATAAACTTAACCCATTTATAAAAACTTGGTGGCTTCGCCTCGCCCATTTTTAATGAACGAGTTTGGACTTGCCCTAAGTCCTTGGAAGAGGTCGAGTAGCGCAAACAAGCTAAACTCATCCTAATCCTTTAAAGAAAGTCAAGCAGCACATTCAAGTTGGTCTTGCCATAAATCTTTAGAGGTTAAGCAGTGCATTTAGGCTGGACTTGCCCTAAATCTTAGGGGAGGTCGAGTAGTGTATTTAGTCTAGACTCTCCTCATTAGCCCTTACTTTCACAATGAGGGCCGAGTAGCACATTCACACTAGACTTGCCCTAAATATTTAAAGAAGATCGAGTAGCACATTTAGGCTGGAGTCGCCTTCTTGGCCCTTACTTTTGTGAAGGGGGCTGGACAGTGTATTTAGGCTAGACTCACCCTAAATCTTTAGAGGAGATCGAGCAGTACATCCAGGCTAGACTCGCTCGTTGGCACTTGCTTTTGCAAGTGGGTCGAGCAACACACTTAGGCTAAACTGGCCCTATATCATTAAAAGAGGTTGAGAAGCACATTCAGACTTGACTCGCCCTAAATCTTTAAAAGAGGTTAAGTAGCACATTTAGGATGAACTTACATCATTGTCCCTTGCTTTCACAAGGGGGCCGAGCAACACATTCAGGCTAAACTCGCTCATATCTTTAAAGGAGGTCAAGCAGTGCATTCAGACTAAACTCGCCTTGTCGGCCCTTGCTTTTGCAAGAGGGCCGAGTAGCGCATTCAGTCTGGACTCACCCTAAATCTTTAGAAGAGGTTGAGCAACACATTTAGGCTAGACTCACCTCATTGGCCTTTACTTTCGCAAGGGGGGCCAAGCAGCTCATTCAAGCTAGACCCTTCTTAAATCTTTAGAGAAGTTTAAGCAGCGCATTCAGGCTGGACTGGCCCCATTGGCCCTTACTTTCGCAAGAGGGGCCAAGTAAGGCATTCAATCTAGACTTGCGCTAAAACTTTAGAGGAGGTCGAGCAGTGCATTCAGATTGGACTCACCTCGTTACCCTTTAGCAACACAAGGGGGGCTGAGTAGTGCATTTAGGCTGGACTCGCCCTAAATCTTTAAAGGAGGTTGAGTAGTGCATTCATGCCCTAAATCTTTTCTTTATAGTCGTTCTTACCTCTACTTCTAATCTCCTTTCCTCAAGAAAGTCCTCCAGTCTTGCACCATTGGAATCTTGATCAAAGTGTTGGATCCTATAGTTGGGCATCTCTACTTCAACTAGCGCCACTACTTTGTGTCCATAGGTGAGGGTGAAGGGAGTCTCACATATCGGAGTCCTGACTGTGGTGGTGCAGTAAGCCCATAGGACTCCTCGGAGTTCTTCATGCACTAGACAACAACAAATTCTAGTATATGCATTTTGTACACAAGTTAAACAGCTTTGACACTGCTCCCAATAAGGTATAGGCATCAGATTCTCATTTGCATTTTGATAGAAATGCATTCGAGAAGGGTGATCCATCCCAAGCTGGTTTTGGAATGAGCAGACTGGATTAGAGGCACAAGAGTGAAAAGAGAAATAGAGAGGAGAGGGTTCCTGTTGCTAATCTCTTTACAATTTGGCTTCTTGCTCCAACCCTATCTTTCCTTTCATATGCCAATAAGATGAAGGTCTTTGACACCATGGACACTTTACAAGGTCCCATAGCTACATCCCTGATAATGCAAGAATAGTGTCGGGAAGGACTGGACTCTCAGTCATAGAGTTGCATCAGTGCTCTTAACCTTGTCCTTTGAAGGGGACAACCATGTAACAAGCCCAATTAACTTGGGCTCAACCCAAATCCATGGACCGCATTTCTCCTTTTACTTTTACTTCTTTTACCCTTGTGTTTTGGTTATAGATTACTCTATTGGAACTTTGGTTGTAGAAGTTAGTGGGCTTAGGCTCATAGGCTTAGTTTACTCTGCAATTTCACAGTTTCCCTATTTTGGTTAACTAATCCCATCACGTGGGTGAATCTATGAGAGAGGTAACTATATGTAACGAGCATCTTTTGCTCTGAAAAATTATCCAAATAGTACAAGAACACTCAATTTTTCCTTCTATCTTCTTCTTCTTAGTTACAACTCTTTCCTGCATAGTTACCACCCCCCCACCCCCCTTCACCCAAAAAAAAAAAAAAAAAAAAACTTTCTTTCTCTTTGTTTTCTTTTTCACAAACCAAAGAACAAAGGGCATGAACATGGAACACAACAATAGCAAAATTCTCTCATATAAGAGCGTGTATCTAGACCAAATTTTTTTAGATCCGGGTGAATCCAGGCCATTATCCGCCCAGATCCCGTTACGTATCCTATTTATTAACCTAGTATTCCATATCTGGTTTTATTTTTTATTTTAAAAAAAAAAAGTCGTTTAACATCATACTTTTGCATTCGGATTAAGTCCTCTTATTACGTGTATATTCCAGAATACTATTATTACTCTCTCTCTCTCTCTCTCTCTCTCTCTCTCTCTCTCTCTCTCTCTCTCTCTCTCTCTCTCTCTCTCTCTCTCTCTAGCTAGAGTTTTATCTACCATCATATGTTTCAGTGCATGGAGTCGGGCCCATGGCCAACCTCTAAGGCACTCTAGTGTAGGTTGTTTTTCTTCTTTTTCCCTCTCTTTGGTTTGGATTTAGGTTTGTGGTTTGGTTTGGATCTGGATTTTGTTTGTGTTTGTTCTACAAGAAAATCTGTCTTCATCCCGATTGAGGCAAGATTAAGCCAAATAAAACAAAAAGTTCGACCCAAAAGTTGTATCTCCACTTAGATGATAATAATCACAAGAACAATGACATATATTTCTGTTTTTTCCTAGTTGGCACAAACATTCGAAGCATCATTGATTCCTAGGTACTCAAGAATAGATGAGAGAAGTTTGGGGATCTTGAAAGGCATACCAGCTCAGAGACACTGGATCAACTAAAGCAAGTTTTCTTTCCCCGTATCCCATGATTCCCATCCGTCTTCCTCCCTCGTAGTTGGGTTTTATTAGATTTCATGCACCTACAATTTTTCCGCCCCCTATTATTTAAATATTCGGTCCCTACGGTTCTAGATCTAGCTAGCATTCTTGAATTTTAGGATTTTTTTTTCATTGATTTTATCCTTGGATCCGATATTTCTGGTGCAATTTCGAGGTTTAGGGTTTCAATTACTATCTCTTAGCCTACAAAAAACTGTGCTTGTAGGCCAAAATACAATAGTTATACAAAATCTAGTGACAGCTGCTTCTAATCTTAAAAAAAAAAAAATGAAAAACAAAAAACAAATACTTAATGATGGTCAATAATATCTTTAGTTTAATGAACAAATCGCTAGCTTTTTTGCCCTTTGTTTCGTTTTTATTTTTGGTTTTTAAGATTCTCGCTTCTTCAATAGCAGGAATAAATTAAGAAGAGGTGGGGGGAATCTATGGCAAATGGCAGTATCAGATTGGCATGGTGTTCCAAATTAAAATTGAAAGAGATTCATTTGGAGTTTTATGTTAATATGTGGGATTATGAGTTGGTGTAGCAGGTTTCTGGTTTTGTTTGCATTGCAAGGTTGATTGTGTGTGTTTTGAGTTTCATTTATGTCATTTTGCCTGGGCTCTGATTGAGAGGGCTATTGTTAACTTGGATGTATGTACTGTTTTTTATAAATTCTCTTTGATTAGGAGTCCTTTCCAGATACAAGAGTTTCCAAACTAATTTTGGATAAAACAAGATGGAATGAATTCCTTCTACATGCCCTGTTTTCCCCCAACTCTGTATCATAAATTCTCAAAATCCCTTTGTTGCAATATAATTTCTCAAACATATGTTATCTTTACTAATTTCCAGATACAAGAGTTTCCAAACTAATTTTGGATAAAACAAGATGGAATGAATTCCTTCTACATGCCCTGTTTTCCCCCAACTCTGTATCATAAATTCTCAAAATCCCTTTGTTGCAATATAATTTCTCAAACATATGTTATCTTTACTAATTTCTCTATTGTTGGAATGAATGTTGGTCGCTTGTGGATAACTTAAATAATTAAGCAATGATTGAGAGTTGCAACTGAAGGAAAAAATATTTGTTGTTAGCACACTCAATTCACCGAAAGGTAAAAGTGAAGCGAATCTGGTACAATGCTACACCATGCAACCACATTTTTTTTTTAATTTTCTTTTCTTTGTTTAACGCTACACCACCTTTGCTTGTTCATAAATCTATGATTTTCTATTACATTTCAACTTTAATTGCCACTGACTGTTTTTTCTGTGAAGTGCTCAGAATTCTTTTGAGTGTGATTGAAATTCTCTGAGATCAACAGCGGAGGAAATTTGAAGATGATTATACTCATGGATATAAATCATTGTGATGAGAAACTCATAGATCTGTTTATTGTAAAATTAATGTTTTGTATTGTGATGTTAAACAATGTAATATGTAGTATATTGTGTATTGGTGTCTATTATTATTTATTTTTGTTTTATAAAACTTTTGAATGGGCAATAAAAGGATTAAAAAATGGATATAAAGATATTCATTATGTAAAGAATAATAAACATAAAGGCCTATATATATATATATAAACACTTTTAAAGTGTTTAAAAGACTAAAAGAGGCAAAACAAAATCCGTGTTTATTGAAGAATATTTTTTTAGAAAAAAAATAAAAAGCAAAAATTCGGGATTTATTGAAGAATTTATTAAAAAAAGCAGAAAAAAAATCTGGGTAATAAACATCCGGGTTGAAATCCAAATATCCGCCCCAATTTTAAGCAGTTTATCCAGGTGGATATCCACCTACTTTTAAATATCCGGATCTGGAATCCAAATGAACATCCCTACTCTCAAATCTAAAATATATGGTGTGAATCCAAATATATAAGAAACAAAACTTGAGTGAAAAAAATTTATGGGCCAGGTACAGAATATGTCAAATACAAAATTTTAATTACAAAAGTAGTTGTTCTGAAAGAATTCAAATAATTCTCAACTCCTTGTCTCTACAATGTGATATTCTCCCTAAAAAAGGGGTGAAAAAAGACTTCTTTTCACTGAGAAGTATTACCCTTTTATCCTCTGTTAATGAGATGCAATGCTCACCTCTTCATATAAATGCTTAAGAAACCTACTATTACCGTGTAGAAACTTAGCTAAAAATAAACCTAATCCAAAAAATCCAACCTATGAAGATATCCATAGATGTTGGCTGTAACCTCTAATGATGGATCAACTATATCAACATAAAAAAAATGGGAAAAAAGGTGCTTAGAGAAAGCACATGAAATAATGGAAATTTTTAGGCAATATTCATCAGAGCCAATTTATGTACGTATACCTTGGGCAGATTGGAGGTGTGCACTTACAGACACAGAAGGCTATAGAAAACCAGTGGGATGAAAGCATTGTCAAGTTGTGCTGTGTAGGCTTCCAACATGCCGCTCACGGTCACAGCTAGTATAAGAGAGAACCAATGCTGAAAATGTAGGCATAAAGACATCAACAAATGCATAAATTACCCAAACAAGAAAAGAAACAAATATCAAATAATCTTCACAAGAAGATGCTGGGGAGGGGAAGGGGGATTTCAAAGAGGGTATACACACAAAAAACTCCTTGATAAGTTATATATTGTTTGAACTCAAAAGCCTAGGGCATAAACCATATTCATTAAAGCATGGTGGCAAGAAACACGTAGTGACAAAATTCATGTTGTGTGCCCGTATAGAAGCCATAGAGCCATGAGAGAGAGAGAGACCTGGCTAAGAATATATCCAGTGGATGCTAGAAGTGGAAGCAGAACTGAACAAGCAGCCAGGACAGACGTTATACCCGCTGCAGTCCCTTCAATGGTTTTCTCTAGCAAGGGGAAAGAGCACACGTGTAATTTAAGTGAATTAGCCGAAGCCCTATAATGCCCAAAAAAGCAAAAGTAGATTTTCAGGATTTTTTTTTTTTTTTTTTTTTTTTTGAGGGTGAGGAGGGTTTGGGTGCAGGGGGAGGGAATACTTACTGCCAGTTTTGCTCCACCTGAGAACACCGTACTTGTGGCCAACCATTGATGCCTGGAGCATTAAAAGAAGATTACCATTCTCATTATGATGTAGAACTAGCCATGTCCAACTTTAAAAGGGAAAATTTTGACTGCTCTTCAAATTGCATCTTTAGTAAACCTCCCCATTTATTTCTTATTATCTTCAAATTATATTTGCTGCCACATACATCCTTTTTTTTTTTTGAGAAAAGTAAGAAGTATATTAATAAAAGAATAGGCAAAAGCCACGTTCAGTACAAAGAATGTCCTACCTACGTAGGAGCAATAGAAATAAGGAAGTCAGGTAAGTCTTGGCCATTAAAATTAACGGCAAAGTTATTTTTCCCGTCATTTCTAGGATACGCAAACCAAACCACTTGGCATGGTGCCAAAACAAGTGTTTCCTATTTTAACTTTTGGGGAAATAATCACTCTGCTCTACCCAGATGGCAAAATAACCACAAGCAGAAGGCCAAAAGGAACAATGTTGTCAGTTATTTAACCATTAGCAGTGTTACTGTTACGAATGACGGCTAGAATACTAAAATATGAATGCCAAGATGAACTTCAACCTCTACACCTTAGACTTGCTTCTAAACTCTTAAGTGCACTCCTGAATCCCACAATATTCACCTTCAAAATTGCTATTCAGAAGGAGGTAGTGCAACAGCTTGGCTGCATTGTTTAATCTATGGCTACAAATAAACAAGACTACTCGGGAAGCCGGAAACTCAAGATCGGCACAAGTCCTTTATTAAATGAGCCATTCATTAACAAAAAGTCATGACTGATTATTGAATGATACAACTCGTATAAAGCTCAGCTCCCCCAGGGAATAGTTTTTAAAGGAACGGGAGTTAAAGAACTGAACATGTTCCAAGATCATCCCATGGCTATTGATACAAAAGCTGGCCCAGTCTCTATATTTCCAATTTGGTCAAGTTTAATTGTGTCAATTCAAGTTCATGAACTTGACTTCTCAAGATACCAAATGGGCTATGCATCAATGGGATCTCAAAAAGAAAAGATTAGATTTATACTAATAGGTCCCTGTCTACCTTTCTAAGACAACAGATAGCGAATTTCTCTACTCCCTTTGTTTGGAAACAACTCTGGAAGAGTATCTAGTCCAATGATACTTGGTCTTGAGTTGAGCTGGGGTGTCATTTCATAGATCCACTTTCATCCTAGATAGAGAAGAATCCGAGCGTTCCCATCAGTCCAACAATGTTCCAAAAAAGAAAACAGATCTTGTGGGAACAAAGTAGTGCTCCATCAATTCCATTTGCAGTTCTAGGTTGGGGCGCAAATAAAAAGACAATGTCCTAGCACTGGATAAAAGGGACATAACACTTCCTATTTCTTAACTCAAACAAGCGAGTGAAAGGAGACCAAAAAGTTTATAAGCATTTGGAGTCGTACGACCTTTTTGAGTTTTAGTAAATGAGCCTTCATTAACAAGAAGTCATGATTGATTATTAAATGATACAACTCGTATAGAGCTCAGCTCAACTCATATAAACTCAAATAACTCCATATCTATTATTTTTAACTTTATAACAAGAATATCTTTAATATCTAAAACAATGAGGAAATTATAGTTCCAATATTATGTGCATTGCTTGAATCCTTATGAGTATAATTATAAATGTGTATATAAATTACATAAAGATACAAAACCCAAAGTTTATTTGTCGTAATTTGTTAGTGAAGTTATAAAATATGGTCTAAATGATCCAAAGTTTATTTGTCTATTTGTTGGTGAAGTTACTATTTTTTTGATAAGTAATAAGAGATTTTATTCCCAAGAATAGGCATAAGCCCAAGTACACAGGACTTATACAAAGGAAATACCAACTACTTTCTAAAAACAAAAGGAAATCTAAAAACAGTTCTGGAAATTATCTTCCATTACAAAAGTTTTAGCCCACAAACTCAAAGTACTAAAAGAAAGAGAAAAATAAATAAAAAATAAAAATACAATCACTCGAAAAGTAAGGGCTCATTTGGACACTTTGAGTATTTCATAATTCTGTGAATAGTAGTGAAATAGTTTGATTTAAGATGTTTTATTGGGTTTTGGGAAATGCGATAGAAAAAGTTGAATAAAAATATTATAAAGTTAAAAGATTGTTTGAATATAATCTTTTAATAGTATTTTTGTTTTGAAGTTTGTAAAAGTTGTAATGATTAGATGAAAAAGTTGAAGATTTGAAATTGGAAAGTGTTTTGTATATGAGTGATGTTTGGGAAGAAAATTGTGATAAGTTTAAAGAAGTTTGAAAAATTTCTTATCTCATCTCATTACCCAAACATACCCTAAATGAGTTATTTGTAAACATAAAATGTAACTCCATGTTAGCTTGAGATTGACTCATGTTAAATGAAAATTAAATGAACAGAGGTTGACCACTCACTCCTTATGCAAACTAGACTTGTTTACCCCCGAGTTTAATCTTTTCAATAGGGCTGAAAATTTATTTCGAGATTATTAGGGTCCTAAAATTCAAAGAAGAAAATGAAATATATAATCAGAACCACAGCACAATTAACAGGCCCCAAGCAAATGCATTGATGACAAAAGCATTAACACGACTGGAAATCTTTAAGTTGAAAAAATGGAATTTCCCATATCAATACTCCAAAATGCAACCACAATTCTTAGTTATGATGATTTTTCCTTTGGGGCTTGACTTACTCCTTCCATACTTTATGTCTCCTCAATAGCAAATTTATACACTTATATTGCAAGAAAAGATGTTAACAAGGAAAATAAAAAATTTATCGCGAATGCATTGAGATATTTTAATGACACCCATTCTTTTTTCTTTTCCATGATTTCCATCAATAATATCATTTCAGTTAAAACTAAATTGTTGTTTGAGCCATCTACTTCAACAAGTTCCATGGGTTAAACCCACTTCCCTATAAGACAATTTGCTATGAAAGTCAAAATATAAAATCACATCAAAACGGTAACGATTAGTAAATCTTTTAAATAGAAACAATTTTGCACGCATTTGACCCATCTTCCTCCCTTGGACTGTGGAGCCCTTGAGTTTTGTTAGTGTACAAAAATAGGGTGGCGAAGAAAATGATAGTGTATTGGGGAATTCACGGTGGCCTTTTCTTTTAAAATGCCATGTAGAAGATGGTTTCTCTTGAGCTTTTGCGGGTGTTTATGAGCCAAATGCCAATAGCAATTGAATGGATTGTGCAAGGAGCCGGTTGGTCTTTGTAGTTGATGAGAATTACTATGGTGTATTGGTGAGGATTTCAATGTCACTTGATTACCAAGTGAGAGATCGGGTGAAGCTCATATTTGTTTGTATATGTTGGATTTCTCAGACTTCATCTTTAAGCAGAATCTTATGGATGTTCCCCTTGTGGAAGGCTCCTTCACGTGGTTTACCAGTCCAGGTAATCAGTCTTGGTCAAGAAGTTACAGATTCCACGTATCTCCAAATTAGGAATTGCACCTTTTTGTCAAAAGGGAGTCTTCATCTCCCCATTATTCTAAATTGAAAAAGTACTCAGAAGGGTGGAATGTATTTTACATTTGAAAATATGTGACTAAAAGCACAAGGTTTTGTCAACAGTGTTAGACAATAGTGGTCATCCTATCATTTCCAATAAAATCCAATTTTTATCTTGGCTCAAAAACAGGAGTTGTAAAAATGACTTGAAGAGGTGGAATTAGCAACACTTTGGAAATGTGTAGCATCATAAGAAGTCCTTGGAGGAGTTGTTGGGCTTGAAAGGTGTGGAGGAGACAGCACTATCTGAAAAAGAGAAGCTACAGAAAAACCATGTGATTATTGATCTTGAAATGATTACTTAAAGGGGAAAAAAAAAAAAAGTCTTGGAGGTAGAAATCAAGTGCTCTAAGGTTGACAAAGGGAGACAAGTGTACTAACCTCTACAGCTGCAAATTTTCTTTTGCAATTCTCTATTCCTTTGGTCAAAATCTATAATAGATTTCGATGGGCCAAGTTTCCATATTTTCTTGCATCTTTTTTTTTTTTTTTTTTTTAATTTCTGACTAGGTGTTCCTATTGTACAAGTCCTGTGTATTTGGACTATGCCTTTTGTGTTTTCTCAATAAAATCTTTGATTACTTACCATAAAAAAGAATTGGATAAAGCCCGTTGGACCTTGACACTACTTGATAAATATTTAAGAGTCCGAAACCTTTCCAGGGCTCGAATATCAAAATAATGGTACGTAAAAACAAAAACTCACCATTGTATCTCCAATTCCAAGACTCAAAATTCCAGCAAAAGGGGTGAGTGGTCGATCATTGTACCCAGAAGACATCCAAATAGGAAGCGCGCAACCAAGCAAGAGTGAGAAATGGCTGAAAAAATCAGATAACATAAGTTAAAATGGAGCAAGGAATTTCTCTGTTCAAACATATGCTTCACACCTTTGAGCTACACAGGAGAGAACATGCCATACCTAACAATAAGAAGATCAGAATCACGATGGTCTGTAAAAGCATTCATAAATTGATGTATAGGTTGTCCCAAAGGCCATATTCTCCATACCTGCCTACAAGAGAATTGTTATGACATGCCAACCAAGAAATGTAGCAAGGAACTTAAATCTCTCAACAGTTCTCAAACATGTAAAGATCCAACTTTTGTAAGTTGTAACCAATGACCAATAGAAGCAAAATAATTTTACTTCACTTCTGAGAACGATTCAAAAAACGACTAGTGCAGCTCACCCAAACTAGTTACAGAAAAACATGGTTCATCACATTTTGTAAAGATACAATATAATTTCCAAAGTAATCTACATTTGACAAAAGCTGACACATTCAATAATTAGCAATAACTTTGAATATGGTAATATATCTTGTTTTCTTCACGATTTTCAATATCTAGTGGGATCTTTGCAAAGGCATTTGAGGTTCTGCTGGGATGAAACTCATTTCAGAATGGCTTTTATGCTCACATTCCAATGAAAATAAAATCTTTAACAAAAATGATAATTTGAAAGCAGATTTTGATTATGGATCAAAAGATTTATGGGCCAATGTCACCATTGCATAATGTTAAAGGCATCTACTTCAGGTGGTTGACAAATGTTTGTTGTTCCATCTTCAAGTGCAGTTAGAGATACTATGATCTCTTTTTGGGCATATTCTCTTAACGAATTCTAAATATTAAATCCAAATGCACTAATTTAGTAACTTAAGATTTATTACAACTCCTAAAGTTGCAATCATAAATTAACATAGTTGTCACAACTCAGCTTTTCTCTCTCCAAGCCTGTAGGTATTTCAATGGAAATCAAACCAGTGGAACACTTGTTCAAGTGCTTGCTGTTTATGCAAATCATAAATGGAAAATTTGTCAACATCAAGAACTTACTCGTATAATTTCTAATACCAAGAAAACTGCCAAAGCTGCACCAAATGCTAGATCCAGAAACTTTGGCTGAAAAACAGATGTAGTTTCAGCAGTGAAACAGACCGTTTCAAGAATGGACTACTACAAAAGATACATCCATTTTTCTCCTAACTCACCTGGAAGATAAGAGCAGGCAGAAACATCGAAACAGCCATCAGATGATAGTATTTTCGAAGGAGAATTCTTTCAATCTTACTATTCTTTGAAATGTTGTAGAACCGCAGAACAGACACATATATCACACACACCCAGTAGATACATAAAGATAGTCTTTTAAGCGGTTCTGAAAATACAAATGAGATTACCCTGCCAAAAGAGAAATGACACAAACATAAGAAGGTAATCCAACAAAATATTTAGACAAATCAGAATGTGAAGGTGGAAACAAAACTATTGACAGCTACAACTAAGCAAAATAAGATGGAAACAAAACAATTGACAGCTACAACTAACCAAAATAAGTGACATTTTAGATTCAACAGTCTTACACATGACGAAATTAACTTCCACACATGCAATAGGATAGGAACATGATAGAGAAAAAAAGCATTCAAGTAATGTCACTGACATATATTGCTAATTTCTTTCCTACAACCCCCATGGCGTTTCCAGCAGGGAATCAAAGAATTTGGCATGGACCATGTGAATTCAGCATTCAAGAATTATACATAGAAAAACATAAATGGATAAAATGCTATTTGATATGATGTTTTAAACGAAAAAGAAAGTTCGATGCCATGGAGAATGCCACACTCCCACACGACATAAGTTCTACAAAAACAAGAAAACAAACTGCAGAAAGTTGCTTCTAACCTCTGTATCAACTAGATTACTACCAAGCAATTGGAAAAGTTTCTTGCATTCAATGACCACAGGTGTACAACCTAGAGTTCTATCCAGAGAATTCATGACACATTGAGAAGCCACCTATGTCTAGTCGATGGTAAAACAAAAAAACAATGACATGAAGCTTCTCATGACATTAACTAAATGAAAGTGGCACACATCAAAATTCTATGATCAAGTATATCTGTATGCTGATACAGATGGAATCGTTTATTGAGGTAGAACATCCAAAAAAAGTGAGCATCCAGGTTGCAATAGTTATGGAAAATAGGTTTCCAAGACCAAGAAAATTAGGGGGAGCAAAAAACTTCTCATAAGCTCCACACGCAATACTGATACAGACAGATTTTTCATAGATATCACAGTTTATTCACTATTTTACTCTGATCTGTAAGTACTAGCCCATGCAAGCATTGACATGAAAACAGGCCTACATAAAAAATTATTCAACATAATTACATGATCTAATTAGTTTATATTCTGCAGCACAAACTAATATTCATTCCTATAACCTAGTGTTCTAAATGGCTTAAGCCTTACTACAACAACAACATTAAAGTGCCAGCTTAAAATTTTTTCTCATATACCAAGCAAAAGCATGCAATCCATGTATCAGAAAACAAAAGCCAAACACATACTCCATCACCCACCCATCTTTATGAAGCTAATGATAGCTACTCGGTATTCTCATTAGCATCAGATCAAATTTGATAAAAAGCAAAATCTAGAATAAAATACAAGCATCAAATTCACTTGAACGTTAATAGAGAAGAAACATTACCACAACAATGGATGTAAATTAAAATCATTAACGAACTGCATCCATGATGGGATGATCACAACCAAGACAACTCCAAGGAATGCAAAGAATATAAAAGATCGGCCTATCTCGTTGTATGTCCTTGCTTCAGAGTAACCCCTACTTGAGCATTCCCATACTTGAACAACAAACTTAAAGATCACTGGAAAAAGAAGAAGTCCTAGTATCACCCCCTGCATGAAGAGAACAACCTTAGCTATCCACTTACAGCCTTCACAATCGTTTTCAACCCTTGAAGAATCATACCTGAATAACTGTAGTAATTTCACTTCTTTTGATTCCATATTGAGCAAAAACCAACTCAGATGAACTTATATATCCAATCGCCTGTTTGAACAAAGCATCATGATAAAATATAATAGAAACCGTTTGTCCTGAGGAATAAAAACTAACTAGAATAGAATTGTACTGACCTTCACGATTGTACATGCTAACATGTCACCAAAATAAAGAGCAAGGCCCGTAGTCACCAAAAGTGCTTCCCCTAAAAATAAAGGGGGCAGTAAAACCTAGTCAGAATAGAACATGAAAACCTGCCTGAAAAGATCATCTACTTAAGCCAATGCCACAAGGATTCAACTGCAGCTATCCGAGGCAGATTTAGCAGAAGCCTTTATGAACAAAGGATGTCAACCATTACGCAAAGGAAATCAGGCACTAGTCTACCGATTTAGTAGAAGCCTGTTATAATTTCTTTGACTGGTGATTTTTATTGCTTGCAATTGATATACTAGAAATTTACAAAACACAAGCACTCACACAGGCCATAATCTCTAGTTATACATTATAAGAAATAAGAGGTTGTTTACCACTTCTCAACACCCACGGTAATTTTCTTATTTAGTTTTGTTAGTGAGCTTGTGTCCTCCTATATAAAAGAATCCATGCCCCACCAAAATTCCTTTATTTGCCCCAACCTTGCTATTCCTATCTTAATCAACCTTTTCTCCTTTTTCAAATAAACAAAAAGTACATTGCATTCAACAAGAGGGGAAAAGGTCACAAAAAAAAAAAAAGTTGCACAACACCTACCAATGGAAGCACAAGACGGAAAAGTATTTAGAAAATGCCGGATCAGTTTCACTGCCACCAATCCATGACAGAGCACCCACAACAGATTCAATATCATGATAAATCCTGTGAAAGAATAAATGATGCAGTGTTAGTTGTGTACAAAAAGTAGTTACAATCCAAGAGAAACAGTCAGTTCAATTTTTTTCCTCGTTTCCTTGTTAAGATAAAAAAAAAATCAATTTTCTCATCTTATTCCTATGATAATCACTGCAAGACAACGGAATCATAAAAATGAAAGTGAGAGGAAAAAGTGATAAGAACACATATATAATATAATTTCAAACTCACCAGTATGAGATGTTGTAAGAAGAGAGACACCACACGCTACAACACATATGAGAATACCACATAAACTAAATTTAGCATCCAAACTACAATGCGAGCCAGGGTGTTGTGTACCATCAGGGGCACGCATCATAATTATGTAGATGAATACGAGCACACTCAAGCAGCTGGCAGATGTAGCCCAGTATTGCACAGTCGAGTATTGAAGCTCTATATGGTGAAAATAAAATAATGTCAATTAGAGTCAGAAACCCACGAAATTTGACCATAATATATATATAGATATATAGATATAAATGCCAGGTGGAGCACCAAAGATATATCGTGACAAGCTACAAGTTTTCCAATTGCAAAACCACAAGAGGGAGGGGGGGGGGGGGGGGGGGGGGGGCGTAATTTGATGACAAAGCGCCATTAGTTAGAAATTAGATGCAACAAGTTAATGCTGCGTAAATCCTTTCCACAAAAAGCATTGCCCCAGGAACTCGACTTCATGATAAGGAGCCACAAACCAAGGGGGAAAAAAGGCCTCACCGGTAATGAACTGTCCCCACCCCTTACAAGTTTATAGGCTCAAACTCAATGCCATTCTCTAATATCAGCAAGCCACAAGTCCAGAGTTATATATGAAAATATCATCACAAATTACAAATATTAAGTATTCTCTTCTATCTCTTGAATTAGGATATTGCGAATGCCAAATGCTTCTATAAGTTTTCCATATCAAATATTCTTCACTCACTTATTTTTCACATGATTGTTGTTGTGTATGAGTTTACAATCTTTGGCTCCCAATTCTGCGTTGGCCAAAGAAGAAGACTTCTTTTCTTCTTTTTTAGGAACTAGACGTGTGGAATGACACCAAGGATAGAAAAGCTGCTTCCAATTCTTCCACACTACTGCAATTTGTGAGTTGCCACCTAGCCTTCTCCACGCATAGAAACGTTTCACTACTCTCCTAGGCATTACCCATGCCATTCCAACCCGACTGAAGAAGTGACTCAACTATGCACTTGCGATCTTTTAGTGAAGTAAAAGATAATCAATAGACTCCCCCACTCCACTTACACATGCAGAACCAGTCTACCACAAATATATCTATTTCTCAAATTGGTAAGAGTGCTCTTGATCACAATGACCCTACCTCCTTTGGACAAATACATTCTCTTTCAACTGTCTAGGCGACACTCAATCTTCTCAGTAATCTCATTCCATATATTTTTTGCCTTAAAAGTGGCCCCCAATGGAAGCCATGAATGATTGGTGAGGACGCCACGTTAAAATTCATAATATCCACCAAGCTTTCCACATTAACCACCTGACCAATTGGAACCAATTCCAACTAAGCTAAGTTTATATTTTTTCCCCGGATACCACTTCAAGACAAAGGAATAAAGCTCTCAAACACCAAAGTTGCTTCGAATTATCCTCACAAAACAGAAATGTGTCATCTGCATACAAATGCCATGATAGATTTATTGAAGTATTTCAAGCCCCCACAAAGAAGCCAAAGTGGAATCCGCTGTCTTCATCCATAAAGCATCCCTCATTTTTTGCTACCGCCACAACCATTTTCCTAAAAGAGCACAGTTGAACAACATATGATGAACCCCCAACCCTCCCTCCTCAATTGGAGCACAAATATTATCCCAATTAACCAAATGGAATTTTTCTTCTTCCCCTAATCCACCCCCAATGAAAGTCTCACTGCAATTTCCCAATGTGCTTAGCAATGCTGGAAGGAATTGGAAAAAGAGACATGAAGGAATTTCTCAATGTGACCCAGCCTCCTATAGATAAAGACATTCTCTTCCAACTAGCTAGGTGACATTCAATGGTTGTGAACTGTAAGATAGCTTCCTTTGAAAGGAAGTGGGTCAAGTGGCATGGCTTCCTTACCAACGAAGTATCTACTGCTTTCACTGGGGGACACTTTTAAGGCAAAAAATATATGGAATGAGATTATCGAGAAGATTAAATGCCGCCTAGCTGGTTGGAAAAGAATGTATTTTCTCAAAGGTGGTAGGGTCACCTTGATCATGAGCACTCTTTCCAAGCTAAAAGAAAGAGAAATACATTTGTGGTAGGCTGGTGCTGCATCATGCATGTATAGGAGGAGTGAGGAGTCAGTTGATCATCTTTTACTTCACAATGAGATCACAAATGCATTGTGAAGTGACTTCTTCAATTGGGTGGGAATCGTGTGGGTAATGCCTAGAAGAGTAGTGGAGCTTTTCAATGCTTGGAGAAGGTGGCAACCCACAAATTGTAACAATGTGGAAGATGGTCCCTATTGGCCTCATTTAGTGCATATGATTGGAAGAAGTGATCAAACCTTCAAGGATTGCAAAAGGGCGACAGAGGAGCTCAAAAATTTCTTTATTCTCCTCTCTCATGGACTCTATCTATAATAATTACTAAACAAGAAATTGACAGATTTCTTATAACGTCAATATTTTCTTCTGCCCGTGTGTGTAAAGTTAACACACAAAATTTAGTGCGGTACCTTCGATTGCGACTTCATGCAATGAGAATGCTCGTGACAGCTGTATCAACTTTGAGAGCATAACCACGGGAAGCGTTACTGCCCCAAGCAGTATTCCTGATGAAGCACCAGGCCTAGAAGAAAACACAGATAATTTAATTGTGGAAACCAAAATAAAATTGAAAACTAACGGCCATTTACATCACATACAATGAACCTAATATAACTCTCAAGGTCCTGAACAACCAATATGTCATTATGCCTCATTGTCACTAAATATCAATCTTAATTAGGCCCCTGAAAAAGGCTGCTACAACGAGGCAGAAGATAAGCCTTATTTCATAAATTCCATACTTATATTATAACCATCATCGTATTGGACCTAGGAACTATTGTTCAGCTTAGCGGAGGGGAGGACTTCCAGTCAAAGTACAGCGAAAGAGGATACTTTCCGGTTCGAAATCCAAATGCTTCTCAGCAACTAAACAGGAGAGTTGAATTCAGACCATAACCTCGATTTTAACCTCTAGAAACATCAGGAAAAGCCTCCATCATAATTAAAACCCTAGCTAAGGAATCTATTGGGAAGAGAAAAAAAACAAAAAAGAGCAAAGGGTAAATAAATTTCGAAGAAACTAGGGTGAAAACAAGAAATACCTGGTCTTGAAAATAGAAAGAGAAGCGGAAGTCTCGGCACGGATCTCGACGACGAATGCGGAGAGGGCGAGGAGGGAGAGAGAGAGGCCGTGAAGGAGAAGAGAGAAGGGGAGAGAGAAAAGAACGCGGGAGATGAATACGAGGACAACCGCCCGCTCACCGTTGAACAAAGACGAAGACGCCATTTGAGCAGCTACCACAATAATTATCAAAGAAAATTGAAGAAATTAAGGGATTATACGGAGTAGGGGTTTCATCTTCTTTATTGTAAAATTATCATGGGGAATTCGGTTTCTTGACCGTCGGAGGAGAATGGAAGAAGCGAATCAGAAGCAAACGAAGGGGAAGAGTCGGTTGGATTGGTTCCGTTCGGTTGCCAATACTGTGGACCCCAACAGACACATCGTCTCGGTTTTGATGATCGTTGATTCGGTACTGTCATTACGTCATCTTTCGCGTGGTCCCTACGTCCAACACGGCATAATGCGAAGTCTTATTTGACATTCGACGTTTTATGCATCGAACGCGCTAAAAGGGAGCAACGACCAATGACTTCGCTAAGTTCGCTTCACCATTCTTTATTCAGCACTTTCGTGAGAAACACGAGAGAACATCCTTCATAAATTTTAAAAAAGTCCAAGCCTACATAAAAATAAAATTTATGTAGGCTGGGAGGGTTATTTGGTCCCAGAGGAAGTAAGTCTTTGTAGTAAAAAGTCCAAGCGGGAGGCTTAACAAATCAAGTCCAAAAATTTGATAAGGTTGCAACGTCCTTTATTCAATCAAGAGTTTTGCTATATATAAATAAAGTCACGTATTAATCTGCATATTAATACTGATTCATTCATATTTAAAATTTAAATTAACATTATTTTTAATAAAATCTATATTTTGATAAATCATATCAAATTGATACACAGATTAGTATATAATTATACTTACAACTATATTTTTCCTTCAACCAATAGGCACGTGAGGGATAAGGAGATAATGCCTTCACCAGTAATAAGAATGTTTCTTATTGGATTATTTGAAATAATAAGGAATTAGCTTGTCGGTTAGCCTGTTCTTGATACTTAGCGTCAAATTCATGTGCTTATAAATAATACTCAAAGGTAATGCATAACATTGATTCATAGATATAGTTCATTATCACTTTCCTAACTTAGACATCGGAGGTGCTCTAGGCACACTTTGCCGCCATATGCTTTCTTGCATGTCACACGTGTGGTTGGAGGTGTGTGGAACACGTTCCAAACAGTGGCACTGTCTATGAGATCTTGCTCCTCGACAAACTCTAGCGTGATTTCCACATGCCAACTGCCATGCAATCCCAAACAGCTCACAAACAAGATATGATGTCGACAAAGAGGAGCTGAGAAAGATGATGGCAGTGGTGGAAGAATTAAGGAAAGAGATTGAGAAGTTGAAGCACCATAACGCTACAACACCACTAGTCCACGATAAGCGAACGGAAGGAGATGCACATAGAGCAAAAGGTACAAATACAAAAGAATTAGAGAAAAAGAAACTGCATGACGAATTGCGTAGCCTCATAGATAAAAACAAGGAAATGGCAAAGAAAATGGGAGGGTCCACTTCCATGGACCAGTTGTTAAACCGAACAGATCTTCTGTACAATGAAGAAGTGATGGCAGTATCACTTCTGCCTAAATTCAAAGTTCCTTAGATTCGGTGGATCAGCTGGAGAATTTTAAAGGACACATGACTCTCCATGGTTTTCCCAAGAGAAGTAGGTGCCGAGCTTTCCCATTAAAGTTGAAAGGTATAACAAGGGGTTGGTTTGGAACCTTGTGACCAAGTTCGATCAACAATTGAGGAATTGGCTAATCAGTTCTTGACACAATTCATGGTGAGTAGAAGGCGCTGGCAACTTGCCGCCTGCCTCCTCACCATTAAGCAACGGGAGGAGGAAAGCTTGAAAGCATATTTAACCCGATTCAACAAGGAGAAGCTAACGACTGATGATCAGCATGAGAAGATAATGCTAGCTCCCCTATTAGGAGGCATATGGCCTAGGAGCCCATTAATGACCGAGTTGGCTAGGGAAACCCCACGACCCCGAAGGAATTTATGGACAAAGCTTATGATTTCGTTAACGCAGAAGACACATTGCAAGCCCTCCAAAAACCAAGGAAAAGGGAAATGAAGTCAAAAGTTGAGAACTCTAGTCGGGTCAGGCCATCAAGACGAGTGACGGGAAAGGCACTCAACCCAACGGGACCAAGGCCCCTGGCCCATCCACAATAACCTAAACATACAAGAGAAGGAGGGACCTCGAGGAAAGAAGCATGTCTATCCATAAAGGGGCAGTGTTTTTGCAGGTATCATCAATCAAACACCCACTATATAGGAGATTGTGCGAACATGAAGAAAAAGGTGACTGAACGAGTAGGAACTGGAGAGCTCGAATGAATGCTCGTTGAACACATGAAATCAAGAAGGGGAGAAGAGCGGAGGCGTAGTTCTAGATGAAGTAATAGCCCCAAATGAAGGAGGCAAGGAATAGAGGATGGGCATGATGCCTCCCACCAAAACCGCGATCCAGACCATACCCTTTTAGGGGAAATTTGCACCATAGCAAGAGGATTTGCTAAAGGGGGTACAATAGCTTCCAGCAGAAGGACGCACACTTGAAAATCAAGGTTCCAAGAAGTATACATGGCATATAGGCCATACAAATACCCCAGGCTTAGTGGGTAATAACAGAAATTACACATTATTTTTATAACCCAAAAATTAATTTCTCATTTATTTGAGGTTAGCATTATAATCTTGAAGCAATTTAAATTAACTCACAGATAAGTACATACTCTTTTAAACTTGCTAGTATGTCTGGCAAGTGAGAACATTAAAATTTGAATGTGCAAGAATGTTGATGACATTCTTGATTGACACATTCCTTTTAAATATTTTATTAGTGCACCTCTCTTTGGTATTAGCATTAGTAATCTTGCTCAAGTTTTGTTTCTCTCTAGTTAGAACAAATAAGTTCTTACAGATATATGAACTTAGGAGTACCCATTCAGAGTAATGTAATACCATGCACCTTGGAGGTTTGCATGGTAACTGTGGCAAAAATCTGAATAATTAGGTACGAGTCAATTAAGCTTAAAAATCTTACTTATAGTTATATTGATTCAAGATTTTGATGTGAATCTCAATCGACTCGCTTTGAGATCTAACAACGATATTGAATAAACAAACCCAATAAAGCCAATATCAAGTCTATTGGATGGAGGAATCTAGACCCGATGAGAAATTATTTCAAGAACCTAGATTATATGAAAATCTAGACCCGTTGAAGAACCTGTCCCAAGAACCCAGATTACAAAATAGGAACGCCATAAAGGTTGTGATTTACCTTTGATAAGTTCAGAAGTTCAATCAAGAATAAAAGGAGATAAACTCAACTCACAATGAATAAAATTTATCAATTTCAATAATGTCTAACCTTCTCAAATGAGACTACAAGTGGTTTAAATAAACAATCTCCAAAATCCTAAGTGAATAGTACCGCGGGTATTGTAGCACGAACATTGTCGAGTTACAATAACTTATAAAACCCTAGTTCAAATAATATAATACTGTCCAAATAAGCACTTGACTAAAATACAAGGCCTTTCCAAAAATCCTAGTTTATAAAAAATAAGACATATGCGTGGGCTGGACATCCCCAAGCCCAATTATTTTAGGTGAATTCCTATGATTAATAATTAATTATTTTTAATGAAATAAATAAGTCAATGACTTTCAATAACAATAGGCTCAAGTCGTGTCTTCCATAGCGTATCACATTGATGAAAATTGGATCTTCTCTCAAGCCCATATTGAATATTGGGCTCTTACTAAACACATCTCAAGTGGATTTCGCTCATCTTTGCATAGCTTCCTTGATCTTCTTAGCTCTTGATCTTGTAATTGCCTCATCTAAAACTTGCAAAGGATATTTACGACTTGGTCCACTTTGGGGCCCATCAAATTGGCTTTAGGCTAATATAATTTCTCACAAAGTCTTGTTTTATCTCCTATAGTGGATTAGATAATACGAAAAATATTGAGTAAGTGAGAAATAGAGATATAACTAGTTAGCTATTAAAATCATAGACTCCATTTATTGCACAAGGAGATGTTTTTAATTGGTGCTTTTAATGTGATATTGGCGAAGTCTATACCTAATTTTATTTAAAACTCAATGTATACAGTGGAGTTAATAAGATTTCCTAGAGATTTAGGAGTTGGATGGTCACTCATCAACTCAATGATATTATTTCTCGGTTGGAGAAATGAATGATATACTAAAATGTATCATAGAAGCATAGGATGATAGGTGTGAAACTTAAGAAGTTGAAAGTTTTCTCACTAATGAGGTCCCTCTCCTTTATTTAGTAGAGTCGACAAGAATAGGCAATATGAACATTTTCTATGTTAAAGTTCTTATATATGCACACTAAGTACATGAAATGATGAAAAATCATCTCATCATATGAATTTGATTCTAAAATTTTTTTCATAAGGGAAAAGTGTATGTTTTAAACAAATTATTTTTTCAAAATCGCAATTATGCGTATTATATGATGGGAACAATTATCTTATAGTATTATGATTTGCTGAGAATCGAGTTATAAGTGAATTATGACACAAAGTAGTAGTATATTACATTTGGATTGATGTAATATGGGTTTGCAGCCTTAATTCAAACATGTTTTCCTTAGATTAAGTTCATTCGCCTTTTAGTGAGATTGAGTAATTATTTTGTACAAACTTAAATTCACTTAAGATGGAAATCTAGAGGATCTAATTTTGAATTTTTTTTTTTTTTTTTTGGTTGAGTTAAGAAAATTACTCATATTTTTTATAAGGGTGGGTTATTATGGATTTCTCTAACACTTGTTTTTTGAAAAGAACATTTCATTACATTTTATTCCACATTACTTTAATATTAATATTTTTTTTAAAAAATTATAAAAGGTCACCAAAAATAGTGTAATTCAACAACTAGTGTGAGTATACTTTTGAGTGATTGTGTATCACTAGTGACAGTGACTCCCAAAATTTATAGAATATAAAGATCATTATAAATAGTGTGGTGGCTATATATCAGTATTCTCTCATCATTTAGAGATTAGAAAATAATATTTGTAATATAACTCCGCTAAAGGTACTAAATTCATATACTAGAAATCCTAATATAGAATCTTAGATTCACTTCACTTATATAATCCAACTTGGAGTTGTTGATTGGATTGATAAAGAAAAAAAATAGAGTTGATAGAGGGTATAGATTCATCTCTAAGCACTACTTAAGTTTCATTTAGATAACCATTGATCATATATTTGTTAGAACTTTTCTTGAAGGAGTCAAATAGTTGATTCTCGTGAGAAAATTAGATGGTTAACTTTTTAGATATTTAGACACAAAGTACTTGGAGTGCATTATTGATGCTTGTACTGTTTTGGTACAAAAAAGTTTAGAATGTTGCTTGTACTGTTTGCATTTATCCTAAACGAACCATCTATTTAAAGGTACCCAATGTACCTAATCGTTATTATTAACGACCTATTAAATTAAATGGGTTCTTTAAACACTATTGACAATTATAGAAAAGTATATTTTTAGGGGAGTTATTGTTGATGAAGATTTGGTTATCTTAGATTATTATTTGTCACTTAATGAGTAGCTTTCCATATTACGAGATAATGGACATGCATTTGTGAAAAGTAGCTCAGACTTCATGTCTTGTGAGACTGTTTATCTCATCCTAACACTTAGGGCCGTGATTGACATGAATAAATTAGCATGAACATGATTTGAAAGTTGACTTAACATAAACTTGATCTGACTTCTTTACTTAACATGAAATACTTGCAATGGTGAATATTACATGATATGACATGCATGTAACATGTGGCATACTTATAACATATAGCAATACATGATAGAATAGATTGTGTAACAGATAAATATTCGTGACAGACTAAATCATGCATAACAGATAAACATGTAATGACGTGGCATGGTATGGCATATATGATAACATATATACATAAATTATAGTTCCCTTACCCATTATATATATACAGTAAACTGATAGTAAGTTAGAAGCTAACATACCTCGTTTATCGTGTTGTATGAAAATAAAACGCGAAATACGAGGAACTGTAAGAAGATATTCTAAAAGTTAAAAATTTAATTACTAATAATTAGAAACATGAAAACAAGCTAACTTAGAGTAAAATTACCATTTTACCCTCTACATGTGGAAAAATGATAATTTTACTCCTAACTTAAGGATTTCACATCTTAAATCCAAAAATTTCCAAAATTTACTTTCTCAAATATCAACTCAGAAAAATTTAAAACAAATCACAGCTATACAAAACACACTATAGCTGAAACATCCATAGGTCATTTCTCTTGATTTTTATTGTAATTCCTTCCAATTTCAAAATTCATGCTTAACCCAAAATTTTGCAACAAGGATCTTCCTATCCTATGTTTAAAAATATACTTAAAACATCCATTTATAAAAAGCTAATAATTAACACCAAACTTTTTGTAAAAAGATCTAAACACTTGAATCACAAGTTTTGACCCTAAATCAAAACATCTCCAAGAATTTCAAAAAATAAAATCTTGCTTTTAATATATTCATAACATCATTCTAAGATCAACCATTCTTTAAATCATCAAATTAAAGTCACCAAAATCACAAGATAACACTTGGAGCTTTTGGTTTTACACTTAGTCCAAAAATAGAAACTTTTTCCTCAACTAGCTTTAATAAATCTCTTAATCAATGGCTTAAGAATGTAAGATCTTCGAAATAAAGCATCACATGGTTTAAAAATGTGTCCTAAAGAATATCCAACCATCAAAATTAAAATCACAAGGCTAAAAATCAATAAAACATATATCTAATCCAAAAACATCAAATTTTAGGCCTAATCGAAATCATCTGGCATAGAAAAATCATCTCTTTGAAACTAATACTAAATATTTTCAAAATAATAGCCTAACATGAAAATAAGAAACTTAGGATCATCATATAAAAATATAAAAGCCTTTAGAGTAAGATCAAATCTCGAAATATTCAAACTTTCTCCAAACAAAAACTCTTTTTCCACTTCTAGTTTTCAAGTTTCTAGATCTAAGAAAATCTATCATCAAAAACTTTATTCATACAACAAAACTTCAATGTAAACTCATAAAAATATGCTAAAAACACTCCATAAAATTTTCGGACCAAGATATGTCTATTAGCTTGGTCAAAAACTCCAAAACATAACATACTCTCCAGTTTTATGCCTAGAATGACCTTTCCATGGTTAAAAATACTTTTTACCAAACAAATGACCATGTAATGAGACTAATAATATATTTACGAAAACTAAACTCAAATACGAACAATTTTTATGATGGCACGATCATGCGAAAATACGTAAAAAAGGGTTGCAAATTGCCACGCAAAAAGATACAAAAATCTCCCAAAGAGAGCTCTTTTGGGTTTCTCTCTAAGAACGGGGTGAAAAAATGATGAAATGAAAGGACATGTGTCTTGCACGACTCAAGACTTCTGTAGGGGGAAGATATAGACTTGAATGACCCTTGATTGGAGGTGGCTATATGACATAAAGTGGAGAATAGTGAGGGGCAAAGGACTGCCTACAGAAGCTGTAAGGAATAGAGGTTGATGAGATGGATTCTCTTTCACATCAAGGCACTATTGGGTGTAGCCAAGGGCAGTGGATGGTCTGCCATGTGGAGGAGGAAACTTCTTCAAAAAATTTTTCCAAGGTAGCCAAATTCGTGGGCCTTAGTGGGCCTCAATCAAGTGGGCTTCAATTTGGGGTTTAAGGGTTAGGATTTGAGATGCTATCAAGCCCAAATCCAATTTTTCTTGGCCTAATCAAATTTTCAAGGTTTAAAAGG
This sequence comes from Carya illinoinensis, assembly GCF_018687715.1. Lineage (NCBI taxonomy): Eukaryota > Viridiplantae > Streptophyta > Magnoliopsida > Fagales > Juglandaceae > Carya > Carya illinoinensis. Next base: position 17,003,308 of record NC_056764.1, on the reverse strand, counting down.
TTGGATAATGATGTCATAACAATGATTTGATGAATTAATAGCATATGGAAGTGATTTAATCAAGTGATTAAACACAATGCTAGAAATCGGATAAAAAGTGGTTTGGAGGCCAACTTTAGGGTTTAGGGAAACCGTTTAGGGTTTCAGTTTCAATCAAGTTTTTGGGGTTTAAATTGGATTCTAAACATTTAGGATTTCACTATGGTTGAAACCCTCTTTGATCTGGCTCAATTTGGTTAATCAAATAAAAAAAAATTTGTGTTTAGGTGGCATGATCTCACACCTTGATTTCCTTCACAAATCCACCTAACGGTTCCTATTTGTGCCAGATGTCTAATACTATTTACTATGTGTGGCTAAGATCTTGCGAACTATCTAAATAAAACTTTTCTAACCTAATTTGGATATTCCACATTATGATTTTGAAAACACTACACTTAATATGCTTATCGAGGTTACTATTCACTCCAAAAAATGCATAATAAACTTAGTACTGAAAAATCTTAAATATTCATATTAACATATAGTGAAAATCGTTTACCAAAACTCAACCCCAAAGTACTCCTAAATATAATTTCACAATTTCGAACAGGCATTTCGTCCAAAATTATGAAAATGAGTTATTGCGCTATAAAATCCTAAATAATCAACTGAGTCTAGTGGTGTAAATCATAATGTATTATAACACTTCTAACTACCTCAAACAATTAAAATCACATTTCGGGTACCATAGTGAATGATAACACTGACTATGTTGACAAATTAAAACCTTTGCGATTAGTCGATTCGTGAAAACTTACGAGTTTTCATGAGGTTTCTAGATTTGATAGAAATTCTATCATTAACTTTCTAGTTGGATTTTACACCATGGGCTATCAAGGGTATGTCATGGTTGGAGCCATGGCATGCCTGCTGGGTGCTATCAAGTGAGTGCCATGGCAGGGGCCATGGGATGTCTGTCGTGCTAACATAGGCGTGCCATGTCAAGGGCCATGGCATGCCAACTAGGATGTCTTGGGGTGCATGTCTGTGCGGCTAACATGAGACTGCCATGGCAAGCGGCCATGGCATGCTAGCGATGATATCAAGTGCGTGCCATGGTGAGGGCCATGGTCTATCTGTGCGGCTGTCATGCACATTCCATGGCATGATGGTGGTGTTGTCAAGTGCATGCATAACGGTGGCCATGGCATGCTTGTGGGCATGCTGATGGTGCTAGCAATACTGATAGTGTTGGCCATGCTGATGACCCATGGGGCTATCAAGGCATGTTAGCGACAATGTCAAGATAGGGCCCGTAGGGCTATCAGGGCATGTCAAGGCATGACCTATGGAGCTGTTATGGCATGTCAACAACAGTGTCAATGGGCTGTCAAGGCATGCCAACAGATATGTCAATGGGTTGTTAGGGCTGAGCCATGACCTAGTCAACTGGAAAGACATGAGCCATCTTCCAATTGACCATTGCCATTCACACAATCTTCCTAGGGTCTGCATTAGACCCCTAGAGAAGTCCTCCAAAGCTAAGCTTAACCCTATAAATGGCCCAATCTTGGTTGTCCATGCATGTCTAGGACCTTGTCCTAGGATGATTTTTGTTGGGATCTTGACACTATCACACTGAGGATGTTCCCTATAGTTAGGTTCTTTTTTTTTTTTTTTGGCCAGTTTGATTACACAAAATTAAATTATTTCATCTCATTTTATAGTATATATTCAATATTACTTTTTTAAATTTTCACATAAAATAAAATAAACAATTCAACTTTTTCAAATTCTAAAATAAAATTATGTTAAAAAAATTATATTATAATAATATTTTATTCAATTTTCAACAAAACATCTCATCTCATCTGAACTGTGTAACCAAACAAGACTATTTGGATTCGGAAAGCATCTCATTTCATCTCATCATTACAACTTTTCCAGATTCAAATACAAAATATAAAACAATTCAACTTTTTCAAATCTCAATCTAACATTTTTCAAATCTCAAAACAATAATAATAATAAAAAATAATATTATAAAAATATTTTATTTAACTTTCATATTTCATCTAAAACTATCACATCTCATATTATCTCTTAATCCAAACTAATCTCGCTAGTTTGGTTACACAAAACCAAACTATCTCATCTTATTATTATAACTTTTTTCAAATTCCTATATAAAATATAATAAATAATTCAACTTTTTCAAATCCCAAAACAAAACTAATATTAAAAAATTATATTATAGTATTATTTTATTTAACTTTCAATAAAACATCTCATCTCTTCTCATATAAATTGCGTAACCAAACAAGAAATTAAACTAGCCAGTCTCAACAAAAAGTGTGTTTTATAGGGAGTAATGTTACTAATAATCAAAATATTAAATTATTATAAAATTATTTATTATATTTCTTTTGCTTACTAACCTTCTCTCTAAACTTATTCTTTAAGGATTGTTTTATTCGAAACAGTGTATGCCAAAGATAGTAAGATAAGAGTGTAGCACTTAATTTTGCTTCAAAATGTAGACTCAATATTAATGCTGAAGGTAGGATCATAACTCAACACATCACAATGTTGCAACTTTGATAATTTTTCTCAACGCATTGTAACACAATTTATTGCTCAAACTGATCTTTCTATCCAAACGAGGCCTAAATGTATTGTTGTCATAAAATGGGTTGTTGTTGTATAATTCATAGCTCCTTTTCCAACATATGTAGCGAGTCAAAGAGCATTAGCATTGGTGTAGGCAAAGACAAAAGTAAAATTTAACTAAAATCACATGTTTTATCTTTTGTCTATTCTACTCGAGAAATTCTCACGTTAGATTATTTATTTGTTAGTCAAAATAATAATAAGACATTATTAATTTAATAATAATAGTATTTTTTTCATATTTTACAATTATACTTTGACCATACGTTAATTAAGAATTTAATTTACAATTAAATTATTATTTACTAACTATCTTTTTTCGCCGACCTAATAATATTTTAGAGGAGAGAGAAATAACTCATAGGAAATAGTAGATTTATTAATATAGCTTGTACCAAAAAAAAAAATATTTGCCTCTTTAAATGTAGACAATTTAATAAAATAGTTTGCTAAATCTTTATTTGCATTTACTGATCATAATATCCACACATCTCCTACATAAACGAGTCGCATTCCGCCATTCTAGTTCATTTACTCTGCGTCAAATCAGTTACACTTCAGGATTTCATATACACATACATTATTGTTCCTCCATCTCTCTCTCTCTCGCTCTCTCTCTGCAACAATGGCAAACTCCGAAGTAAATCAAAAACCTCATGCCATATTCATTCCCTACCCACTGCAAGGCCACGTGATCCCGTCCGTCCACCTGGCCATAAAGCTAGCATCCCGAGGCTTCACCATCACCTTCATCAACACTCACTCCATCCACCACCAGACCTCCAAAGCACAAACCAACAACATCGGGGACGACATTTTCTCTGGCGTCCACGAATCCGGCCTTGACATACGCTACACCACCGTTTCCGACGGCCTCCCTGTGGAGTTCGACCGCTCGCTCAACCACGACCAGTTCATGGCTGCCTTGTTGCACGTTTTCTCGGCACATGTGGACGAGATGGTGAGCAAAATTGTGAGGTCTGCACAGCCACGAGTTTGTTGTTTGATTGCGGATACGTTCTTCGTGTGGCCGTCAATTATAGCCAAGAAGTTTGGGCTGTCTTATATTTCCTTCTGGACAGAGCCTGCTTTGGTGTTTACGTTGTATTATCATCTGAATCTTCTTCAAGAGAATGGTCATTTTGCTTCTCATGGTAACTACTAGCTAGCTATTCCCATATGTTTCATTTGCTCGTCCTCCTTTTACTCTCTAAAGGGGTTGTTCGTATAAATGGTTTTGCTAAGCTTTTTACACATACCACTGTTTTTACACCAACACAACATATTGTATTCAACTTCTATCATAAATCAGATATTCGCACAGACGCCATAGACTACATACCAGGCGTCCAATCTATAGAACCAAAGGACATGACGTCGTATCTTCAAGAGACCGACACATCATCGGCGTGCCATCAAATAATTTTCAAGGCGTTTCAGGATGCTAGAGGTGCGGATTTTGTTCTATGCAACACTGTGGAAGAGCTTGAATTCGAGACCATATCAGCTTTACAAGCCCAAATGCCATTCTACGCTATTGGTCCCATTTTCCCATCTGGTTTCCCGAAGAGCATTGTGTCTACGAGCCTTTGGTCTGAGTCAGATTGCACCCAATGGCTCAACAACAAGCCGAAAGGCTCGGTCTTGTATGTGTCATTTGGTAGCTACGCCCATGTTACTCATAGAGACCTAGTAGAAATTGCTAATGGGCTTTCACTTAGCAAAGTCTACTTTGTTTGGATTCTTCGGGCAGATATTGTGAGTTCCGATTGTGTCGATCCACTGCCCGTCAGATATAAAGAGGAGGTTGGCAACCGCGCGATGATCATACCTTGGTGTAGTCAGATTGCGGTGTTGACCAACCCGGCGATCGGAGGATTCCTAACCCATTGTGGGTGGAACTCAATATTAGAAAGTATATGGTGTAAAACACCACTATTATGTTTCCCATTGTATACGGATCAATTCACCAATCGCAAACTAGTTGTCGACGATTGGAAGATAGGGAGCAACTTAAGCAATAGAATGCCGATCACTAAGGAGGAAGTCTCAGAGAATATTAACCGTTTGATGAGTGGAAAAGCAAGGGATGAGTACATGAAAGCAATAAGGCAGGTGAGGGAGAAACTGGAAAATGCAACGACACCGAATGGATCATCAGAGCAGAATATGGACTCCTTCATCAAAGATCTGAGGGCTAGAATACAAGGAAACTGTGTTGTCATCCCAGCCCAGCGAAAATGATTTACTTTCTTCATGGGATCTTAACTTTATGCGTAGTATCAGATACCGTTAATTTTATCAACTTGGGTCTCATCAATTGATTTATGAAATCACTTTCATGTCTCTTTTATGCTTCTTTTGAACCACATAAATTACATCAAATAAATGCAGACTTATTTGTAGTAACGCATACTGTTATTTGTAACTGTCAAAACAAAGACTGTAATCAGCATGCGCTTTCAACAGTAATCCCAGAACCAGTCTCCAACCCAAGCCAGACAATCTCGTGGACCGAATCTTAATAATTATAGTACACTTGAGTAGCAAAAGCTTCATAACATGAATCTCATGCATTTCTATCACTCATCACAGATTTTCAGACTTAATTGCACAAGCTAAGCAAATGTGCTTATAGGAGTAGTATCACTTTCATTCATCTTGTATTTGTCTTATCCACATTAAATTGAAAAATTTTGAGTACGGACTTCTTTTTCCCAACACAAAAACGTAGTAAAACAAGCACGAAAATGCGATACCCAACCACCATAAGAAACAAGACTAGTAAATTTTCCCACTTGGAATTAGAGTCTGGAGATATGTCGTATGCACTACGAAGGGCCTGAAACCCAGATATGGTCCTCACCTGCCCAACTGCAAAGGAAGTCCCTAGATACTCGTTCTCCAAGAGGCCCTAAAACACAAAAATGAATTGAAAATGAACTAATGACTACAAGATCATTCAGCAAGGGGGAAAAAAAAATCAACAATGAGGTTTTGAGTATTGTTTCTTGCCCTAAGTTAGAAATTTAGAATCGAAAGCCAGCAATTTGATTTGCTGAGGTGCATGTAATATAATGGGGCCTTGTAAGTTTACTTGCCTGAATAGAGTATGTATGGAAAGCAATATAGGATAGTGGATACGTCCACATTGCTCCAGGCAAAGCATTTCGAATTCTGAAATAGCCCGCGGCAAGCATCATCAATACCTGAAATGCCATTCGTCTCGACTATTAGAATATGGAAGATAATTAAATAGCCAGAATCCAAACAAGGTTGATCATATCATTATTCTTGTATTGCACCAAAGTGAATGAGCTCAGACTTTGTTTATGTAGAACAATGCTTCATGCATATACAACTAGAGCCACCTACACTAAACAATGTCACAACAGTCATGCATCATTTCAGTTTGCAATCCGACCAATGCAAAATAATAGGTTATCTCCATTACAAATTTCTCCTTACAGGCTTAGAAGAATCTAAAATAATAAATGATAAAGTCTCTTTTCAATTGGAAGTGTGTGGAGATAGGACACAAATAAGGCCTAAAAAATAAAAACATATAAAGCACAGAAATTTTAAATAAAAGACTCGCAAATGATGACCTAAAGTAAATTTAATGATTCTTTTTTCTTTGGGAATTGGAACTCACTTGTATAGATAACAATGTCAAGATGCTCCAGAAAATATCTCGCCATAAGGTAACAACAACGAGCATTAGTCCTTCGTTTACTAGAAGGCAGATGAAAAAATTCAGCACAAAGTACATCAACAAGCTGAATTCATCCCGCAATCCTATAAGGAAGTAGAAGACGAGGCTTGATGAAATGGAGATGAGAAACAGGAATGGGATGCTAGAGAGAAGTTGCCCCACTAAAAAGACAAATGCACCCGAATGCTGGTTTGATTCTTCACTAGCATATATCTGCAAAATGGCAAGCAGATTGATCTAGTCAATTATGAGAAAATATGAACCTGGAAATATATAGTGCTAAATGAAAACAAAAAACTAACACTCAAGTGGTGACATTGCTTGTGAGGACATTATCAACAGAAATGAGCAGAAGAAATAACTACAAACTATCAAAAGTGTAATTCACATGGATGCCTGTATAGGCGTGCCTCCTATTATTCTATGCCATGTTGAGATCATGGGAGTCCCATAAGCCCTACATTCTCTTCTGGGTAAAAATCAGTGACTTTTATCGTTAAAAACTCAGGCATAATTAGCATCAATACTGTGGCCAGTGATATGTTGAAGAAAGCTTTACAAAACGGCCAAATTTTATCACAATTATAGAATGCCTGTTAAGAGATTAATCCAGATGACTCAAATGTCAGACAGGATACTACAGACATGTATAATTTAACAAACCATAAAACCAGTTATCAGATGTATACTTGAGCTAATATAAATTGGGCTCTATTACTTCCTCGTCGACCACATCTTGGAAAATTATCAAGTTCCTAGAAGAGAATATATATTTATCCATGCACAAAGATATATATAGCGAGCAAGATTACCTTGACTTCTTTCATCAGTGCCGGTACTCCAGCAATGCTTAGAAGTGAAGTGAATGATATAAATGCAAATATTGCTGCAACTCTCGTCTGCAATAAATATTTTCCATTAATACCAATAAATATATTAGAAAGTTAGAAACCAAAATGTCAACAAGCAGGGAAATTAAGTTCATGAAATGATTTTGCAAGAACTTAAAGCTGATGCAGCCCATATAGTTGGGCAGCTCACAAGAATAATGGTACTTGGAGCCTCCATGTGAGGTACTCCCAATAGCATCTGATTCATTGGGGGTTTATATAAGGCCTATGCCTGCTAGGTAGCAAGCAGAAAACGTTCTTGGAGAGAGAGAGAGAGAGAGAGAGAGAGAGAGAGAGAGAGGGAGATAGAGAGATGTTGCACACCAGGTCAGTCAGAACTGATCAATAAAGTGCCTTCTACAACAAGCTTGACATTTTTTCCACGTTATATAAATCACAATAACCAACCAAGTTGCAAGATGTATAGTGGCCCAACAAATCAACCATCAATAATTTGGTTCTTATTAGGATGTTATGGAATATGAATGAACTATAAGCAGAAAAATTCGTGAAACCATTAGGAGTTCAACTAGAACAAAGATTAGTATTTCATTCACACACGCACACGCACATATATACATGTTATTTCATAATTATTGCTCCCAGAGTAAGATTAAGGAACTCACCACAACTGAAGACAGAGAATGCCCCAAGCCTGAGAATACCGTACCAACACAAAGCGTAAGAAGCATACAAAGAATAAGTCGAAGCCAGTAGTATTTCCATTCCCTGGACATAATTAATAATGATCTCCAAGTCAGGACTGCAATTCGAGTAGCAGTGCTAGCTTTGCCTTTGCTTTTGAGAAGTGGACCTTCCTGTGTATGTAATTGTGTGTAGCAAGTCAATGAATATATTATTAAAGGTAGAGAAACAACTGCACACATCTTGATGCAGACAAGCAATAAAGAAAAAGTAACTCTCACATCGGAATTGAAAGTGTTTCAATATTAAAAGAAAGGGAGATTTTAAACAAGTTTAGTTACTTCAAAATCATTAGTATCTCCACTCAACTCTTTTTTTGATAAGTTAGTATCTCCACTTAAAACTCATTGTAAGAACCTACTTAACTTGATGTAACTATAATATTCCAATCTTAGCTCTCGGCCACTCAAATTATTCAAGTCTGTAATTCCATTTTTCTCATCCAAGGAAGCTCCTTCTCTCAAATATTTTATTTATGCACACAACACTCAAGTAAATGGATTTGTCCTTGTGTCATTTTTGTTGATAACCAACCTCTCCCTTCACGGTAGAACAGGTGCATAACCACTGAACAGAATGCGAATGTTTGGCCATCCACATATACAACTCACTCAAATGCACACGCAAACAAGATTGTATCCTCATCATCCACCATCCCATGTGCAAACCACAGTGGCAATTTAAGCATCCTTAATATCAACCAAACTGTGTTTCAGTTGTAATAAAAGCAGCAGACATGGCATAACATGCCACAGTAAGCTGCCCTCAAGAACCCAATCATTTATATGGAATATTTTTGCCTTAAAACAATTAAAGAGAGAACTAAAACTCCCACAAGGCAGAACATTATATGCATAACATGTAACTCGCAGCAATGACAAAAACAGCCAAAGCTTCATACATAAGAACAGACAGAATTTATGATTGCTGTAATGAGAAGTAAGATAGAATAATCATACCTTCTCCGTGAGTCTTAATATCATAGTTTCAACTGCAGCAGCATCTGCCGAAGATTTATATGTTGCTTCAAGGGTGCGTATTGCAACTGCAGTATCCATGTTCACAGATGAAAGGTCCCCATGGTCGTCCTGTTATATTGTTTCAGGCCATGCAGAGCATATGTTCAATCAGGCAATAATGAAAATTGGGCCACTAAAATTTGTGGCATATGTTATTACCTGCCAATTTTTGCACATGGCAATGATCCTGTCGAAATCAGCATTTATAGCACGTAAAAAGTGATCGGAAGGACTTTGCATAATAGGGCAAGGAAATCCAGCATTTGAGAAGTGCTGCATCAGCCGGAGGCATGTTAATTAATAATAGCCAATAATGCTCCATTTAGCACCTACTAAAATAGAAACAAAACTGTAGATTTCCTAGAAATATATCGGTTCCCGAACCTTATTTCTTCCTTCTGATATATGGCAATGAAAGGTGTTTTATATGTTTAGTGGCCCATGTATGATGGGCTCAATGGTTCCATTATCTATTTCTTTATCGAAAACCAAAAATTCAACAGCTGTACGAAAAATGAAAATCATCGATGATTACAATTTACCTGCAAGCAAGCCAAAGTTTCTCCAAAAAACAGAGTATTCCCATTCGAAAGCAGACAAATCCGGTCAAAAAGGCCAAAGACCTCTGTGATGCTCTGATAAATGGTAAAAATAAGAGTGCACCCTGTGCTTGAAAGTTTCTTCAATGTAACCATCATTAGAAGTGCAGATACACTGAACAAGATGAGATCATATAATTTAGCTAAAACATGGCAGTGGCAAAAACATTTTAAACAGGAAGAATAAACTTTATGAGAAAATAGGGAGTGCAACAATCTGTCAAAAGTATATACAAGGATTTACAGGGAAACATCCAACAGATGGAAAATCAAATTATTGCTACCAATGGAAACATTACCATTTTTTATAATAAAAACGCACAAAAGACATAAGCCAAGTATACAAGAAGTATATAATCTCTACATTAGCATGGGCCTGAAGCCAAATTATCATAAAGCTATACAAATACATATTTTACCTGAATTTCATTAATTGAGACTCCCACTATCATAACCATTCTAATTTTACAGACCAGATGCAATTTCTTGGAAACTTTATGATGCAGGGAACTCAGCCAGTTCTATGCACATACATACAGTGAAGAGTGTTTAATGACTGTGTGTCATGTAAGAAAATTAGGAAACAGTTATAATCTAGAGTTAATTTTTATTCCAGAAATGGTCATACCAACTAAAACTGTAGAGCATCATCTAATTGTGGTTCAGTATGACAGGAAGAAAGTAGCAAGTTACAGGTAAGACAGTAACACCCAGTAAAATACAAATCAAGAAATAGGAAAAATACCTATCAAGGTGATAAAGTGGCTCATCTATAAATAAGATATGCGGCCTCATCACCAGTTCCCTGGCAATGCTAACACGTCGTTTTTCACCACTAGGAAGGCCCTTCATATAACAGTGTCCACCTATCAATTTGTTTGCATAATCACCAAGAGACATAGCATGGATGGCATCCTCTACTACGTTCTTTTTCTGACAAAAAAAACCAGGAAGTTGAAGCAGTGCCGAGTAGTACAGAAACTCCCGGACAGTGAGGGATCCAATCAGAGTGGTCTCCCTTTCAACAAACCCCTACAAACAGAAAACAAGTATGAAGTGAAAAGCCCAAAAGCAACATGACACATCAACTGTTTTTTGTTTGATTGTTGCACTCAACCATAGTCTTTTGAGGAAGCACTAATTCTTCCACTAAAATAAAGCTTGATTCTGAAATGGACAGCTAAAAGTAACAATTAAGCACTTTTTACTTTTATAATGGGAAGATCTGCCAATACTTCCAGCTTGAGGGCCCAAGATAGAGAGTTCGGAAAGGATTGCCCAAGGATTACTTTCACTCAGGTTAGATTAGGCTTGTAGATCTAAACTCAATATGCCAAATAAAATCAGGAGAAGAATTTTTATACTGACCAATGATAAGGGTAGCTGTAGGGGAAAGATTGAAAGCATACATAAGCGAATAACAGCAGGGATGCAATGAAAATACCAAACCAAAGAAATGAAAACCCAATAGCAAGTGAAGTAAAGGGCTTACATATGATCCATAAGGCATGTGTGATTTTGCCCCATTAACGAACACTTCACCATACATTTTGGCTGAATGATGTAATCTTCCTAAAGTAAAAAGAGAACAGTATTTGAGTTTCAAAACATAAAAAATGCAAGGAAAAATCACAATTAAATACTCAATTTGAAATTACAAGAGATCACATGATTAAAAACCTGCAATAGCCCTTAGTAGCGTGGATTTCCCTGATTTAGCAGGACCCATGATTACTGTCATAGTTCCTGGCAATGCGTAACCATTTGAACTCTTAACAACCTTGTCAGAATACTTCCTTTTTCCTTTTATTGTAACTGTCAAGTCTTTCCACGCAACTGATGCCCCTGCAAGTTTTCTTGCAACAACTGCACCCTCTGGTAATGGTGGAGATGGCAAGGGCCCACTATTAAGCTTCGAGAGAGATGGGGAGACTGGAGTTGCCATAACATTAATTGAGTCTCCCCCTTGCTCCACCCTTACATCAATATCTGTATCCTCCCATTCTGGTGAATCCTCAAATGATATGGGTTGTCTCAGTGAACCAGGTTTACGCAAATAGAAAAAGTTACTTGAGGGCACCCTACTTGTGGGGCTACTCGCTGAAGATGAAGAAGACCTGTAATTATCAGACTGAGACTGTATTTCTTCCATTATCTTCTCCCAATTTTTAAAACTTCAATTCGTAGACGAAAACACTCAACTGTAAGTGGTGAAATGCTTCCCTTTGCCACACAACTTAAATAAATTATCTAACAGTTGACGTGGAAACCACTGTTTGCAAATTTTGCCTGTCTAAATCATAAAACCCCAACAACACCCCATAAACAAGCCTGCATCAAAATTCATGCATCCAATAGCACAGTCAGCATCATCAATTTCGTCACTGAGAAAGAGAAAGGGGTAAGAGGGGAGAACTAAATTCATTCATATGCCTGCAGCCAGCTTTACATCAGAAAGTAAAGTTGCCTATGATACAGGATATCAAAACTGTTAAGAGTCACAAAGAAAAGGGCAAAAGATTGGAAATGTCATAGAAAGCATGTTCTAACAGCCAACTTCAACAATATATTCCAAAACTTTTCTGAGAATGATCCAAGACTCGGAACCTCATACTTTTGTTTTCAAGTTTCATTAGCATATTACGAGTGAAGAGAAAGAAAAGTAAAAAAGAAAAAAGAAAATGAGGACGAATGTAAGATTTTGTAAACCCAAATTGGAAAAGGTGCCTAGAGGTTCTGAAAACCGGATCAATATAAAGCAGTATCCACTCACTCTCAAGCAATTTAAACTCATCTTAAAGGAATAAAGAGCTCTGTTGAAGAGCTTAACCTCAGGACAGTAAGAAATGATAATAACAAACAGGAATGAATATAAACTAAATCCAAAACTCCAGGTGCGCAAATACACTAACAGCTAATCTAATCGAATCAATGTTATCCTTTCTCTTTCTTGTTCTTTCACGTCCTGCCACAACAAAAACCACAAACAACATAAAGAAAATACCAAAATCCATTTGGCAATCCATTTTACCCTCATCACCCATTCAATCAGCTGTCAACCATATATTTATTTTGTAAGTAACTGCTAACTATATACAAAATCTAATAGCCCATTCGGATGCCAATGAAACGTATAAAACAATCAAGGGAGAAAAGGTCATAACTTGCTTAGCCTTCTCATTCTCTAAGACCTAACAAGACAAACAAACCTACTCCCAGCGAGAACCTAAAGTAATACCATTATGCTGAGCAGAGAAAATCATGTTCTGGAAACATCAAGAAAAGCAAAACGAGGACAAAAACAAACAAAAATAAAAAATGGTTATTCTCTTTTCATTTCTCAATAACCAAACATAACATAAACGCTACCACCTGAATCAAAGTGACTTCAAGAATTGAATGGAAAACTCCATAGCAAGGACACAGAAACAGACCTGGATCTGACGGAGATAACCCAAGAGAGACAGCAAGAGAGAGAACGGCGAATGTGAAACGACTAGGAGTGAGTAAGTGAGCTCGAGTGTAAAGTGTAAACAATAATATAATGTAAGTGGATGATTTGACCCGCTATTTTCGGGTTCTTTGTTTGTGCCACTGTGCTTTGTCTCACCTTGTCACTGATTACTTGTCTAATCTTTTTCTGTCTTCCTTTATTTTATTTTATTTTTTTCTTTTCTTTTATTTTTGTGCATTGTACTTTGGATTTGCCTTTTTTAATGTTCATTGTTTTCACCCTTTTTTTTCTTTTCTACTGTTAATATTTTTTTTTTCCTGATGCCCCTAAGAAATAGAATCATATTGCCCCTCTTCATCTTTATATATATATATATATATATATATATTTTTTTTTTTTTACATTACTTTCATTTTTTTTTTTAACATGATTGCAAGATCAGTCTTTCACTTTTCAACCTTTTGCATTGCCTCTTACCTTATATTTTTGTACAATATAGTATGTGGACATATAAAATCGCATATTATTCTTGATGCTAGTAATTTATAAAGAGAGAAAAAAAGGACCCACTTGTTGGGTACTTTTCCTCAAATTATTAAATTTATTTATTTTTATATTAAAATCTACATTTTTAAAATATAAGACTCTTATATTATTCAAGTTATTTAGATTAATTATGTTTGTCGATTCATAAAAATTAAATCCACAAAACCTGTATTGAAGACAAAATATTGTCTTTTAGACAGTTTATCTGTAAAAAGTTATAGTAATAGTTAAGACCATATTAGTTACAAAAGAATTTATATATTGATAGAGCTTCAAATGCAATAATTGACTTGTGATCTAAAAATTTTCTTGTATGTATATGATCCTGAATGTAACTTTTTTTGTCAATTTTGTATAAAAATATTATATATATTGGATTAGGATTCAGGAAGATATAGTTTTTAAAATAGGGAAATGCTTCGTGACCCAAAGTATGTCCCAAATAATGATTTTTTTAACTTAGTGATTAAGTATGTATTTTTTTATTAATATTGTGAATTTTTTTATTTTTAAAAAAATATATAAGAATATAAAAAATTAAAAAAATGACTTATTCAATGAATTTTTAAGCTACATCCTTCAGCAGATACAGGATCCTTTAAAATATATTAAAGATGTCTTCATTAAAATATAACAAATGTGTAAATATGTGGATTTTGTTTAGTTTTAATGAGGTGGCTTGAATGCTAGAAGAGATGTCATTAATGATGTTTGCACAAATATTGGGGTCCACGTAAGTGGGAAAAGGTTGGGGAAGCTTCAGTCACAATCCTTTGAGTAATGAGTGACCTTAAAAATCGCATCTATTAAAATCCAAGTAGGTAGATATGTATCTCTTCTTTATGAGGCATCACTTAATGATTTTTAAAAAAAATAAAATTAAAAAATAAAAGAGATTCTCGAACGCTCTGCTTTACCACGATGATTGATGAGACTTGAACTTTCAGGTACCGAACGGTTGAAACGTTGCTGTACCAGAGGTCTAATGAAAGACTTTTCTTTTTTCTATTTTTCGATATGATTTTTTTTTTTCAAACAAATACAAAGAGAAATGATGATAAATCATGGTAAAAGGATGAAGTGTAACACTTCCTATGGTACCCATGGATCCTAAATGCTACTAATAGAAGTATTGGTTGATGGAACAAAGTGTGATCTAGAGGTGAGATAAGGGGGTCACAAGGATAGTAATGTTGAATATACTTTTAGATTTTATAAGTACTGTATATTCTTTTTAAAAAAGATCAAAGTCTATTAATAAAAAATTAATTTTTTATATGAATTTTATTTTTTTTAAATACATGATACTTGCAAACTGTCTATGACTATAAATATCTTTTTTTTTTTAAATAATTGTATCGAGTATGTGGCCTTAGGGAGGATCATGTCGGGAGTATAGCCTTACTTTGAAAATATGGAATTAAAGTCCAAAAATGAAAAAGTCAAACTAGAGAATAAACATTAACTTTTCTGTTACCTGTTATTTCTATTACCTGTTATTTTCTGTTAATCCTCTACTTCAGTATAAATACAATGCAAAGCTACTTGTATCAATTTAATTCATTCAATAAAATTAAGTAAAAATTCATCTCTTTCTCTATTTTCTCAAACTTTCGCTATGCCTTTATCAAGTTCTCTTAACATGGTATCAAATTAGAAAATAATTTCACAATTTTTTTTTTCTTTTCTGGAAGTTGTTCATCTTCTTTCGATCTTTTCTTTCTTTCTGCATTAAAATATCTTTCTCAAGATCTTGTTGTGATTTCCTACGAATTCTATGTTTTCTTGTTCATTCTTGGAATGGTTTCTATCAATTCTACAAATTCTGTCATTCCAACCTCATCAGTTGATTATTTTAGCCTCTATTACCTTCATCTGAGTGATAACCTGGGTGCTCTCTTAGTCTCATAGATCTTTAATAGAGATAATTATGTAGCTTGGAGTTGATCGATCATCATAGTTTTGACTATCAAGAATAAAGTGATGTTTATTGATGGCTCAAACAACCTCCTGCTGTTGCATACACGGTTTGGTTGTGTGCAAAAAAATTGGGACTTTCTTGGTTAATAAACTTCATTTTTCAAGAAATTAGAAATAGCTTATTGTATGTGCGTTAGCTGTTGATCTTTGGAATGAATTGAAGACTCGATACTTAAGAAGTAATGGACCAAAAGTCTTTCATCTTGAGAAATCTTTAAGTTGTATAAATCAAAGTTCTTTCTCTGACACTCTATTTCAATGCCTTCAAAACACATTGGGATGAATATGTTAGCTATCGTCCATTTCCAACTTGTACTTGTGGAAAAATGTCGAGTTGCACTTGTTATCTTTTCACTTTCTTGCTACAAAGACATTAATCTGATTATGTTATACAGTTTCTGGTTGGCTTGAATAACTCATATGCATATGTTAGAAGTCAACTACTTCTTGTTGTTCAATTACCCAATATAGCCAAAGTATTTTATCTCTTGCTTCAAGAAGAGAGTCAAAGACAACTCACTAACTCGATTTCTCATGAAACTCATGCCTTAATGGTCAAGCAGTCGAATCCAGCAGCTAATCAATATAGATTCTCAAAAGAAAAATCTAAGAGATCTTCTCTCATTGTACACATTGTGGATATAATGGACACACTATTGACAAGTGTTTTCAATTTCATGGGTATCCCTGGGTGGACTGGACCAAAACGAAAAAGGAATTACTCTACTACACATGCTGCTATTTCAACTTATAAGGTCTACAATCAAAATAGTAATGAGTAACAAAGGTTTTCTTTAATTGTTGAAGAACTTAATAAACTCTTAGCACTTGCCTTCTCTGCCTTCTCCAAATTCTCATAATGTTCCACTAGCTTGTAATATTGATAATTCTTTTCAATTTTCTGGCAAAGTCTCTTGCAATTCTATCTCATTTATTCCAAAATCCAATTATTCTTGGATTCTCGACACTGGTGCAACATATCATATGATCTGTATTGTTCTCCTGCCAAATAGATCACTGCTTCTATAAATTTACCAAATGGTCATATTGTATTAACCACACATATTGGCACCATTTGTCTTTCTAAGGAATTCTTCTTATCAAATGTCGTATGTGCACCTTCATTTTCTTTTAATCTTCTATCTATTTTTAAGCTAATCAAAGATTCTAAACTTTGCTTATCTTTCTTTGGTTCTTACTGCATTTTATAGGACCAATCAGAGAAGAAGATAATTGGGATTGCATTTGAGAAACAATGGCTCTATCATTTATCACAGGCTTCTTCCCAAGCTTCTTCATGCATTACTTTAAGTCTAATTTAGTTCCTTTTACTTCAGTTGTTTCACAAAAACCATTAGATATTTGGCATTCTAGATTAGGCCATGTATCTTCTTCTAGATTGTTTTCCCTTAAGCAATTAAATCCTTCTATTTCAATTGATTGTCAAAGAAAGCTACATTTTTTTGTATCTCATAGCAGCTCTAATAAAATTTTTGATTTGATTAATTGTGACATCTAGGGTGCATTGGCAACTGTTTTTTATTCAGGTTATAAATTTTTCTTAACAATTGTTGATGACTTTATACGTTGTACTTGGGTTTATATGCTTAAAACTAAATTTGAAGTATCACTTAAACTTAAAAGCTTTTGCAAACTGATAAATACACAATTTAATACATCTTTCAAAACTCTAAGATCAGATAATGGACTAGAATTCTTTCTTACTAATTTTTATCATGAAAAGGGAATTTTACATCAAAATAGTTGTGTAGAAATTCCACAACAAAATGTAGTAGTTGAAAGGAAGTATCGACATTTACTTAGTACAACTAGAGCCTTAATGTTTCAAGCCAATATTTTTGTCTTTTTGGAGTGATTGTGTACTAGCTACAACACATATTATAAACAAAAATTCTTCTTACAATCGAGCTGGGGTACCCCCGCGGCATCATGGTCCGACGTGGCATTATCCCTTTAATGACGCTGTTCTAATTTGATTGCCAACCACAACAGTGTCCCGTTGAAATCCCAGCCTTTATCATTCTCTCCTTTGCCTTTGTCTTCTCCCCACCGAATCACTCATTGTCAGGCTTTTTCCTTCTCCCCATCGTCTTCGTCTTCTCCGCATTGAAAACCCCATCATTTGGTTTCCAGCTTTTTTCCTTCTCCCCATTGAAACCACCCTTCATCTTTGAAACCCCCATCCCCATCATCTTCATCTTATCCACTGTCTCACGAAGCCACAGCCCGCGTGCAATCATGCCCCCCCTTTCTCCCCTTATGCTCCTCCTCATTGATTCCCCCTTCTATCCTACTGCTTGTTTCTCCTTTGTCTCTCGAAAGTGGCTTCTTTTCTTCTCTCCCACAAAGCAACCAAGATAGAACATCATATTGATTATTTTTAATTTAATTTTAGTAGTTCAAGTTGATGGAACACAATTCTTCCGAGTCAAATTCCAAGGGAAAGGGAAAAAAAATGGGGGGAAAAAAACCTACAGGCTACACATAATTCTCAGTTGTGAACGGCCATGCTTGTTGAATCACATGGAAGAGTATATTTTTATCCTAAAAAATTAGAGAATTTTTGAGCAAATTGAAGAAAAAAAGAGAAATAAAAATCTAGAAAAATTCATGGCATTTTCGACCCCAATTGCTTTGATTAATGACTGTTCTGCTTCTGGTTTCTCTTTGGTTCCAGGGTCTTATAGTTAATTGGATTTCTAGAAAAGCACAAGTGATTGAGGTACCACATGGAATTGGAACCAATTTGTGCACCACAGAGAACCAAATAATTCATGCATTCTTAGCATCCACCATTTTCTATTCCGAGCTGCATATCGAATACCGCAATTTCATCAAAGCCAATTTCGTATAAGCCCAATTTGTGCTCTTCTCGTTTTCTTTTTGGGTTGTTCTTCATTTTCTTTTTCTTTGTTTTGGGGTTGGTGGGAAACCAGAGGATATGGAGACAAGAATGAATGGTCTTTTTCCTTTCACTCGAATGTTCTATAAAAATGGGTTTTGGGTGATAAAATGTGATATCCGCTCATTCTTTTTTTTACTTTAATTATGAGCTTCATTCTACGTGTTGAGTTTCGATCTACATGTTGAGCCTCGTCCTACATGCCATACCTCGATGGCGTATTTTCAAAGTTATCCAACGAATTTCAAAACAAGATAGATATTTTAAAATTTATGGATATTTTAAATATTCTGAAAATATTTATATATGAGATATTTCCAATATTATTAAATAAGCTTGTTTTTAAAGTAACACAATTGTAATATTTTAATGAACTCTTAAAATATTATAATTGTGGATAGTTATTTAAATTAAGTATTTTAGTTATTTTAAAATATTAAGAGATTTAACTTTACGTTGAAAACTCTAAAATTAATTTAAATGATTTATTCTCTTTGAATAATTAACGATATTTCATCGTTTTAAATAATGATGAAGAAATATTATTTTATAACATTTAGTTTATAAGTTTATAAAATAATATTCTATTTTAATTCTTCTCGTGTTTAAATAAAATACCTACGCATTTTCAAATAAGTGTTTAAACTCATCTAAGGATCCCAAAACGAATGACTTGGATTAAATACCCAGGCCCCTCCCTTTTCCTCTTCACTTTTCTCTTTTCCCTCTCTCTCTTCTCTCTCATCTCTCTCTCCCAAGCACATCCAACCCAACGGTATGCTCTTCTCCACCGTGCGTCACTTCTCTCTAACAACCCAACCACCGCTGGCCACCGTTGGCCTCACCGTTGGTCCCCGATCACTCCCCCCATGCCGGCCAACACTTCCTCCCGTCGGTCAGCTCACACGTTCCCCCTTTCTCCTCCCACGGCTTCACTAGCCAAAATGGGTAAAAACCCATCATCCTCTTCCACGCTATAGTACACGGCAGCTATGGCCTCACCGCTGGTCACCAACTAACCATCACCCTCCGGCCAACATTCCCTCCCACCAGCGAGCCTTCACGTGCCCTCCTCCTCCCTCTACGGAATCATCTTCAAAATGAGTTTTACACCAATTTCCTTCACCTAGTGCTGCCATACATGGCCAAAATGGCCGATGAGCACTTCCGCCAACACCATCACATCATGGGCTTCCTCCCCATATCCTCTCTTTCCTCTACCTCTGTCTCTTTCTCCAATGGGTCTCCACAACCATAGGTTTGGTTGCATCGTTGTGCACCACCATACACGACTACCTATGCCGTCTCACCACCACCATCTTGTTTCTCTCATCACCACGACCTTTCCCAACAATTTTCATGCCCAACCAAGCTTTGTACAGCTCTCACTCTTCCTCACTATCAAATGCACGGGTTGCACTATTATTGGCTGATCTGCCGTTGTGAGCCACCATCTGACCACCACCTCACCACCACAGCTCCACCACATCTTCCTCTACCTCTCCCTAGCTTCCCATGAAGTTTTATAGTCTTCCTCCACCTTAAGCAACCTCCCTCCCTTTTAGATGTACTATTCATGGTGTGATACCGCTGTACTTTGCCGCCTTTGACCACCATGAGGCCACATTAAGCCTTTCCAAGACCACGCCTAGCTATTCTTAAATCCAAACTGCCACTTTACATGGTGGACAACTACTGGACGTAGTGTTACCGGCACGTATGACACCTCCGATGCCTTGATCTTGACGGGTAGCGAGCGACGCATGGGTTATTCCGTCGATGGTATAACTATCTATCTCTCATTATTTACTTTTATTTTAGTTAGTTGGTTGGACTGTAGACTGTGTAGTTAGTAATTGTGGAGTTTGTTGCGTAATTGTGAAGTGCAATGTAGTTGTGAAGTGTTGGGCTTGACTGTGTAGTATTGTGGAATGTGTTGTGAGTATGGGCGTGAGATGGATGCCATAGTGGTGATGTGGTGTGAAGTGTAAATGGAGTACACATGGAGCGTACTTTGTGTAGTGCAGCAACACATCGTGTGACGTGCGTTGTAGTGACATGTGGCGTAGAATGAAGGAAATATACGTGGAGTGTACTCCGCGTTGTATAACAACGCACTGTGATGCATGCATTGTAGCGATGCATGCCGTAGTGTGGATGAAAGAGAGTTCAAGTGAGTGTACTCTGTGCTATGTCGTGATACACCTGAGGGAAGTATGGTGTAGCATGGAGTATGGTGTAGCATCAGGAACTGTGTAACAGTTTCCCGAATCAGTGGTGATGTGGCCTATAGTCCAGGGTGACGGGTGTCACCTTGTGGTTGACTTATGGCTATGAGTATATGGAAGTGGTGGGGAAATTATCAGAGAGTGCAGCGGAAGCATGATGGGTCTCGTGACTCAACTCAGGATTAGTCTTGAGCTACGTGACGTAACAGAGTTGCATTTGTGGATGCAGTCCTCTCCTATCAAGTGTTGGGATGAACTTATACATGGTGGGAGGTAGGAAGAGTCCTATCGACCGAGTCTAAGTAAGTTGGTATCGGAATATGGAGCTTGTTTATACAAGCGGGTGTCCATTGGAATTATAAGTTGTTATTAGGTGATAAAAAGGGATAGGCTACAAGTGTCGTTAGCGAGACACGTGTGCTGGACAGGTTTATCATATATAATGGGTAATCTGTACTCAGCATGGTTACATGTTGTTTTAGCCCCAGAGTTGGCTTAAATTCATGTAGCCTAATTGGTTGGGAATAAGGATTTTGTGTGGACTAGGATGCATGAAGGTAGTGATGAGTATATCGTCTAAGGTTTGGAACGCGTGACTTTGTCGGTCAGAATCATGCATCGGAATGTGGATATAGAATAATGAGACGGAGGTCTTACTGTCTTAACCCTAAGGTAAATCAAAAGGTTCACTTTAAGAAATAAGACCCCGAAGGTTTTAGCATAGTAAATGACAAGTAAGAGCCCAGGGATGGATGAAGAGTATTCCAAATGAGGTATAGTTCTATTTTAAGAATAATTACTTATGCATTAGATAGATGATGATGTAAGGTTATGTGTATGCATGTAGATTGCCATCTGAGATGCACACGAATGGACTCCATGGATTGAGTATGGCATGAAGTCCAAGTACGTTCATACTCCTCTAGAGTTTTTCTTAAATAAATGAAGAAGAAAACAAAAGCTTTTCTCTAAAAGGAAAATTAAACTTTTCTCTACGAGACACGCTTTAAATAAAAAGAAAAAGAAACTTAAGTTTTCAAGTATAAATATGTAACAGCCTTCCTTGATAGCCACTTTTCATGCACCCAAAGTATGTACATGTATGCATGTGAATGGATGCTATATGCGGTACATATTGTATGTATGTTCACGAAAGGAAATGAAATGAAGCTTTAAAAGATGCAAGAACAGATGCTTTTAAAATGAAAAGAAAGAAAATTGTTTTTTCTATAATGACCTTTACTTAAAGAGAAACTTCTTTTAAAACGACTTTTATGAAAAGAAAGAAAACCATTTTCTTTTAAAATAACTTTATGAACTTAAGAACTGAAGAACCGTAAGAACTATAAGAAAGGACTGTAAGAACTATAAATGACTAAATAACTGAAAAAGAATGGAAAGGACTATATAGGAATGAATGGATGATGTATGAAATACGTAACGATCATATGAATGGAATAGGAAAATGTATGCATGTTAAGAAAGTGTGCGAATGGAATAGGAAAATGTATGCATGTTAAGAAAGTGTGCTACACGGTCAATAAAAGTGATAAGAAAGAAAGAATGCATGTTAAGAAATAATGCATGTATGTATGAAAAGACGTATGCATGAATGTATGTATGCATGTATGTATGTATGAAAAGATGTATGCATGAAAAGACTCATTAAGAAATGAAGGCAGCAATGCGTGGGGAACTGTTTTAAAGAAGAAAGTATGTTTTTAAAGAAAAACCCAACCTCACAACGTTTTAAAACGAAAAGAATGTCTATGCATGCTATGTATGATATGTATGTATGGAATGATAACTGCATGATTGAAAATCTATATTATTATATTTTAACTGTATAAAGTAATGCTTACGAGTCATCGACTCATTTTAGTTTTTATGTGTGTCTTTCCAGGGACAAGATGAGCATGACAGGTTAGGACGGGTACATCCTAAGAGGAAGAGCACGAAGGCCTATGCAAGATATTTTGTATGAGAAACTTTAATTATAAAATTTAATGTTTTCCGCTATAAATTTTTAATTAAGAAAAATGAATTTTATTTATAACATGGAGTCTTTTTTATGAGCCCCAAGACGGACCAAGTTTTAAGGATCAATTACAAAATCAAGAGCTAAGAAGATCAATGAAACAATGCAATGATTGGTGCAATTCAATTGAGATGAAACTAGCAAGACCCCAACACTCAAGATCGGCTTGAAAGAAGGAGAACCATTTTTAATCCACTTGATCCAAGCTTTGGAAGACATGACTTAGAGATAGGGCCTGCTATTGTTAAGGCTTTCAATTTGTTTAAAGGATTTTTATGAGTTTAGAATAAGGGGGCTTGAGAATACTTAGCCCATATATGTCTTATTTTTAATGAACTATGGTTTTTGGGAAGGCTTTGTATTTTGGCCAAGGGCTTATTTGGAAAATATTATATTATTTAAACTAGGGTTTTAGAAATTATTGTAGCGGCATTGTTCAAGCTACAGTACTTGCAGTACTATTCACTTAGGGTTTTTTAGGATTGTTTATTTAAATCACTTGGAACCTCATTTGAGAAGGTAAGACATTATTGAATTTTTATTAGTGAGTTGAGTTTACTCCTCTTGTTCTTAATTGAACTTTTGAATTTATTAAAAGTAGATCACAACTTTTGTGGCATTCCTCATTTGTAATCTGGTTTCTTGAGACAGGTTATTCAACGGGTCTAGATTTTAATATAATTTAAGTTCTTGAAACAATTTCCTCAATGGGTTTAGATTCTCCATCAATTGACTTGAGTTTGGCTTTCTTGGGTTTGTTTTTCCAATATTGTTGTTGGGTCTCAAAGCTAGTCAATTGGGGTTCACATCATTTAGTATTCAGAGTAAGGTTTCCAATCAAGTCTGATTCTATCTTTTAATTCTTGCATCTTTAAATTTAATTCTAGGGCTTCATTATTTTAGGGTTAAAGAAAAAGAGCAAAAATTTGTTTTTCCTAAGGCTGCCAAATTACTCTACCATTTGGGTTTTGTGTTCATCTTCATAGGATGGCTAAATTCTTCATTTGAGGGCTGTCAAAGTTTGCACCATTTAGGGTTTGAAATTTCTAGGGTTTCTTGCATCTCTAAGTATGGTGAGTCTCTTGTTGTTAGGTGTGCTCTCAATACACAAAGTAAGATGGATGATATAGAGCAGCAGAGAGAGAACATTTTTCATAATAGATGTCAGATCAACAACAACAACAGAGGGAGTTGTACTAATGTGACTAGCACTACTCTAATTGATAAATTGAATTTACCTACCTTGAAACACTCTGGACCATACAAGTTGTAGTAGTTGAATAACTATGGAGAGGTTAGGGTAAATAAGCAAGTGCTAGTATTTTTTTTCAATTGAAAAGTATCAGGATGAGGTGCTTTGTGATATTGTGCCCATACATGCTGGTCATATTTTGTTGGGGAGGCTGTGGCAGTGTGATAGGAAAGTGATCTATGATGGGTTTAGAAATATGTATAGTTTTGAAAATAATGGAAAAACAATTAAACTTGCTCCTTTAACTCCAACACAGGTCGATGAGGACCAACTAAAGTTGAAAAGTAAGGTTAATCAAAAAAGAAAGAAAGAAAGTGAAGTTGATAAAAAAAAAAGAGAGAAAGTAAGACTGATAAAAAAATAAAGAGTGAAAGTGAGATCGAGAAAAAAAAATAGTGAGGCCAAAACCTCAAAAGAAGGAGAGAGTGAAAAGAATAAAGAGAGTGAAGAAAAAATAGAGAGTGAAAAGAAAATAGAGAGTGAAAAGAAAAGAGAAAGTAAAAAGAATAAAGAGACTGAAGAAAAAAGAGAGAGTGAAAAGAAAAGAGAAAGTAAAAAGAATAAAGAGACTGAAGAAAAAAGAGAGAGTGAAAAGAAAAGAGAGAATGAAAAGAGAAGAGATAGTGCATAAAATGAGAGGAAAACAAAAATAAAAGTTAGTTTTTATGCTAAGGCAAGTTTAATACTAACGAACTTGAGATACCTTTGCCTAGTATTGCTTTTTTTTTTTGGTTGCAAAGATATGAGGTCATGATTCCTAACTGTGTGTTTAGTGGATTGCCACCAATTAGAGAGATAGAGCATTACATTGATTTTGTGCCCGTTGTGACAATTACTAAATAACCTCTCTTTGAAGAACATGAATCCTTGACACTCTTGAAGAAACAAGGTAGGTTGTTGACTAGAATGTATGCTAAGTGGGAGGACTGTCTTGAGACTTTTCCTCATGTAATCACATACATACATGGTGAGAAAATTTTGTGATTCATACATGATCAAAAATGTATGTCCTTATCTTTAATTTACATGCAAAGTTATTGAGATTTGAATATGAAAAGAAATTGCATGCTAATGATGATGACTTTGCTATTGCGTATGGAACATGTGAGGAAGAATCATTAAGTAAGTTCTATAAACTAGATTGGTACTTGTTTAGAGAGAAAAGATTTTGTGTGCCTACTAGTTTTATACGTGAGTTGCTTATGTGTGATAGACATGGAAGTAGTTTGTTGGGTAACTTGGGTGTGCTGAAGATTTTAGACGTGTTATATGAGCACTTTTGGGCATATCATTTGCCAATCATTGACGTGTTGCATGAACATTTGTGGCAGTATTATTTGACATTCATTGACATGTTGTATGAACATTTGTGGGAATATTATTTGTCATTAATTGAGGTTGCATATAATCGGAGTTGTCATTTTGGTGTAAGGAAGACTTTAGATGTGATTCATGAATGTTTATGGGAGTATCATTTGTCTTTCATTGACTTGTTGCATGAACGTTTGTGGGAGTATCGTTTGCCCTTGCTAGAGTTTGCATGTAATAGGACTATGCATACTACCATTTTTTATTCTTATCTTAAAATTGTATATGGTTTTAATCCACTTCTTCCTTTAGCATTGATGTTTCTGCTTGTTGATGATAGGAGTGGCTTGGATAGACCTCTTCACATTCTTGAGAAAATTAATGATATTCATATCAAGTAGATCTTCTAGGTAAGTACCATATTTATGCTATTTTCAATGTTTATGATCTTTTTCACTTTGATCCAGTTAGGGATTTAAGGTCGAATCCTTTTGAGGAGAGGGGGAATGATGGCCCCAAGGTGGACCAAGTTTTAAGGATCAATTACAAGATCAAGAGCCAAGAAGATCAAGGAAACAATGCAATGATTGGTGCAATCCAATTGGGATGAAGCTAGTAAGAGTCTAACAATCAAGATGGGCTTGAAAGAAGAAAAACCAGTTTTGATCCACTTGATCCAAGCTTTAGAAGACATGACTTAGAGATAGGGCCTGTTATTGTTAAGGCTTTTAATTTGTTTAAAGGATTTTTATTAGTTTAGAATAAGGAGACTTGAGGATGCTTAGCCCACATATGTCTTATTTCTAATGAACTATGATTTTTGGGAAGACCTTGTATTTTGGCCAAGGGCTTAAATGGAAAGTATTATATTATAAACTAGAGTTTTAGAAGTTATTGTAGTGTGGCACTGTTCACGCTACAGTACTTGCAGTACTATTCACTTAGGGTTTTTTAGGATTGTTTATTTAAACCACTTGTAGTCTCATTTGAGAAGGTTAGACATTATTGAATTTTTATTGGTGAGTTGAGTTTATTCCTCTTGTTCTTGATTGAACTTTTGAACTTATCAAAGGTAAATTACAACCTTTGTGGCATTTCTCATTTGTAATCTGAGTTCTTGAGACATGTTATTCAACGGGTCTAGATTTTAATATAATCTAGGTTCTTGAAACAAGTTCTTCAATGGGTCTAGATTCTCCATCCATTGACTTGAGTTTG
This sequence comes from Carya illinoinensis, assembly GCF_018687715.1. Classification (NCBI taxonomy): domain Eukaryota; kingdom Viridiplantae; phylum Streptophyta; class Magnoliopsida; order Fagales; family Juglandaceae; genus Carya; species Carya illinoinensis. Next base: position 16,976,781 of record NC_056764.1, on the reverse strand, counting down.
GCTTTCTTGGATTTATTTTTCCAATATTGTTGTTGGGTTTCAAAGCAAGTCGATTGAGATTCACATCACTTTTGTATCCTGGCATGAAAGGAAAAGAAATTTAAAAGGAACCATAATTCCCGTCAATTTTTATTAAAATTATTTTGAAAATGACCCACCACAAGGACGGGCATTACATAAAAATACTGAATTTTCAGTTTCAATTATTCCTTCTTCCTTATTCCATTTAGGTTTAAGTCGTAGTCCTTCCTTATTTCTTCCTCCTAGGTTTCAGATCTTCCTTTCACTTTCTAACATGGATCATGATGTAACTCGTCTGCCAGATCATTTCATGCCTTTTGATGTCTTTCTAGGCTCATTTTTAAATAATTAATGACAATGCCAATCCAGCTAGAACCTTTTCCCCAACATTAATTTATATTAAAATATTGCATAGTCCACTTTTGACAACTTTTGTTACTTAATGTTAGGTTAATTAGCCACTTAATGTTAGGTTAATCATCCACTTAATTATCGAATGAATTACCTGTGCATCTTCTTTAATGTGCCTCAAGTACTAAATTGTTTTGCATTTGTTTTGTATTATCTATCTTATTTGATCTCATCACAAGAAAAAATAAATTAAAACTGGCTTGTATTATTCCTTTTTTTTAATAATATCTATGGACCACTTAAATAAAAAGGTCAATTTCAACTTGCATAATAAAAAGGGTCAAGAATGGTATGCTGATTAAGGTGAATTCAGTTACAAATAATCTTGGTGGCATGTCTTTTTCAATTGTCCTTGTCCAGGTCCAGCCATCAGTTCTTTTTATTACAATAAATTAAAATCATCATCATCATCATCCAATGTAAGTAATAAATCTAATATTGGTGGGTTACAAAGTAGTAGAGTTAGGTCAATAGTTTGGGATCACTTTACAAGAATACCAAAAGGTGATCCCACTAATCCTAGGGATGCATGTAATTATTGTGGTGTTTCGTATGCATGTGATACGAAAACTAACAGTACGAATTCCATAAAGTATCACATTGAGAAGCAATATAAGAAAATGTTGTTCAAGAAGATGGATAATTCCCAGATGACTCTAAGTTGGAAGATGGAGGGAGGCAGTGGTAGTGGGGGACTTGTGTCCATTGCATTTAGTGTTGAGGCTTGCCAACAAGCCTTAACAGTGATGATTATTTTTGATGAGTTGCTCTTTAAGTTTGTTGAAGATGAGGGTTTCAAGAAGTTTATGCTTGTGAAAGAAGAAGAAGAACAAGAAGTTTATACTTATGGTTTGCCCTAAATAGGTAGGGATTCCATCCCGTATGACGGTTACTAAGGACTGTTTTCATCTGTTTATAAGGGAAAAGTGTAACGACCCGCTTGTACGTGTATTTTCACTGAAGGGTTGTTTTTAATTTAATTAATATATTGATTTATTTATTTTAAATTGTTGCATTTTAAATTGGTTTTTATTTATTTGATGCGGTGTTTAATTTATTTAGTCGTTTTACGGTTTTTGATCTCGTTTTTGGCGGATCTGTTTTGTTTTCCGGAGTAAGGATTGGACTTCATTTCTTCCCCCCATCTTTTCTTTTTCTCTTTTCTCTTTTTTTCTTTCTCTTTTTTCTTCTTTTTCCTTTCTCTTTCTCTTTTTCCCTCCTCGGTTCTCTCTCCCGCGCGACTCTTTCTGTCTCTACCCATTTCCATTCGTTTTTCTCTCTCCGCCCAGAACCACGGCCACCGGCCACCGTGCGGCACACCACCCACCCAGTTTTCTTCCCCTCCCTTCGGTGAACCACCCCACCAAGTTTCATCCCCAACCGTGCCGCCGTTTAGCCGGAAAAAGCCCATCAAGCCACACGGTTTTTGCTCCGATCTGCCGTCGTCGCTCCACCTCCGGCCACCACCTTTTCACCACTTCATCACCGACTCCTTGCCGTCCTAACCCACCCATTTCCGGCCTCTAACAATCACCGGAACAGCTCCCACGAGCTAGTTTCCGTTTTGGGCATTTCGGCCCTTCCTCCACCGCTTCCGCCGTCGCCACCCACGACCAAACTCCACTTCCACTAGCTTCATAAACATCCTTAGACCATTACCCATCAATCCCGAGCCTTGGTTTGTCCCCGTTCAAAAGTGGGTATTTTACAACTCGCGGCCACAGTGAAATTTCACTGTTACATTGCTTTCCTTCCGTCGTTTGCAACGCCACGAGCTTTCTAAAAATACCATATAGTACTGTAAGTATTTTCCAAACTCTACTTTTAGATTTAAATGTATTTTACTCATACAATAAATATTTGTTGTTGGTTAGCTGATTCCGGACTGAATCCGAGAAGTTCGGGGGTCGGATGGATTGAGGACGGAGTGCTTGGTTTTGGTTGTTTATGATTGCTTGATTATTTGAGCCATGAGGCGTGAGTTGCATATTGTGTTTATGTGCATTTTATTTTAATCGAGAAAATCCCGTTTTATTGGCGTAAATGATTTTTTGGGTGCGTGTGTCTCACGAGCCCAAGCTGGGATGTGTTATTATCTCGGTGGAGCTCCTCTGGTCACTTAGGAGTGGATAATATTGAGTGACATCTCTTGGGTTGTTGTGGGACGATGACCGGATCGCACGATACGGTAATGCTGTTGTGTCGACTCCGTGGTCCCTAAAGTGGCGAGGACTAGAGGATGGCCTGGCCAGGTACGCGCGGGGCGCGAGTCTGAGTATCGCTCGTTTAGGTGTCACACCCGTAGTCATTACCTGCGGTGTGGCACAGAGCCAGGGTGTGTGGATGATCCCTAGGAGAGATCATGGTGCATGCATAATCGGATTGTTTTTATAGTTTTCGGATGTGGGCCATTTTCAGGGAAAATGACGAGGTTTGGTTTTCGAGGCTTCTGATCCATTTTCTGGGAAAATGGTGGTTTGTGCCATTATCTGGGATAATGGCGAGGCTTGATTTTAAGGATATGTTTTTGTGGGCCAAATGGGTTTTTTTGGCGTGCGTGGAAAAATTATGATTTTATGGTGCATGTGCATGGGTTTTTCTTTAATACATATTGTTTGAGTTTTATATGTTTTTATCTAGTGGTGTTTGGAGTTTACTTACCTGCGGCACCATTTTTTGTTCCGTAGATTTTGGTGCAGAGTTCGAGGAGGAGGAGGAGGCTGAGCCCGAGGATGCGGCTCCGCCAGAGTTCTGAGTGGAGTTTATGTTTTCTATTTGGCTTTGATATTATATTTGTGTTTTGTAATATTTTATTATGTATGTTTTGAATAGCTTTGTATTTAAATTAAAAAAAATTCTGGTACTTAGTTATTGACTTTGCTTTTCGCTGCGTGTTTCTTATGCACTTTCGTTGCTTATCCACACACTTGGCACACGTCGATAGGGTGATGACCCGTGATGTCATCATCCGGACGTTTCGATTTTCCCGTGTCCGTGCATGGGGATTTGGGGGCGTCACAGGTGGTATCAGAGCGGTTTGGCTCTGGGTAAAAACCACATGTCCCGTAGGTAGTACCAGGATGTTTTTAAAGTTGTGTTTTAAAAATTATGTTAAGCAAAGTTGTTAATTGATTTGTTTTATTTGTTTGAACTCGGTTGCTTGTTTTTATTTATTTAGTTATGTTTTTACAAGCTGGTTTCTTTTTGTTTCTTGTTATGTGGTGTTGGTCTTTGGTTTTTGTTTTTGTTTGTTGTTGGTTTTATTTGTTTTTGTTTTCTTAAAGGGGGGTTAAAGGTTGTCGTGGCAGGAAAAATGGTGAGACCAAGGAAATCTACTCAGGAGTCACGGGACAATACATCAAGAGATGACTCCATAGCTCAAGCAATACGGCAGATGACAGAGTTTATGTAGCAGAATTTTAGGCCACAGCAGACAGGGCCTTGGCCACAACAAGGAGGACCTTGGCCACAACAAGGGGGTCCCTGGCCGCCACAAAGAGGGCCTTGTCCACAACAAGGAGGGCTTTGGCCACAACCAGGAGGTCCTTGGCTACATTAGGGAGGGCCTTGGCTATACCCAGGAGGATCTAGTAGCATGGTGCAAGCCTGATGCACCTATGAGCGCTTTCTGGCACATAGGACTCCACACTTCACTGGAGAAGAGGATCCCCTTCAAGCTGGAAAGTGGATCAAGGATTTGGAAAGAACGTTTGAGGTGTGTGGTTGCACTGAGGCACAACAAGTACTCTACGCCAGCTATCTGTTGCACGGCACTGCTTCTGATTGGTGGGATACCAAGAGGTTGATGCTGGAATCAGAATTGGGATCCTTCGCCGCTGTGTCCTGGTAGCGCTTCAAGAAAGAGTTTAATGATCGCTTCTTTCCTGCATCTGTAAGGAAGCAAAAGGCAAGAGAGTTCTCAAATTTGGTCCAAGGGAGCACGACAGTGGAACAGTACGCCCGAAGATTTATAGAACTTGGGCGGTTTGCTCCCCACCTCATCGCTACAGAGGAGATGCGAGCTGAGCGTTTTCAGGAGGGACTACGCCCTGATATACGCCGTATGGTGGTCAGTCACCGGATATCCACTTTTCAGGATTTAGTGGATGTGGCCACCCTTATAGAGCGAGAGAATAATCTAAGTATGGGCTCCCCTCCAGGGCATAAGAGGCGGAGTTTTTCTGGTGAAGGAAGCAGCTCTGGTTCACCTCAGAAATTTGTTCAGCGGATCTGAACTCGACCGCAAGCATCCTCTGGTGTTCGCATGGGAGGACGTGTGCCAGTTTGCAGAGTTTGTTTAGAGCCCATGTGGGTGAGTGCCCTTCTAGTGGGGCTCGATGTTATAATCGTGGCCAGCAAGGTCATTTTGCCCGTGAGTGTCCAAGACCAGTTCAAGGAAGCCGTGGAGGTAGACGCGGTGGAAGAACAAATCCAAGGCAAGCAGTGCAAGCCCGAGTTTATGCTATCACACCCGGAGATGTGGATGATGAGGCACTAGCGACCCATGATGCTGGAGTAATTACAGGTATGGATTAATTTAATTTAATTTTATGTTGGATTTAATTTTTGGTGTATTTGGTTTCTCCTTTGTTTTTTGGATTTCATGGGTTAATGTGTTTGGTTTAGGGAGAGTCTGTTTGTATGAGTTTTATGCTTGCACTTTGTTTGATTCTGGTGCTTCACAGTCATTTGTATCTTCCACGTTTGCGCGGATGTGTAATTTGGTCACGGAACCTTTGCCAAAGTCATTGGTAGTGGCTTTACCCGATGGTGAAATGGTGTGGTGTTCCAAGGTTGAGTTGGGATGCCCGTTAAATTTTGATGGAAGGTTCTTGGATGCTAATTTGGTGGTGTATAAGCTGTTGGGTTTTGATATCATTCTCGGAATGGATTGGCTATACCGATATTCTGCGAGTATTAATTGCAGAAGTCAGGTAATTACCTTTCAGCTTCCAGATGGTGATTGTCTGGAATTTACGGGGAGTAAGTTAAAAGAAAAGCCGGTAATTGTATCGGCAATTCAAGCAAGAAGAGAGATTGCATGAGGAGCAGATGCATTCTTAGTTCAGATGGTGTCTACGCCGTTTGAGAAGAAGTTTTTCGTAGACATTCCAGTTGTGGAAGAATTTCCCGATGTGTTTGTAGATGACTTGCCTGGACTACCCCCTATTTGAGAAAAGGAGTTTGTTATAGATTTGGAACCTGGAGCGGCTCCTGTACATAAAGCTTCTTACCGCATGGCACCGGCTGAATTAAAAGAGTTGAAGACTCAGTTGCAAGAGCTGGTAGATAAGGGGTTCATTCAGCCTAGTACTTCGCCGTGGGGAGCGCCGTTCTGTTTGTTAAAAAGAAAGATGGAACCCTCCGTATGTGCATCGATTATCGGGAATTAAATAAGGTGACCATAAAAAATAAATATCCTCTCCCACGGATCGACGATTTGTTTGATTAGCTTCAAGGAGTAGCTGTGTTCTCGAAAATTGATTTGAGGTCGGGATACTACCGGCTGAGGATCAGAGACAAGGATGTGCCCAAAACTGCTTTCAGGTCGAGATATGGGCATTATGAATTTAAGGTGATGCCATTTGGGCTAGCTAACGCCCTTACTGCTTTTATGGATTTAATGAATCGAGTATTTTGACCTTATCTGGATTCCTTTGTGGTAGTATTCATTGATGATATTCTGATTTATTCCCGAGATGTTGAAGAGCATGTGTATCATTTTCGTCTGGTACTTGGGAAATTGAGAGAACACCAGTTGTACACCAAGCTTAGCAAGTGTGAATTCTGGTTGGAGGAAGTCAAATTTCTTGGGCATGTGATTTTCTGAGACGGAGTGGCTGTTGATCCTAGTAAGGTGGAAGCCATTTTGTCATGGCAGCGTCCGACTATAGTGCGTGAGATCCGGATTTCTTGGGACTTGCCGGATATTATCGAAGATTTGTGGAGGGTTTTGCTCACCTATCCAGACCTCTCACAGCTTTGACTCGAAAGAATACAGAATTTGTTTGGTCAGATAAGTGTGAGAGAAGCTTCCAAGAATTGAAGAGCAGGTTGACGACGGCACCAGTGTTAGCGCTTCCAGAATCGCATAAGCCATTTGTAGTCTTCAGCGATGCGTCTAAATTTGGATTGGGTTGTGTCCTTATGCAGGAAGGACGGATTGTTGCCTATGCATCTCGTCAGCTAAAGGACCATGAGAAGAATTATCCGACGCACGATTTGGAATTGACTGCGATTGTTTTTGCTCTCAAGATCTGGCGGCACTTTTTGTATGGGGAAGCTTGTGAAGTATACACTGATCACAAGAGCTTGAAGCATTTGTTTTCCCAGAAAAATTTGAACATGAGGCAGAGGCGATGACTAGAGCTAATTAGTGACTACCAGTGCGAGATCAAGTACCACCCGGGGAAGGCTAATATAGTTGCTGATGCTTTGAGCCGAAAATCGCACTTGGAAGATGAAGCCGAGCCGTCAGAAGTGGATTATTTGCTTTGTGGGATGAGAAGGCTCCTTATTGAAAGTTCACAGCAAGAAGAGATTCTATCTTCAGTTCTTGACATTCGGGTAACTGATTTTGAGGAATTGAAGACTCTTCAAAGGAAGGATCCGAAGCTGCTGAATATCAGAAAAAGAGTCAGAAAATCTCGAGGGCCGTTGTACTATAGTATGGATAAAAATGGAATACTTCGGTTCCGAGATCGCAGAGTGGTCCCCAAAGATTCAAAATTCAAGGAGCGGATCATGGCAGAAGCTCATACAGCCCCTTATTCAGTTCATCCCGGCAGTATGAAGATGTACCGGGACTTGAAGAAAAATTACTGGTGGGATGGAATGAAGAAGGATATTGCCTTGTATGTTGAGAAATGCCACACATGCCATCAAGTGAAGGCCGAGCATCAAAGACCCGCAGGTATGCTTCAACCCCTCCCTATTCCTGAGTGGAAATGGGATGACATCACGATGGACTTTGTAGTGGGTTTGTCGAGAACGCCTAGTGGGAAAAATTCTGTTTGGGTGATTGTTGACCGGTTAACGAATAGTGCTCATTTCTTGCCTGTTAATAACACTGATTCCTTGGGTAAGTTGACACGCTTGTACGTGAAAGAAATAGTGCGGCTGCACGGCATACCAAAGAGTATAGTGTCTGATCGAGACCCAGGGTTTACGTCTCAGTTTTGGAAGAGTTTGCAGGCAGCATTGGGTACTAAGTTGAAGTTCAGTACTACATATCACCCACAGACAGACGGCCAATCAGAACGCACCATTCAGACCCTTGAAGACATGTTGCGAGCATGTGTCATAAAATTTCAAGGGAGTTGGGAAAACCATTTGCTGCTCATAGAGTTTGCATATAATAATAGCTTCCATGCGACCATTCAGATGGCTCCCTATGAAGCTCTTTATGGGAGGAAGTGCAGATCGCCCTTGTGTTGGGATGAAGTAGGGGAGAGTAAGGTTATTGGACCCGAAATAATTCAAGAGATGCAAAGTCAAGTTTAGATCATCAGGGATAAAATGGCGGCAGCTCAGAGTCGCCAAAAAAGCTACGCTGATACCAGGAGGAGAGAGTTATCTTTTGAAGAAGGTGATTAGGTTTATCTTAAAGTCTCTCTCATGAAAGGAGTTAAGGGTTTTGGTAAGAAGAGGAACTGGATCCGAGGTATGTCAGCCCTTTTTAGATTCTGGAGAAGGTATGGTCCGTTGCCTATAGAGTTGCTTTGCCAGAGTATTTTGGGGATATTCATGATGTCTTCCACGTATCGTCTTTGAAGAAGAGCTTTTTACAACAAGAGCCACGCTTTGTCGACCCAGAGAGTATTTAGTTGCAACCTGATCTCACTTATGAGGTTGTTCCGTCATAGATCATGGATTGGAAGAAACAACAGTTGAGGTCCAAGACGATACCTTTGGTTAAGGTGGCATGGGGAAATCCGTTAGCTCAAGACTTCTCTTGGGAGCGAGTAGCGGACATGAGGGAACTATACCCATACTTGTTTGAGTAAAGATGGTACGTTTCTTAATCTTGGTCACAGATGGTTTGTGTGATATTATGTGGCTTGTTTTAAGTTGGTGGTTAATCTTGCAAATTTCGAGGATGAAATTTGTTTTAAGGGGGGAGGATGTGACGACCCGCTTGTACGTGTATTTTCACTGAAGAATTGTTTTTAATTTAATTAATATACTGATTTATTTATTTTAAATTATTGCATTTTAAATTGGTTTTTATTTATTTGATGCGATGTTTAATTTATTTAGTCGTTTTACGGTTTTTAATCTCGTTTTCGGCAGATCTATTTTATTTTTCGGAGTGAGGATTGGACCTCATTTCTTCCCTCCATCTTTTCCTTTTTTCTTCTTTCTCTTTTCTTTTCTTTTTCCTTTTTCTTTCTTTTTTTTCTTTCTCTTTTTCCCTCCCCGGTTCTCTCTCCCGCGCGACTCTTTCTCTCTCTACCCATTTCCGTTCGTTTTTATCTCTCCACCCAGAACCACCGCCGCCGGCCACCGTGCGGCATACCACCCACCCAGTTTTCTTCCCCTCCCTCCGGTGAACCACCCCACCAAGTTTCATCCCCAACCGTGCCGCCGTTTAGCCGAAAAAAGCCCATCAAGCCACACGATTTTTGCTCCGATCTGCCGCCGTCGCTCCACCTCCGGCCACCACCTCTTCACCACTTCATCATCGACTCCTTGCCGTCCTAACCCACCCATTTTCGGCCTCTAACAGTCACTGGAACAGCTCCCATGAGCTAGTTTCCGTTTTGGGCATTTCAGCCCTTCCTCCGTCGTTTCTACCGCCACCCACGGCCAAACTCCACTTCCACTAGCTTCATAAACATCCTTAGACCATTCCTCGTCAATCCCTAGCCTTGGTTTGTCCCCGTTCAAAAGTGGGTATTTTACAACCCACGGCCACAGTGAAATTTCACTGTTACGTTGCTTTCCTTCCGCCGTTTGCAACGCCACGAGCTTTCTAAAAATACCATATAGCGCTGTAAGTATTTTCTAAACTCTACTTTTAGATTTAAATGTATTTTACTCATACAATAAATATTTGTTGTTGGTTGGCTGATTCCAGACTGAGTCCGAGGAGTTTGTGGGTCGAATGGATTGAGGACGGAGTGCTTGGTTTTGGTTGTTTATGATTGCTTGATTATTTGAGCCATGAGGCGTGAGTTGCATATTGTATTTATGTGCATTTTGTTTTAATCAAGAAAATCCCGTTTTATTGGCGTAAATGGTTTTTTGGGTGCGTGTGTCTCACGAGCCCAAGCTGGGATGGCTTATTATCTCGGTGGAGCTCCTGTGGTCACTCGGGAGTGGATAATACTGAGTGACATCCCCTGGGTTGTCGCAGGGTGACGACCGGATCGCACAATATGGTAACGCTGTCGTGTCGACTCCGTGGTCCCTAGAGTGACGGGGACTAGAGGATGGCCTAGCCAGGTACGCGCGGGGCGCGAGTCTGGGCATCGCTCGTTTAGGTGTCACACTCATAGTCGTTACCTGCTGTGTGGCACAGAGCCAGGGTTTGCGGATAATCCCTAGGAGAGATCATGGTGCATGCATAATCGGATTGTTTTTATGGTTTTCGGATGTGGGCCATTTCTGGGAAAATGACGAGATTTGGTTTTCGAGGCTTCTGATCCATTTTCTGGGAAAATGGTGGTTTGGGCCATTATCTGGGATAATGGCGAGGATGTATTGAGGCTTCTGATCCATTTTCTGAGAAAATGGTGGTTTGGGCCATTATCTGGGATAATGGCAATACTTGGTTTTAAGGATATGTTTTTGTAGGCCAAATGGGTTTTTTTGGCGTGCGTGAAAAAATTATGATTTTATGGCGCATGTGCATAGGTTTTTCTTTAATACATATTGTTTGAGTTTTATATGTTTTTATCTAGTGGTGTTTGGAGTTTACTTACCTGTGGCACCATTTTTGGTTCCGTAGATTTTGGTGCAGAGTTCGAGGAGGAGGAGGAGGCTGAGCCCGAGGATGCGGCTCCGCCGGAGTTCTGAGTGGAGTTTATGTTTTCTATTTGGCTTTGATATTATATTTGTGTTTTGTAATATTTTATTATGTATGTTTTGAACAGCTTTGTATTTAAATTAAGAAAAATTCTGGTACTTAGTTATTGACTTTGCTTTTCGCTGCATGTTTCTTGTGCACTTTCGTTGCTTATCCACACACTTGGCACACGTCGATAGGGTGATGACCCATGATGTCATCATCCAGACGTCTCGATTTCCCCGTGTCCGTGCATGGGGATTTGGGGGCGTCACAAAAAGTTTAACTTGAGATGTGCTTTTCGAGGGCAACGAATTTCCCTCACCACAGATACATAGACATTCGTGTGAAACCTCACCTATATGTGTCTCACAACATACTTTATTGATGATTACTGGAAACTTCACAAGATGATTCTTTCATTTTCTTTGGTTGAAAATCACAAAGCTGATACACTTGGTAAAGGCATAGAGTTGTGTTTGCATGATTGGAGGCAACCAAAATTACTTGCAATCACTCTTTATAATGCAAGTTCTAATAATGTAGTTGTTTCTTATTTGAGAAAAAAAAAACCAAGAATAGGAGGGAAACGGTCTTGAAACATGAATTCTTATATGTTCGATGTTGTGCTCACATTTTAAACTTTATCGTCCGCGAGGGGTTGAAAGAATATGAGGAGTTTATTGCGAAGGTGAGGGGTGTTATCAAGTATGTTAAATACTCCCTTAAAAGGTGGAGTACATTTAAGAAATGTGTGGGTTTAGAAGGGATTCAAGCCATGTTTGCCTAAATGTACCGAGTAGGTGGAACTCTATCTATCTTATGTTGGAGAGGGATTCAAAATTTAAAAAGGCTTTTGATCTGTTGGAGGAAGAAGATCCCCGCTTCCTTAGTAGTATTGAAGATGACGATGATGAAGATGATGTGGTCAATAGGAAAAAAATCAAAGAAGTTAGAGCCTCCTAATGCATTCGATTGGGAGAAGCTGTTTGTGAGGTTTCTTGGATTATTTCATGATGCAATTTTAGGTTTCTCGGGAGGTGATTATGTAACTTGCAATGTTTTTTTTCAAAGTTGGTTGATATTAAAAATGCCATTAACATGGAGTGTAAAGAAGGAAGTCCTATGATGCGATTAATGGCCACAAATATGAAGAGAAAGTTTGAAAAGTATTGGGAGAACTTAGATAATTAGAATATGTTGCTATATGTTGGGATTCTTCTTGATCTCACTACAAGATTCGATATCTTGACTTTGAGTTAGGAAAAATGTATGCACATGATCATGCAAAAACCACTGATTTGAGTTGGAGGGTGAAAAATGTATTTATCCGCATGTATGAGGCATACATGGAAAATGAATCCCATAGTTTTTCTCAGCGTGCAAGTTCTCCACATGAAAATGTAATTCCTTCAGTTGGTAAGTCTATGTCTAGAAAGGCACAGTTGATGGCCCAATTTAAGCAATAGTTGCAGTCAAAAGACTCTTTGGAAAGCAAGTCAGAGGTTGTTGATAGATATCTAGTTGTAATATGTGAGGATCAAGATGATAATTTTGACCTTTTAAATTGGTGAAAGATGAATTCAATTAGATATCACATTTTTTTAAAAGTTGTACGCGATATGCTTGCAATATCGTTATCTACTATAGCCTCTAAATCTAAATTTAGCACTGCAGGTTGTGTACTTGACCCTTTCCGAGTAGTTTATATCCAATGATGGTTGAATGTCTCATATGTGCACAAAATTGGCTTCGTTCTTCTTCTACTCCAATAAGTCTTAGGACTTTTATAGATGAAGTAGAGGAATTTGAGAAGCAACTGGATATGGGTATATAATAAATTTACTTTTGATATCTTTTGTGGTTTATTTTGTTTTATAGTCTATGTTATGTAATTTTATTTAAGTTGTTTTATTTTAAATTTTTATGGATAAAACTTATTGGGAACTTTGTTGATTCGGTGGAGGCGTCAAATTCAATGCACACTAGCTTGGCCCTACACCCAATGCTGATTATTGATTAAAGACTAAAAGTTCAAAAAGGTGAGAAGATTAAAGACTAAGAGCAGTAGAATATTCTCATGCATGCATCCGAATTTTCAAAATAATTAAAGCCTTTTTGTAGCTTTCTTTGGAATGAGTTACAGACTTACAGTTGTAGCTTTTTTTTGGTGGAATGTGTGGCACTCTTTATATACTTATATTCATATTTCATGAGATGAATCTATTAGCTAAAGAATTTTAATCGGTTAACAAAAAGCTGGATGCAATATTTGAATTAGACAAAGAGATGCCCTCCACGTGAGTTGGGTATTATAGAATTAATGGTTGTGTAAAAAACTGTCATTTTCCCTTCTCAATTAGATGTTGAAAATACTCTCAAAATCAGGCATGCAGTAGCTTTAATGAAATAAATTGTTACTGTTTTTCTCAATTCGGTTCCTTTTCTTTATCATATATAATTAATATTTATTTTCCTTTCCACGAAAGTTTGGCGGAGGATCTTAACTAAGTGTATGCAGCATGCTGCATCTCTCTCTCTCTGTTTTTTTTTTTTTTAAATATCTATTCATGTTGTAAGGTTAGAAAGATTGTATATTATAGAAGAAATTAATTAGAATTTGTACTTATGTGTTTGCCATTTCCTCATCTAAGATTCTGAGTTGTCATCATGTTGAGACTTTAAAAGTCTGGATTACTCTTGAGATTATTGTGTTTGGAGTCTTGGACTAGTAGGAGGAATGTATTTTAGATTGAGCTATATAGCCCTTTTTTTTTCCCTATATGTAACTTCTCAAAATCAGCATCACGTTAAATTGTTGTTAGCTGCCAATTAAACAACTTATAGATTTATTTTACTTTTACTTACTAAATCAATGAATTTGACTTGGCTTGCTTTTCGCAGATAGGTTGCTAACTTGCTAACGAGCATCACGTTAAATTGCATAGAACTTAGTTGTTACTTGTTACTTGTTACACGTTCATGTCAAATTATGTATGGAACACAATCATATCAATTTCAAATGCTCAATAATAGATTCAAAACATTTCATATCACATAGCGCGCACGCTATCCTCCATGTGCCTTTTTTTCGACCTCATATTCTGTTGTTTTCCCTTCCGAATCACTAGTTTTATTATTTTTTACTATTTATGGTAATATTTTGCTTGTTAGTTAAGAAGTCATTTTAAATTCGATTTGGGCCCCATTTTTTGCAGATTGCTTATTTTATTTCGAATTCCAATTTAGAGTATTTTTGAGATTTTTCTATTTTTGGCAAAATTCGGATAAACACGATTTTTGGCTATAACAGTCCGGCTTGTGGACTGATTTTCATTATTGCTTGATTTTATAATATTCCGTTAAACCCTAGAGACTTTTCTCTCTGGTTTTGGGCGATTTTTCTTCTGTGAATCATCTGTTGGAACTAGCCTGCAGGATAATCGCTATTCTGTCCGGCGTCAAAAGAGCTCCAACAACCCAACCTTTTACTCAGTCCATAACGTGCAAATAATACAAAAACATTATAAATCTGATCATCCAAACATAACTCAATAAAAAAATCCAGCACTTCCAACCATTTCAGCATACAAAAAATAAAAAATAAAAAAAATGCTAAGGTGCGTTTAAAAAAAAATCTGGATTTCGTACCTAATCATGTGTGACGACACGATCCAGGAGACTTATGGCTACAATATCCTGATTCAACTTAGCAACTCAATTGAAAATCTACCCAAATCGCAGCACTTAAATCCCAAGGAAACACGATAGAAGCATGGGTTGCACATAATATATATATATATATATAATAATTGTAAGTAATTTCTGAATCACGGAGTTTTTTGGAAGTAGAGGGGTGTGTGCCCCAATCTTCTTCACTGATGAATCTGAGAATATAAGCACTATGATAAATCAGTTTGGAATCATCTGTTTTATCATAAATAGGTTTAATGGTTAAGGAATCAGTGTGGATCAGGATACTGGAATAAAACTGGAGATTTTTGGATGGATTCTCCGGAATCCAATAGAAATTGGGGGGAAAATAGCGGGTAGCTACTTTGTAGGGATCTATGTCTATGGATCGATTGGGTTCAATGTAGAATAGGTCCCAAGAATACATTTTTTTGATGTATTGGGTTTTTGAAGCAGGGAGGAATAATTGAGTAGGCCTTGTTGTTGCTGAAGCAATAGGTTTGACATATGGATCATATGCCAATGAGACAGTTGAAGCAAAAGAAGCAGGTTTTGATATACTACCCAAGGTAGTAAATCGGTTGGCAATTTCCACAGGAGGTGCCGGTTTGGTTGAAACAGGTGGTGGTGGGGTGGGGACAATTTGTTTTCCTTTATCTCGTTTTTTGCTCATGGTTGCTGCAAGAATTCACAAGTAAGGAAATCAGGAATAGAATTATCAGAACCTTTAATATACTCAATATCAAAGTCAAAAACACTTAAAATAGCTTGCCATCTGGCAAAAATATGTTTAGATGCAATGTTTTGAACATCTTGTTCTAATACATATTTAGCACTCATGCAATCAATACGTAATAGGAATTTTTTGTTTAATAAATCACTTTGAAATTTTGATATGCATAATACTATAGCAAGTATTTCTTTCTTAATAGTGCTATAATTATGCTGTGCAGGGTTCCAGACTCCAGAATGGAAACGAACAATTTGCTCAGAAGAGTCTGGTGAAACTTTTTGTTTTAGAATGCCACCATAACCTATGTCTGAGGCATCTATTTCCACAATTTTGAAGGAATCAGAAGTAGGAATACCAAGGCATGGAAGAGTTTTGACATGTGCCTTGATCTGCTTAATAAGATTGGTATGGATATCTGTCCAAACAGGAGGATTAGTATGCAGACAATCAAACAATGGTTTACACTATTTTCTCATATTTTGATAGAATTCAGCAACATAATTGAGGGAACCAAGGAATCTTTGTAATTGATTTTTATCAGTAATGACATCAGGAAATTTGTCAGCAAATTCTATAACCCGATTGATGGGTCTAATTTTGCTTTCTGAAATATCGTAACCAAGGAAACGAATATTGGTCTGGAACAAATTGATTTTCTTTGCAGAAACAACAAGACCATTTATTCTGATGATATCAAGAAACGTTTGCAAATGTTTCCAGTGTTCATCAATGGATTTGGAGAATATGAGAACATCATTAATGTAAACAATGGTAAAATGGGTGAAGGCATTGAAAATGTCATTCATGATATTCTGGAATTCACTAGGGGCATTTTTGAGGCCAAAGGGCATCACGTTCCACTCATAGTGACCAAGGGGAGTAGTGAATGCAGTTTTGTATCTATCTGACTCACAGATCTGGATTTGCCAAAATCCTGACTTAAGGTCGAATTTAGAAAAGACTACTGCATCACTTAATCTCTGTATTAAGTCATTTTTGTTGGGGATGGGATACCTGATCCACTCTAAGACTTTGTTCAAAGGTTTGTAATTAATAACTAGACGAGGAGTACCTCTTTCTATTTCTGCATTTTTTTAGACATAGAAAGCAGCACAAGACCATGGAGACTTACTAGGTCTAATAATGTTTTTAGCAAGCAAATCTTTGATTTCTTGTTTATAGAATTCTAAAGTTTTACTATTCATCTGAATAGGGCGAGCTTTAGTGGGAATGTTTTTCTCAGAGAAATCCTTAACATAAGGAAGGGAAACAACATGTTTTTTCCTATGCCAAAAAGCATTAGGGAGATCAGAACAAACATCAGAGATTAATCTTTGATTAAAATCAGCAATTTTTTATTGGAGCAAAGGATTAGACAAATGTTCAAAGATCTTTTTGTATTTGATTTCCTGTTGAAGGGAATTCAAATGCTGGGTTTTTGCCAAAAGCAAGGATTTCAAGCTTTTGTCAGTGTTGATTTCGAATTTTGTAGCGAAAGTAAATTTCACTTTCTGTCCAAAAGGATCAGTAGTGATACCATCTTTGTTAGAAATAAAAGGATATAAAGCAGAGATAAAAGGGATTCCTAATATGACTTTATCAGACATATTTCGGACTAATATGAAGCAAATATTATCTTGGCAAACATGAGCATTGCTTAACTCATAATTGATCTTCATCTTAGATCCATTTGCTGCAGATAGCTTTTCAGTAGATTTTTCATAATATCTACTGGGAGATAATCCTTCTTAGATACAATTCATATCCGATCCGGAATCAATCATAGCAATAACAGAGAATTTGAAATCATGAGCAATGATAATGTTAACACGTGAAAACCATTTGGGGGAAATGGAATGGCGAATTAAAGCAATCTGATTTTCTGAAGATTTCTCTTCAGTTTTCTCAAAACTAGAAGGCTGCTCATCGTCAGAAGGGATGTTATGATCAAACTGTTTATCAATTTTAACACATAAAAGCTCTTGCTGTAAAGCAGAGTTTGAATCTTTGAGTTTATTGACCTCAGTCTTGAGTTCAATAATCTCTTTTTTGATTAGATTTACTTCATTTTGTAAATCTTGGGTGGAAACTTCTTTAGGATTTTTTCTTCTGAAACCTTTCTAAAGTTTCTTGAAAATTGATCCTTTGTTTAGGAGGCTCTGACTCGGGATGAGTTAGTGTCTTCTTGAGCTTAAGAAGGTATTCTTGTTTAAGCTCTGAATCCTGAATTTGTGAAATCATAGTTAATAAAAGATTTTCTTGTTCTTCACCTTTGGATAAAACATTAATTGTTTTTCCTGTAGGTTTGCAACAAGAGTCAGTGCAGTTACAACCAAGCTTAATAATGGGAGAATCAGAAGATTCAGTTTCTGAGTGATATTCTGAATCACTAGAACTGAATTCACTCATGTCAGAGGAAGAAGCTTTCATTTTCATGAGTTGGAATAATTCTTCTTGATCAATGACACTAATATTCAACGCATTAAGCTTATTTTTTAATTTGTTAGGTTTCTGGGTACATTTATCAGCAAAATGTCCCTTCTTCCCACAATTAAAACATTTTCCTTTTGAAGCATTTTGGAAATTCTTCTTTTTAGGAAATGATTTCTTGTTAGGTGATTTTTTGTAAAAATCATCACGGGGTTTTCTCCTGTAACCACCACGAGGTTTGAAAAACTGTTTAAACTGCTTAGGCTTTCGTCTAGAAGGAGCAATAGGAGGAAGGCCATATTATTCACAAAATGTTCCCATGTCGTACTTGGCTTTCTTACTATTTTTCAACTGTTGACGAAGCATACGTTGATCATTGCACATACTAATACCCAGCTTCTTAATTATACTGAAAATATCACCATAAGTGAAATTATCATAATTAAGAAACCCTGAGGTATCATTGAGTTCATCCTTGACTTTGAGAGCAAAAAGATGAGGTAAACCATCGATGAATTTTTCCTTCCAGTAAGGCTTCTGACTGTCGTCCCGAAGCATTACTCTGGAGGTAAAAACATCTTGATACCATCTGTAATCAGACATTTGACGGCATAGCAGATTATTTAAATAATTAGAAACACGATTTGTAATATTAGAAGGAGTACCAATAAAGTGCTTAATAATAGTATAGATTAAGGTATTAACACCATCGAAAGGAGTAGAGTTAATAGAGGGATCAAAAACAGGAAGTCCATTGTCATCTTTTTTGACGGCATGTTGGATTGCTTCTCTGGTCTCCGGAAAAAGGTATTTATCCCACCAATTACGGATCATTCCAGTAAAACCAGTGGTTAAGATAACAACAATATCAGGTTCTCTAATATTATTATTAATGTAAGCATTTGCAACTAAAGACATTTTACTCATGGTATTTAGTATTTCTTGTTCAGACATACCATCAATATTCCATTCGTAAGTTTTATCAGCTGAATAAGAGGATTGAGATTGAAAGATTTTTTCTTCGAATTGTAAATCAGGGGGTGTAGGTTTTGAATACCAATTTCTTGTAAAACTCATTGGATTGGGTTTGGATTCAAGACCAGCAAGCTTGAAATCATCTTGGTGAAAATTCTTTTCGAGTAAATCAATGTTTCGAACAGTTGAGGAGTCACTTTCAGATGAGTCTGCGTCAGTAGTTTGAACAAAACCATCTTCTTCCTCTTTGTTAGTTAAAGCACTAGTTGAAGGTTTTTTAGTTTTACTAGAGGAAGGTTTTTCAATCTTGATATTTTTTAGCATTTGATTAATTTGATCAAGAGTTTTGGTTTGTTTTGTTATGGGATCAAAGATTGGCCTTTTTTCTGGTAAAATAATCAAAGGTTTGTTCGTAGACTGGGAAACAGGTGTTGAAGATTGGATAGAAATTGGATTTTCTATCTTTTCTTCTATCCTATCCAGTTGTTGTCCTATGGTTTGGAGATAAGTATTAGAAAAATTATTCTGTTGGATAATTTTCTTTGTTTCAGACAAAACTGTGTTAATTTCTTGATTATTGGACTCAATATTGGGTGCTTTAAAAGGTGAAGTAGTTAAATCAACACCTAAATGAGAAATAACAATTGCCTCTGAAGGAGGATGACTGGACTTAACAATAGTCCTTCCTTCTTCCTTGACAAAATCAGTTTTTAAAACATTCAAACTATTTTTTGAAACATAATAATTTTCAAGGAAATCAAAGAAAAGAATATGTTTTTATTCGGTGTTCATCTTTTCTTTCCATTTGCGTTTAACACGTGATTTTTCAAGATTAGAAAAAGTCGCATGATAAGTTTTTCTCTTATCACGGTTTTCTTTTGAATTGTAATCTTTGAATAGAGAAATTAAATCTATTTCAAAATAATTTTTGTTAATGACATTAAGCTGACTAGGTAAAGGAGCAATGAAAGCAGCCATATCTGAAGCTGTAGGAGACAAAGTTGAAGTATCTTCATCATCCTTGTTAGCTTCTTCCTTTATGGATTTGCCTTTAGATGTTTCAACATCTTTGGCTGAATAAAAGGCAGAGGTAATTTGAGAGGACATAAAAAGCCCTTTCATTTTTAAATCAGAATTATTTAAAACAGGTTGAGCAGCTTTTGCAGAATCCTTAAGAAAGATATTGAGATTTTGATCTCTTCTTTCACAGTCTTCTGCTGCAGGATTAAAAGAAGATCTAGATCCAGCAAAAGAGTTTCTTCTGAAACTTGTAGCCGGAGTTGGATCAAAATCTAAATATTATTGAATATAATCAAAATCAGGTTTGGCAGTTAAGATGGGAGCAGGTGGAACTTCTTGGTTTAGAATCCATTCATTAGGAAGAGAAATATCTTTCCAATGAATCATTGTTGGAACCTTTACGTTGGCATCGGGGGTAGAACTTTGGATTAACAAAGTTTTTCCTCCTGTAGATTTCAGAACAGTTTTGGGATTTAAAGTTGATTTTAAAACCCTGTAATAGATTTGGTAAATAACAGCAAGGGGTTTGCTTCCTTTGATCATATCATAACCAGAGGTAGCAATGTTTAAAGTTAAAGCTTTTAGAATATTTAAATCATTCAAAGCAAGTGGTAAATCAGGAAAGCAATCAAAGTAAACAGGACCATTGAACAAAGAAGATTGAATCATACCAAGAATGCTAATTTCAAACTGATTATGTCTAGCATCTCTTAAGCATAGAAGAATAGAAGCATTAATTCCCAATCTTGTTAATGGTTTAACAGCGATCTGAACGGATCCAATATGAAGAAACTTATAACCTTTTGACAAGAATTCCTGTATGGATTTCTTAGTGAAAAGATAATATTTTTCTTGAACATTGGAAACTTCACAAGTTTGTTCAACAGTTTTAACTTTGAATTCTGAATTAAAACTGAGATTAGACTTAAACCAACTTGTTTGATAAATAGAACTGGGTTGAATACGTGGAATCGTCCATTGATTCCAGTTAACAGAAGGATCAGTTTCTTCAACTGAGAAATCTTCCTCATTAATGATATCAGGGGGTTCAATCCTGGAACTGGAACTAATAGTTGAATTAGATCTATACATTTTACTTACTTTGTTTTTAAACAAAACAGTGCCTCACACCTCAAAAGTCTTAGGTACTCTTAAAGCTAATCTCACCCTGGCGTCCAAATGCCCTACGTTCACCTAGCAACAGGTCTTACAGGACAGTAGGTCTCTTGACAAGTCTGGGGATAACTAGACAGAGTAGGAGCTCGATCTTTGGTTTGTAGAACAACAAAATAAGTGAAATGATAAGAAGTAATTACGAACTATTAATTACCAGGAGCCGAAAAGATGGCTCTGATACCCAGAAAAGAGCGGAAGTAAAGAGGAGAAGAAGAATCAAGAAAAGAGCAGGAAGATAAGCACAAAGATAAATGGCAAGAATTAAACGTGAGCAAGAATATGTTGCGGCTCAGTCGACCTATGCATGTATGCAGTACTGAAATATAAATATGATTGCAGAATATAAATATGAATATGATTGCAGAAAATAAATATGAATATGATTGCAGAAAATAAATAATGAAAAATATAAAAAAAAAAGCAAATACTGAATATAAACAAGTTTATTAAAATAAACAAGTTTTAACAAGATTACAGAAGAATATCTAGAGAGGTTAGGGATGAAGAAGAAGAGAAGGAAGGTGAGGGAGAAGAGAGGCTCTGGGTGTAGTACCTAGAGTCGAGGGAGAAGCTCTAAAATAAGTTGTGCCTAATGCTGAGGTCAGGCATTCCTTTTACAGAGCAAGGAAGCACTGTATACAATCATTAAAGTAGAGATACAGTGAAAGTAAAAGTAAATGGTACTGTACACAATCATGAGTACGGGTACAGTAAATATGTCACTATATATATATTTTACTTTACAGAAAAATTACATGGAAAAAATGAAACTGTGTGGTAACTGAAAAGAAGAGAGAAAAGAAGAGATTTAGAGGAGGTTACCGACAGGTGGAGTGGATGAGGAAACCAAACTTTGAAAGCCTCCAAAAACGCAACAAGAAAAACACAGGAGAAACAAAAGGCGCAAGAGAGGGAGAGAGTCTGATGAGGGAAAAAAAGATTCTGAGAAAGAGGGAAAAGAGATGCAGTTGAGAGATTGAGGAGATGAGAGAGTGAGATGCGAAATAAAACAGAAACTGAAAATCTAAAAGGGAAATGGAGAAACTGATGGGAAAGGAAAGGGAAAACAGAAGGCTTAAAGCCTTACTTGAAATGATGCCGTTTACTGGGGGGTCACTGGGCTTTTTCTAACCGGCCTTGGGCTGGGCTTTACATCCTCCCCCTATAAGAAAAAATTCGTCCATGAAATTTGCTACAAATGATCATAATTCTTATAAAAAAGGTGAGGGTGTTTCTCTCACATCTCTTCTTCAAGTTCCCAAGAAGCTGCATTTGTAGTATGATTATTCCACAATACCTTAACCATAGGAATGGTCCGAGTCCATAATACATGTGCTTTCTTTTCTAAGATCCGCACTGGTTCTTCAGCATAAGTCATATCTTCCTGAATCTATAGTGGCTCATAGTCAAGAATATGGGTGGGGTCAAGGATGTACTTCCTGAACATGGAAACATGAAATACATTATGCACTCCTACAAAAGAAGGTGGGAGTGTTAACATATAAGCCACCGGTCCAACCCGATTGAGAATCTCAAAGGGCCCGATATATCTAGTGCTCAGCTTGCCCTTTTTTCCAAACCTCATAACTCATTTCATTGGTGTTATCCTAAAAAACACTTTGTTTCCCACCTCAAGCTCTAGCTGGCGTTGGCGATTATCAGCATAGCTCTTTTGCCAGCTCTGAGCTGCTTTCATTCTAGCTCAAATGATATCTATCTTCTCTGTGGTCTTCTAGATGATTTATGGCCCCAAAATCTTTCTTTCACCCACTTCATCCCAATACAACGGAGATCAGCACCTTCTGCCATATAATGTCTTGTAAGGTGCCATTCCAATACTGGCCTGAAAGCTATTATTATAAGAAAATTCAATTAATGGCAAAAATTGTAGCCAAGTTCCCTTGAAGTCCATCACACATGCCCTTAACATATCCTCAAGGATGTGAATAGTCCTTTTCAACTGTCCATTTGTCTGAGGGTGAAAAGCTATACTGAAATTTAGCTTAGTACCCATGGCCTCCTATAGGCTTCACCAAAATTTCGAAGTGAAATAGGGATCTCTGTCGGACACAAGGGATACTGGTACACACACACACAATCTACCTCTGAATCTCAATAATCCATCTTCAGAAATATTGAACTTAGATTTAGTCTATTTCTTGACTTCTTTAGCCAACTTCAGTAACCCCGAATCCTCTTTCTAAGTGGCCTTGATTTTATCTAATAAGACTAGTTGGACCATTAAACTGGCCACAAAAGCTTGCTGATCACTAGTAATAACCTCAATACCTGCTCTTTCTAAGTCCATTAACATTTGGTGTTGAGTAGTAATAACCGCTACCGTTGGCCCCATTGACTTTCTACTTAGCGCATCAGCTACAACATTAGCTTTACTTGGGTGATCACCGATGGTACAATCATAGTCCTTGATTAATTCAAGCCATCTCCTCTACCTCATGTTTAATTCATTTTAAGTGAAAAGTACTTTAAACTCTTGTGGTCTGTGAAGATTTCACACTTTTCCCCATATAGATAGTGTCTCCAAATCTTAAGTGCAAAAATAACCATTGCAAGCAAAGTTTTGAAAATCGTATCGGATGCCGTACCGGTCAAGGCACTAGAACTAAATATTTCGGTACTGGTACCGTTTCATTTACCATTTCGGGATAGTCGATATATGAATAAATTATATATATAAATATATAAAAATTATATTCCAAAATAATAGTCTATATATGAATAAGTTATACATAAATACATATATATATATATATATATATAAATTATAAATAATTTGGTCTGAATTGGAGGTCAAAAAATGAGCTTATAACTTGAAAAAATGAAAAAAAGAAGAAGTAAAGGCTGAAATATTGGCCGGTACAGGCTGAAATATTGGCTGGTATGGCAGGTATTTAGGGCTATACAAAATAGGTATAATACCTATATCGGACCAGTGGCCGGTACGGTACAGTATTTGAAATAGTGACTGCTAGTTCTAGATCATGCGTGGGATAGTTCTGTTCATATACCTTCAGTTGGCGTGAGGCGTATGCTATGACCTTCCTATGTTGCATTAATATGCACCCCAAACCCAGCCTAGATGCATCACTGTAAATCACAAACCCTCCTCTAATAGTGGGAACTGCTAATATTGGGAAGTCACTAATCTCTGTTTCAACTCTTGGAAGCTTTTTTCATATTTTTCTATCCATTCAAACTCATTATTTTTCCTGGTAAGAGCAGTGAGAGGAACTGTTATCTTGAATGAACCATCAATAAACCGATGATAGTATCCTGCCAACCCTAAGAAACTTCTAACCTCATGCACATTCTTTAGCACCGACCAATTTACTACTACTTCTACTTTCCCCGGGTCTATTGAAATGCCCTCTTTTGAAACCACATGCCCCATAAATGAAACTGAATCCAACTAGAATTCACACTCTTCAATTTAGTAAACAACTTCTTATCTCTAAGTGTCCCAAGCACTAGTCTCAAATGTTCTTCATGCTCAGTCTTAGTTTTGGAGTATATCAGGATGTCATCAATAAAGACAACCACAAACTTATCCAAAAATTCATGGAACACCCTGTTCATCAAATCTATGAATATTGTTAGGGGGTTAGTCAGTCCAAAAGGCATGACCAAAAATTCATAGTGGTCGTATCTAGTCTTGAAAGTTGTCTTAGGTACATCTCCTGCTTTGATCTTCAGTTGATGATAACTTGTCCAGAAATCAATTTTTGAGAAAACCTGTGCACCCTGGAGTTGATCAGATAGGTCCTCTATACGGGGTAGTGGATATTTATTCTTAATGGTCACTTGGTTAAGCTCCTTGTAATCAATACACATTCTCATTGATCCATCCTTCTTCTTCACAAAGGGTGCAAGCAAGGGAGATAGCCTAATGAGCAAAAAAAAAAAAAAAAATTGAGAAAGAGGGAAAAGAGATGCAGTTGAGAGATTAAAGAGATGAGAGAGTGAGATGCAGAATAAAACAAAAACTAAAAATTTGAGAGGGAAAGGGAGAAACAGATGGGAAAGGAAAGGGAAAATAGAAGGTTAAAGCTTTACCTAAAACGACGCCATTTATTAGGGGGTCACTAGGTTGGGTTCTTCTAACTTGGCTTGCTCGGGCCCTACAAGAAAACTCCAAACTATCATTTCCTATTAGGAAATATTTTGGCCACAAAGATTACATAAAATCAAATTTATAAATTGATGTGATTTGATATAATACATTAGATTGTAAAATTACTTTTAATATAAAATAAATATAATGCATTGCGTGAAGTTACATCTGTTTGTAGGTTTACTTTTATGTAATCTCTTTATATTTGTAGCAATTCTTCTTTCCATTTCATCTAATTTTTACTCTTATGTTATTAAGTCTAGATTGTGTTAGGAGTGTAATAGGTTCAGTTTAGTCGGAAGGGTCATGAATTGAAAATTGGTCCATCATTTTTATCAAATTGAACAGATCGATTACCTCTATAGACCAAACTGTATCATTAGCTATCGGTTTAGTTGGTCTAATTGGCGTATATTAAAATTTTAACATTTTATATATGGTTAATGAATATTTTAATTAGGTATCTTAAATTCTCCATGCTAATATGCATATTAGGTATCTTAAAAAAAATCTAATTATTTTAATTATGTGTAGATAGTAGAGTATGTATATACAAACAAATATTATTCATCATATGATATATTAGTTAATTGATAGTATATATTATTTAATATTTTATATAGTCCGATTTCCTATAAAAAGAAAAATTATATAGTCAGTGATGATCCCTTGGTAGGACTGTTCATTTATGTTGATTTTTTCCTGGCCTGGATCAAACCAGGGTCGAATTTTTGGACCTACCCAGTCAAATTATGGTTTGGTAACCTAAGTAATAGGTTTAAAAGCTGGTACCCGAGTCTAATTTAAAACAATTACTGAATCACTGATTGATTCCTTCAAAACGGCCCCCACTCCCGTCGTCTTATGGTAGGGTTAACAACCCACCCCCCAGTGCCCCACATCTTCACAGACTCTCAGTCTTGCTCTCATTCTCTCTCTCTTTCTCTCTCTCTCTCTCTCTGAAACCCTAGCCTCCTTTGCCAATCAAAGCTTCTTTTTCATCCTCGTGCCATCATCTTCATCCTCGGGTATGTTTTGTTCTCTCTTTGTTGATTTTGAGTTTGTTTTGATGAGAATGTTTGAGTCTTTTAGGAGTATTTTATGTGTTAGATTTGTAATATTTTTATGGGTATGTCTATTCTCTATGTAATGGCGTGAAAATTTTTCTACAACACGCAAGTGTAGTGTACCGATTTATGATTACAACAGATCTGGCTTTTATGGTTTGAATTCTGCACTTCTACTTTTTGCTTTGTTTTGTGTAGATCTGGTGAATTGAGTCTCTTCTTTGTACTAAGAACCTATCGAATGAGGTTTTTCTTTGTGCTTGGAACCATTGGGTCTCTTTTGAGACCTCTTTTCAAGGGAATAATTTTTTTTCCTAAGCTGTTATTGAGAGAATTAATTATTGAAGGGTTTATTATTTTTGATCTAGCTGGACAACTTTGGTGCTGTTGTTAATTTAAATAAAAAATGTTGTGTGCAAACATGAAGGGGAACCGCCTTGTAGTTGGTGCCAACGTGTCATAAATGAAAAGGTTCATTTCATTCAAATTTGTGTATGCATTTTAATAACTTCAATTTCCCCCTTCTTCCTTCTCCCCGTCTTCAATCCCCATCCCCCTTCTCCCCCTTTCTTTGATTTCCCCATCCCCCTCTCCCTAGTAGATAATAGAGACTTCAATTTCTCCAGTAGATTACAGAGACTTTGATTTCCCCATTCCTTTCTCTCTAACAAATTACAGAGACTTTGATTCCCCCATCTTCTTCTCCCTTTCCCTTCAATTCCCCCATCTCTTTCTCCCTTTCCCTTCGATTTTTGAAGAATCTTTCGCCCCTTCAATTCCCCCATATGTTTCTCCCATTTGATTTTGCCATCTCCATCTCCTACTCCCTTTCTCTTCATTTTCCATCTTCATGTTCCTTCATAGTTCATTCCTAACCTTAACCCTAACATTTCCTCTTTCTCTTCTGTTCGAAAACCATAACCCTAACCCTAACATTTCCTCTTTCTCTTCATTCCAAAATCCCTAACCCTAATATTTCCCTTTTCTCTTCTAACCCTAACATAGCCACTTTCTATTCATCTAAAACCCTAACTCTAACCAAGCTTCAATTTCTCTTTGAACCCGAACTCTAACCCTAACCTAGCCACTTTCTCTTCAAAACCCTAACCATCACTAAAAGACATGGTCTCATTCTTGTGAATGAGAATGACTGATCGAGAAGCCTAAAGCTTGGTAAGCCCTCTCACCCTAACTCTGAAAGGTAATGATTTCTAATCTAGTAAGTTCTCTGATATTTTACATTTGATGATTCATTATTTCATTTGTAGGTTTGAGTGTGCAGGATCTTTGAAGTAAATCAATTCTGTCTGGTTTGGATTACTACATTATTGTGTTTTAATTTAATGAAGCATCTAATTTTCCTTTAGTCAAACTGGTTGATGGTAGCTATTATTACTCCATTATGTTTATATTGAAGTAAATCAGTTTTTTTTTTTTTTTTTTTGGTTTGGAGGAGGTACATTATTATGTTTTAATTTAATGAAGCATCTAATTTTCCCTTTGTCAAACTGGTTGATGGTAGCTATTGTTAGTCCATTCTATTTATATTGAGGTAAATCAGTTTTGTTTTTTTGTTTTTAGTTTGGGTTGCTACATTATTGTGCTTTAATTTAATGAAGCATCTAATTTTACCTTTGTCAAATTGGTTGATGTTAGCTATTATTACTGCATTCTGTTATATTGAAGTAAATCAGTTATGTTTTTTGGTTTGGATTGCTACATTATTGTATTTTCATTAAATGAAGCTTCTAATTTTCCCTTTGTCAAACTGGTTGATATTAGCTATTGTTACTCCATTATGTTTATATTGAAGTAAATCAATTCTGTTTAATGGTTTGGAGGAGGTACATTATTGTGTTTTAATTTAATGAAGCGTCTAATTTCCCTTTTTGTCAAACTAGTTGATGGTAGCGCTCCAGCACCACCTTTCCTACAAAAGTACTCTCGAAGTGCTCTAGCACCACCTTTCCCAAGTCGTAGATGTAATGCCTTGTTAATATAATTGCAACAATCCTTTTCCAGAAAGGGGAGGTTCTTGAATCCACTAGTGCCAATACCAAGAGATCCGAAACTCTTATTCATTCAGATGCTAGCCAAGTCGTTTGTATCTAGGACTCTTTTTACAGAGTCACTCACTTCTCTATTATAGCAAAAGAATCGGAATTTCTGTGGATTGAAGCTGTGATTATGGGTATTATGAACAGTTGTCAACTACAACTTTCCCTCGACTTTTAAGGCATTTATCTTTGCCGTACAATCTATCTTTTCTGTTGGACGTGGTTTGGTGACATTCAACATCCTATTCTAAGCCTTCCCACCATAGGCACAACCAAGGGTGACATATCTGACACTTACATCCTCTCCCCTCTCACTCCTATGTGTGACATATCTGAAATCCGCATTTCTTAACATATTCCTTATAGTAACTCATTAATTCTTCAAAAGATTTAAACTGCATACTCAACTTTGGCTCCTCAATCAAATCACCATCATCCATTTGCATTGTTTGAAATGTCCTGGCACTGCCATCATCAGTTTTTCTAGAATTTGATCTATCCTATTTGCTTTCTTCAACAACTCTAGAGGAGGTAAATGGTGCTTCAATTTCTCTACAATCGGGTACATCCCCTTTACCAACTCTTGTGTTTATAGTGGAGCTTATATTGATGAGAGGCGTCAGAGTTCCCATCCCATATTGAAATGGATATTGGTTGCCATCTGGATATGGTAAAAAAGCAGGTGACCGAGAAAGCACTGCTCCATAATAACTGGGCATGTAATTTGGGAAGTTAGGATAAGTTATTGGTATGTCCTAACATACAAATAATATTGATAATTAGCAACCATGATGTTAATGTATTATGAAAATAAACATAAACTCAACCCAACAAATTTTTTAAATAATATAACATACTAAAGTTGGTGTATTTGACCTAGATGGTGTTAGCGAAGATAGGTGTTCTACCCCTTTTCCCATGATGAGAATCCCAAGAACACCTATATATACAAACAATAAGTATAATATGGAAAAAATTCCTACATTGGAAAAAATTTCAAAAATTCTAACTCAATAATTAATCTGACTGGCCTAGTTGATTAAGATTTTAAGACAAAAAAAAAATCAAGTATACATCCATTGATAGCAATGAATTCAAACAAAATGTACAAATGAAACCAGCTTCAACTAGTACATTGTGGACTCCTGGGTAATATTTTGGGATTTGCATTTAAGCTTTCTGGCTGATGGGAATTTGTAGGGGGTTTTAACCATTGAAAAAAAAACCAACGATGTCTCTATCTACTTCAATAAAGAGATTACTAGTACTTCAATTTTTGTAAGTTCAGTTATCTTCTAGGATGCTAGAGTTATGTTTTTGTGTAAAACCCTATAAGTCAATATCTTTTTTATAAGTATTAGGGCCTCTCTGAATCAGAGGAAGGGATTCACTACAAAAAAAAAAAGCAAATTTGGCGGCGTTTACAGCTGCGGCATTTTTTTATGCGCCGGTAGTTATATAAATTTACCGGCGCTTAATGTTTCTGCTGGTAAATTTTTTAGATTCCAGGCATTTACTTTATTACGCCAGTAATAATATTTAGGTTTAGCGACATTTATATTAACGCCGCCAAAATAGCAATTATGCGTCGGGAAATTAGTAGTTTCCTGGCATTTAGATTGTTACGCCGGTAGTAATATATGTTTTTGGTGGCGTTTAAACAAACGCCAATATATTATTAATTTTACGCCGTTATATTAACCGTGTTTGCCGGAATTTTTAATCCACCGCCAATAATAATATATAGCATCAACGGCGTTTCACAAAACGCTGACAATTGATAGAGTTTACGCAGATAAAATAATGAGTTTTTTGGCGTTTATATCGTTTGAACAAATGTCGGCCATTGATTAACTTTACGCTGGTAAATAAGTAGTTTTCCGGCGTTTATATTGTTACGCAGGTAATAATTATATAGCATTGGCGGCATTTACCAAATGCTGAAAATTGATCAATGAAACACCATTAATTGATAAATGGGCCAAAGTATTTATTCTGACCTCGGTAATAATATATAACGTCAGCGATGAAGGCTATTATAAATTTATTGATAGTAAAATAAATAATAATAAAAACTTATTTAAATGACACGAAAATACCCACAAAATCTTAGTTGAATTTCTAGGATGCCCTACTTGTAAATGCCATATATTGCATTCCGGTTCTAGAGGGAGGGAGGTTAAATAGAACTAAAGAAGAGAGTTCGCACGTCGAGATCTTAATGTGACGACGATTAATTTCTTTCCTTTAATATTTAATAAGTAATATACAATATAGTAATGTAAGTATTGTGCATTCCTTTTAAAAATTGTGCAAGTGTCGTACAATATTCCTTTTGAAAAACAATAGTCTATTATTAAAAATTTAATCTTTTAATATGGATCTCATATTTATTCTTTTTTTAAAAAGAATGTGGCGTTTGCAAATTTTATGACAAAATATGTTAAACATCATACTAAGATTCACAACTTCCAAAAAGAGTAGTAAAACATATGCATAATCCAGCACTTATCCTTTTATAATCCGTCCAAATTCCAACTTAGCAAAACAGAGCAAACGTCGATATATGACATAACCATTAATTTAGTCTTAACTAAGGAAATCTGCAAATACCATTAAACAGAGCAAACGTTGATATATGACAAATACCATAAATATAGTCTCAATTATAGTCTAACTTGTAATCCTGACCCTCAATCATTGTCCTCATCATTCTCTTCCGCCTCTTCATCTTCCTCTTGATCTTCCTCCTCTTCAGCATTTTCTTCTTCTTCATCTTTCTCTTCCTCTTCATTCTCATTTTGATCTTTTCCTGAAGCCTGAATATAAATTCAAATTAGGGTCCAAAAATTCCAAAATAGGGTTGACTGATATCAACTAAACATATGTGGGGTGCTCACCTGTGCATGCACGAATGTGTTTACTAAGTTCCGCAAGTCAATTAATTCGTTCCGCATTTTATCAAAGTCTTCCTTTGATATACCATTTTCTTGGTTTGAAGTTGGTAGTGAATGTTGACAAGTTTGCCTTGTAGGGGTTGGCCCAAACCCCAAACCGCGCACACGTCCGGGCCGTTCTAGGCCCATAACTTTCGAATAAACATCATCTGATTTTCAAGTCATGGTTCCTCCAGACCCCATTTCTATAGGATTCGCGTCCTGTGTTAAAAGTTCCTCCATCTCAACCTGTAATAGACAATAAAAAATACACATTATTCTCCATCTTATAAATCCATTAAAATTAAAAAGTAATAAATTTGAAAATAAACATACCACTTTCTTTCTCGTTTCATCATTGTAGTGTGTGCCATCCTTTTTCTTATGGGTCTTGACAAACAACTGGGCTCGACTTGGCAATGCTCCAGTTGATTTTTTCTGCTTCCAATATTTTAGATTAAATATATATATCGAAAACAAAGAACTAACAAATATTCAACAATAAATAAATATTAATTAAATAAATACCACATCATGGACATATCTTGCTAAACTTTTCGATCCTCCACTGTGAACAATCACCTGCTTCTTACGACATTCCTTGTTTTTATTACATTTTGACTACAATATCACAAAGATTATGAGAATTATGAAAATAACTAGTTGGTTGACTTTATAAATCTATAACAAAAATGTGCGCAATGTTACCATATATTCTGGATCGAACCAAAGATTAGCCAACTCTGTCAGTTGCTCTAAGTCCACCATATCGGGACTTGCCCTTGCCACAACTTGTGTTGCAGAGGTGTCTTTTTCATTAAGTAACTTTTTCTTCAACTCATGCTTGTAGTCTTTCCATTTCTTCCCCAAGTCCTTTAGTATCCATTTTTTGAATACATCCAATTTGTCATCGGGGACTTTAAACTTGCCCTATAGTCAAAATAAATTTACACAAGTGTGTGAGTAGCTTTCTAAAAAAAAACTTCAAAATATACCTATTAATTATTAATAATGTTTTAATATGATTTTATAAAAAATCATACTTTTATAAGACCCCACGCTTCCTCCTTCATGGTATTAGGCACCGACCTCCAATCTTTGTAAATTATTGGAACCAACTTATTACTTCTCGCTGACCACCAAACCTTACCACCTTTGAGTCTTGCTTTTTTATAGATTGACCAAGAAGATTAAGCTCCATTTCAATGCGCTCCCCTTCTAGAAGATGCCAAATATCAGGAATCGAGTGCAATTGTCTCTTTACTCGATTGCCATTACTATCTGCAAAAATGGATTTAGTTACATTGTTAGTATTTTGTAAATCTTCATTCATAGTTAAACAAATAATAAGTAAGAAAAACATAAACATACCTACGACGACGACGAAGCGATCTCCAATGTCGAAACACAAGTCGACATTTTCTGCTTCTAAACTAGGTGCTACTGGTACAGATGTGCATGGCTCGGTCTCTCTTCTCATCTCCATATCTGTGGATAGTTGTCCTCCCATTTGGCTAGATGGAGAAGGTTGGGTCTCTTGTTGTGAAGATAATGATGGCTATGAAGGACAATCTATAGATGGTGATGACTCCACCATCCTATTAATGGAAAGGGGTGGCCCATCGACAGAGGGTAATGAATGGGCCGCTCTATCAGATTGTGTCTCACTATGGACAACTTGTAGTCTAGTAGATTGTCTTCTCAAGTGTGGTATGGTAGTCTTTGCCTTCTTTTTTGGACCCATTGTACCTATACAAAAAATAAATAAATGATTATATGCAAATCAATAGATTTTATAATATTTTGAGCATGATATGAGATAGATTTATGTGATAAGAGATACCATATTTTTTAAAACAAAATTAAAGAGAGGGTAGTCACATGTCCATTAGTGACCCCCGCCCAAATTTATTAATAAACCCTCACTTGTGGCGGAGGAATACCGTAGTAACAATCAAAGTACCTGGATTTTACAAAAATATATAACAAAATTAAAAAACCCAAGTACCAACAAAACGATATAGCAAAAACAGTACCACTAAACATCCCTATATAAAAGAAAATTGATGTAAACAAGCCTATAGAAATATAAACGAAACCTCAACACTATTAGCGAGTTTCGATTGTCATTCCACCTATGTCATTTCGTGTCCACACAATATTGTCAATACCAAGTTCAATAGCTTCATCGTTGGAAGTGTTAATACAATATTCATTGACTAAATATTCATCCTCATCGTCGTCAATCACTTCCTCTTCACCAGTGTCATACACGTCTCTTGGTTTTGTCTTAACGACGACAACCCAATTTGGGCATCTTTCATCTGCCACATAAAATACTTGAGATACTTGGGAAGATAAAACAAATGGATCATCAGTTATCCGACTACCAGTGTGTACTAGATGAGAAAAATTTACAATAGTAAAGCCAAACTCGTCCTCCTTGAAACCTCTACCTCGAGCAACGTCTGCCCAATCACGTTTGAATAACACATATCGGGACCCATCATAATGCATAACCTCAATTATGCGTGTTAATTGGCCACACCAAGCAGGGCCATCTCAACCTGTAATAGACAATAAAAAATACAACTATTCTATTTATTTTATAGTGGTAAGGTTATCATTATTCTATTTATTATTAGATTGCATTGATTATATATGTTTTTGCATTTGCATTAGAGGTCCCTTGTAATTAACTAGATTTTCAATCTCTATGTTTTTGCATTTGCATTAGAGGTCTCTTGCATTTACCAAATAGTTTACATTTTTAATCTCTATGTTTCTGAAATATATGAAAAGTTGATCTAATTCTATGTACTTACAAGATTTACATTTTTCAGATGCCGTGTAGATCATTTTTTAGATGTCGTGCCCAAGGTATACTCTGTTTTTTGGTATTTTGAGTAGGATATATAAACGGGCAGATCATTTTAATCTTACCCATTATTTGAATCTGGGCCATTATGCTTTCAACTACTAGATTAGAAGCTCTCCAGCTTGAGGATTGTATGATATTGAATATGACCCAAAGAAACATTTTGCAAGCTCAACAATTGCATAACCTTTTTTGGTTATCGATTAGAAGTTTCAGCTATTGATTTATGGTTACTCTCTATTAATTTAGTATAATTTTTTTTGATCTTTTCCAGGCTCAACGGTTGCATAACATTTTCCAAAAAATTATTGGATAAATGTGAAGAAGAAGTACCCATGAAAGAAATGGTCTTAAAGCTAATGACAAACACAATGTGAAGACGAAGAATTATTCATGAAGAACTTTTATGTCCTTTGATTTGTAATTTTTTTTATTATAAGAATAATGACCCATTATATCATATTTATTATTAATTGATATATTATATTATTTTATTGTGAGATATCATATTATTGGTGCGTTAGTAAATACCGTTAATTAATGCAATGCGCTAGTAATATATTTATTGCGGTGTTTATATTAATGTTGCTAATTTAAAAAAATATGCTAGCAACAAATTAGTAGTAGTGTTTACAATTAGCTGCAATGCAGAAAAAAACAAACTCATGGTGACGTTTAGATAAACGCCATTAATAAATTCAAGGTGTTGCTAATGTACTATTAGTGACATTCAAATAAAAGCCGCTAATTTGTATGATGTGCTGGCAACATAATGTGGCGGCGTTTATATTAACGCCGCTATTTTAAAAAAATACCGTCGTCTAAATAAACGTCGTTAATAACTTCGCCAAAATACTATTAGTGGCATTTAAATAAATGCCGCCAAATTGTATGATGAGTCGGCATTGTACTAGTGGCGGCGTTTATCTAATCGCCATTAAATTAGGTCATTAGCGACGTTTAGATAAATGCCATTAAATTATTTAAGGTGCTGTCGCTAATGTACTATTAGTGGCATTCAAATAAAGGCCACCGATTTATATGATGCGTCGGCACATTATTAGTAGCGGTAGTTATCGTAACGCCGCTATTTTAAAAAATGGCGACGGTTAGAAAAATGCCGTTAAAAAATTCAATGTGCTGCCACCAATGTACCATTAGTGGCATTTAAATAAATGCCGCCAATTTATATTATGCGTCGGCAATGTAGTAGCAGTGGCATTTATGGTAACGCCACTATTATATGCAAGGTAAGGCAACGATAAAGTAGTGGCGTTTCGAGAAACGCTGTTAATGTAGATAAGGTGGCGGCGTTTTACGAAATGCCACTAAATTGTATACAAACGCCGCTAATGAGATTTACGAGTACCGGCGTTTGCGCAACCGCCGGAACATGGGAAATAGCGACCCTCCAGTAACGGTGGACGGTTACGCCGGTAGAAAAATGCCGCAAATTAATTAGCGGCGTTTTTTGGGATAGTTACCAGCGCATATCCAACGCCGGCAATTCTATCTTTTTTTGTAGTGATTAGGGCCTCTATGAAGGATCATAGTAAATATACATAATTTTTGGGTGGAGGGATTAGGGCTTCTCTGAATAAAAGAGGAAGAAAAAATGGTTGTAAGCTACTAATTTAAACAAGTGCCAAGTGTCAGAAGTTTTGCCCTTGTTGCTTGCTTCATGTACATTTTTTATGTGTCAAAGGAGTATTGGAATCCATAGGTACCCGATGAGTGCATGAAAGTGTACTCTAAATATTGTTTTTATGAGTTTAATTATTAGATTATATGTGTTATTTAGGTATTTTGATTATATTTTTCCAATTTAAACTTTAATTTTATAATGCCCAAGTTTTGATTCAATGTCTAATGATTTTATTGTGGGAATGAATTTAAAAATGATTAAATTGAAGTCTGGATAATAAGGTAGAAGAGAACAATCAATGGAGAATTTCATACATCCAAAGTCAATGAAATTTGAGTCATAAACAAGGAATAAAAGAGCAATTAATGAAAAATATTCGGAATCCTCAGCTTCTTTGAGTATCTATTAGTATTATATTCATATCTTCCTCTTCTTATATCTAATTGAGGTGATTCAAAATGAGTTGAAAATATAACTTAATGGGCTACATTTATTCCAAAAGTAGCTATTTTCTAATTCTTCCATTTACTAAGCAAAAAAGGGCCTGCAATCTACATATGAAAATCTGGAGTACTACCTACCCGAGTTTGCAAGCGATTTTCTTTCAATATTGGAGATAGCTCATGAAAAAGTGAGGAAAATAGAGAGCCAAGGGGTAGAAAAGAAGGTCCCTTCTTGTTTTGGGAGAGAGGCTAGGGTTTGGAGAATATCAACTTCTAGAAAAAGAATTCTTCTTCTTTCGAATGGAGAGCTAATTCCTTGGTGAGGTTAGGGATGAACTTACTTGAATGATGATGATTTCAATTCTATTGGATTCATGTAATAAAATTTCTTATTGATACAATTCTTATTTATCATCTCTTATTAGTCTTCCTTGTATTTGGATAATTTTACAACCAATGCTTTTCATAGATTCAGTCACACTTTCTCTATGGGATTGTTGAGATGTTTGTGATCTAGTTGTTGATCTTATTAGTGTGATTCTATGCTACAGTATTGCTATTAATTATATTGTCATTTTTAAATCTAAGTCTAATAGGATAGCAATCCGTGCTTTCAAAAGAAGAGTGGTTTTCAAGAATTACATTTGAACAATTTGGTTATAAATATATATTTTTCTATTGGAAAAATATAGTTGCAAGCATAATTGTGTACTAATTTGTGCACCAATGTGATGTGATTGGTCAAAAAGTAGATTTTATTAAAAACAGTGTTAATTTAAATTTTAAGTATGAATAAATCAGTATTGGTACACAGATTAGTGCGCAACTGTGCTTGTATGTAGCAAAACTCTTTTCTATTAGAGAGTCGTGTGCTATGATCTCTAATTGAGTATCCAATGAATTTGATATGGATAGAATTATCAAGTTCAAGTAAGGAATTCCCAATGCTTCACTGCTATTAATTCTGGTGAAACCTTTTTATTATTACATTTTGGCTCTTCAGCTTATTTCTTTTTAGAAATGATTCATCTTACATTACTACTTTGATTTTTGTTCGCTTAAATTTTTAGTTTTTTCTTAGTGTTTCACCATCTCCCTGTGGAATCGACACCCTAATCTATATTGTAACAATCGCGTTATTCTTTGGGCGTAGCACCAAATTAGGTTAGCTCCCCTGCATGTATATAATTAAATTATTATGGTCTTGTTTCCATTAGATTATAGATTATAAATTGTCCACAATCATGCACATAGCAACTGGGCCTTTATCTTTTTGTTTCATTTTTCCTTGTCTCATATTTTTAAAAATCAAATATCAAAAGGAGACACTTGCACGCTCTATTGTTATAGTTTTATCAGGAAATTACATAAACAAAGGCAATCATCCGTATTCATCATACAAACAAAACATTTAGAACTAGGAGAATTACACGAAGAAACTATAACAAATTGCATCAAGACTTCATTGAGAAGAAAACCTGCGAAATAATAAGGGTAGGGGAAGAGAATAATATTAGGCTATGACAAGGGAGAGGGAAAAACATTGGAAAATTTTCTTTTCATATGTTTTCACAATCTTAAGCGGTTTCTAATGTTTAAACTCTCTTTGTACCATTAATTTTTGGTTTTTTTGTGCTTTGTCCCTTTCAATTTGTTGAAACCATTCAGGGTCAAAGTTAGTGAATTCACATATTGTGCTTTTGTTACGCTTTCCACAAGATCAAGTAAATGTTTGAAGTTAATTGGAAGCGAGGGATTTCCTTGTAAGCCAACAAATACATGGAAGTATTGGTACTCTTTATCTAAACAATGATATTCTTTATCACAAGATCAACTCTTGGAACTCGGCAGAACAAGCCATCAAATATATGGTTTGCCTTCTTTCACTTTCCTTGTATTATTTATCTATAATGTCCAAGATCTAGTCTTCAACAAATCCTACATTGTGGGACAGATTAAAGTAGAGAAACAAATAAAGTTGATTTTTTTTTTTTTTTTGGTTAACGAGTATACTGGCTAGTTTGGATTCCTATAGTCTTCAACAAATCCTACATTGTGGGACAAATTAAAGCTGAAAAACTCCAAGAAATGCACCAATAGGTCAAAACAAAGGAAGGAGGAAATTTTTACCCCTGAGAGAGAGGAAGTGTAGCAAATCTATTCCTTGGGTTTTCATGGCCTCAATGTGCAACAACTCACAGACAATATGCTCCATGAAATTGGCTCAACCTTTAAGAAAGATGGTCTTCAATTCTGGCGAAGAGAAGGTATCCTTCTATTTGACTTGCTGAGTTATGGAATACAATGGAAGCTCAACCTTCAGCGATGGCGAAGAGAAGGTACTTTGCATTCAGCCTAGTACGATGGAAATGACAAGCTCACTTGTCGACGGTGAAGAGAAGCTCCAAAAGCATTCAATCCCTTAGATAACGAAGACACCCACCAATGAAGACAATGAAGATGATGACCTCCGCTCTACATTTCTCTTCTATTTCTATTTTGGTCGTCCTTTTTTTTCTGGCCAACGTGGCATAATATATTAGCCAACTCCCCCTTAGTTGCATCTCCTGACTGTCTCTAGAAGAAATAATTTAAAAACAATTAGAGCATGCCTAGAATCAATATCACTTCTACCAATTGAAAACTAGTTGATTGTCATGGAGCTCCCAATTAAGTGTCCCCATGCATTGAGCAAGTGATTTTTGAGGATGCATGCATGTCTAGGCCGATTGATTTGCTACAAACAGGGATCTGTTTGGTTCTATCCCTCCATGAATCATTAATTATTAGTTGATTGCTAGCTGCATTCTAGAAGGATTAATTATACATCATCCCTAATTTCTTGCATATCACATTGTAATATTGTGGAATATTATGAGTAATTTTGGACTATATTTTTTTCTCTAACATGAAGTCATGAACAAGTCAACAACAAAGCTTACTGTGAGATAGCATATTTTTGTTTTTGCCTTTTTTTTAAAGGTATATATATGAAGGCAAAAGACTTCATATTCCTTATGCCTTTTGCTTTGTTTTTCTCTCTGGGAGTCTTTTCAGAGTAAATTGAGATGGAGTTTGTGGGATGTTGTGGGGTTACAAGCAGTATTTATTTAACTAATTTTCATGTATTTTGCTTTATATATATTAATATGCAAGGGGATTCCATGCCACGCCTCTAGTTTCGAGAAGCTCAACTTGTTTTGGAATTGTAATTAGAAGCTTGACGTGCAAGGGGAGGAGTGAAGGAGATCTAGTACCAAGTATTCCAGAAGCTCTTTCTAATTAAATTGATGATGATCAATCATGACAATGGCTTGTAATTTTGTGTTTTGTGATGTAATGTATAAAATATCAAATAATGTAATATGTAGTGGTGAGTTGCATTGTGTTGCATGCATTTTATATGATAAATATTGAATTTTTTTTTCTTGTTGCATTTAGTTAAAAAGATAATTAGTTGTTTTATATATAAAAAATATGTTTTTCAAAATTGTTTCTTAAAAAAAATTGTAATAGAATATAGGCTTCTAGATTAAAAAAATGCTTTGAAGCATTATCCTTTAAAAAAATAATAATAATATAGCCTCAACACTTGGATTTCCAAGTTGTAAAAACCCGGATACATCCGGGTTCCAGCCCAGGCATAAATCGGGAATACCCGGGCCAAAACTCAGCTTGGGTTTGTCATCTAGGTTCAGGGCTGACTATACCTGGATATCTGGTCCTAAACCTAGATGAACAGTCATATCCCTTGGATAAAAATCACATTATTAACTTATACAACTACTATGTAAAATAATATATATTATATATATAAATATTTAAATATATTTATGCATTTGGTTCAGTCCGGTCCAAAAAAAATAAATAAGGACCGAACCGAATTTTTCTACATGTTGGGATTGCGACTGACCAATAAGACTAGCAGTCTAATCCAGTTCGGATCGATAATCTTATAGCCCTAGTTATGTAAGCATCGGGCACTCATTTTAAAAATTAATTTTTTTTTTCGTGTAGATCTCTTATTTACTCAATTTGTTTAAAAGAAGTGCATGACGTTTGCATACTACTATAAATATCATTTCTCTATTTATTGTTATTTTCTTCCTACTAATATACTGATCTTAATTAAAATTAAACTTAAAATCATAATAAAAAAGTCACAAGTAAAATTAAATAAAAATAAAAGCTGATTTGAGCACAAGCGGTTAGTTATAGCGGCTAGCTAGTGCATTTACGTTATGAGTAAGTACAAGTCTCAAATGTATAAGTTTTGTACAAGCCTTTCTTGAAAATGTGGGTCACATTTAAAAAAACAAAAAACAAAAAGAGTAACTTTTCCACATTTTTTCATGATGGGGTCCACTTTTCTTATAAACGGTTTGTGCGAGACTTGCATTTGAGACTTGTATATATCATTTCTCTTTATGTTGTTGATAGAAAAAGATGTTTAAACTGTGATAAGCCACCACATGTAATTTGAGATTATAAAATTTAGATGAAAACTATAATTGTTTTTATATTGATTTTTATTAAAACTTAAGTAAGGAAATTCTAGACCATTAACTAAAAATTTTAGAATTTCATCATATTTAAGGGACTAGTGGAAACAACTCCCAATTCTAGATTGGGTCGATGCTTACCCACTCTAACCATCTCGCCGGTCAATGAATGATATGAGTCAAGTGGAAACAACATGACACTATCCTCCTATCATGATGAGTGATATTTTTCTTTTATAATTATTTTAACTATACTATTTTTTGTTTTGAAAAATACCACGTCCACATACAACAATAATGAGATAGACAATGAAATAAGTACAAAAATACAGGAATTAAGCACACATGCATGAAACACAATATTTAATGTGGTTCGGCAATTTACTTACATTCATGAAGCTGTATGAAATTTTATTCTAGAAGAGATTACAATCACAGAGTGAGTTACAAGAGCACCACTCTACTCACACAATCTCCACTCTCTCTCTCTCTAGGGTTTTTTTTTCTCTCACAATATGTTCTAAACCATTTGCTTCTCTCTGTTCCTCAATCTGATACTCATTGACTCAGAACATCTGAAATAAAGTTCATATATATAGCAAACGGCGCAAGAAATCCTAATATGGAAAAAAAGATTCTTCGCTCGAGCAGGTGCAAGGACAACAACCAATCCAACATAGGCTCAAACGGACTATCGAGCGAACTCACTACCTAAGCTTCACTTGACTGCCAGGTCAAGCAACAGTCAAGCAAATAATTTGTCTACTTCTAGCTCACAAAACCACTTGGAGACTAATTCTTCACATGCCAACCACTATCTCTAGCATTAGCCCTACCCTATCACCTATGCAACCCACAACTCCCATCTTTAATCCAGATGACACATTGAAGTCGAGCCTAATTTGCTCGACTTTAGTCTTTCAAGTACATCACCCTCAGTTAGCACATCTACAGGGTGACTCACAATTCCCATTGCATTGGGAATATCCAGTCTCAAACCAACCCTAGAAAACATCAAAGGATTTGCTATTGACGTCCCTTTCTCCAATTTGGGTGACTAATCCCACCCCTGCTGCTAACATTTTCTATCTTCAGTCGACGTGCCCATCATCTGTGTAGTTTTCACTTCCTCCTTGGAAGTCCAGTCAACTACCTCTCAGCTAACTCCCACTTGCCCAATCTCCCATCTTGCAAGATTCCACCTTTGTACCATGGCTCACTACCTCTTGTTAAAAGAATATTGTTCAAGGTAGGTGACCACCATGGAGATCTAGTCATCTGGCAACTCTGCGAGCAGCAACCATAGTTGTAGACGTCTCTAGAACACCAAACGCTTTGTCCCCGTCTCTCACACCTCTGCTCTGCACCGTGGTCTTAGGAGATTTCTCTAGGCTTACATGAGGAACTTCAAAGCTAACTTCCTTTTTCTTCCTCATCTTGTTCATGCAACCAAGCTTGCTGTACTGCAACTATTAATTTACTTACACATCATTGGACCCTGATGTCAAATACAAGGTGTTAGTCTTCTAACCACACGCCATGACCAACACACCCTTTGTGACCTTCCATGCTCTTCCAAAAAATGCTAATGTATGATCGATGTTGTCAAGCTATCCCACAGAGGTTTAAATTTTCTTTAGATCTAGAACATGTCTGACTTGTTGCAAAGTCCGCATGCTCCTATTCAAAAGTGTGATGTGCACATCACCCACTGCCACTATATCCAGTGCCTCTCCCTTGGCCGTATGCATCTTCCCAAAATCACCAGCAACATATATAGTTATGTATGATTTCTCAATATGAGGTGCTATAGAATGAAGCCCTAAATCTATCACCCAATCATCAACTAGACTGTGTACAGCAAGAAATAAAGCATTTCTTTAACCACCGCATTCACAGTGCCATCTTTTGTCCCTTTTGGATTTCGGCAGTCTCTTTTAATGTGGCCTAGCTTGACACAATTATAGCTAGTGATCTGCTACCTAGATCTCAACTTGCTCTTGCCCTTATTTCTAGACCTGACAAGTCCCTAACTTTTGTCCCTATCAACCCAACATATTTCACTCAGCATTATCCATGCTCTCTAGCTTTTGTCCCTGCAAAAGAGGTTGGAGCTTCTTCCTGTAGACATAATCCTCAATCTGCATTCTTCAATACTCAAAATCCATGCTGTCAAACTTCTTGATTCCAACCTTCACTATGTCTCTTTCCATCATTCTCCCTTCAAACCTGAACTTTGGCTCTTGATACTAATTTTTATGAAAAACACCGCACCTAACACAATGATAATGAGATAGACAGTCAAATAAGCGTGCATAGGAATCAAGCACACACGCATGACACACAGTATTTAACATGGTTCGACAACATGCCTACATCCACAAAGCTACAAGGGATTTTATTCCAAAGGAGATTCCAATCATAAATTAAGTTACAAGAGCACCACTTTACTCACAAAATCTCAACTTTCTCTCTCTCTCTAAAGCTTTTTCTCACTCACAATATGCTTTACACCATTTGCCTCTTTCTGTTCCTCAATCTAATACTCATTGACTTGGAACATATGAAATAACATCCATATATGTAACAAATGGCATTGGAAATTCTAATATGGAAAAATAGGGTTCTTCGCTTGAGTGGGTGTCAAGCACATCGTGAACGAACAACCAATCCAATATTGGCTCAAGCAAACTGTTGATGGAGACTCGAGCAAACTTTCTGTCCAAGCTTTGCTCAAGTCAGCTGTCAAGAGTGCCTTAAGTGAACTCACTTCCTAAGTTTCGCTTGAGTGCCAAGTCAAGCAATAGTCGAGCGAACAATCTGTCTGTGCCTTTCCTAGCTCACAAAACCTATCATGCTTTATAACCCAACTTTTTTATAGTCTCTTAATGTTTTATTATTTTCTACTTATTTATCAAATATTTAATATTAAATTTTGAAATGGTGATTAAACTATGGATGAAGAATATTTTCCTTTTGCCCGAATGTTAGAATTGACAGCTACTGAGCTTGTCAATTCATTCTTGAAAACCCATGTGGTTGCAAAGCTCGAATGCTCATTCTTGGTAGTAACCCGTTGGCAGAGGTTGTGGCACTAGTGTCAACACTCAACATTTGTTGGAGAAGATGAGGTGTTGATGTTGATATCTGAGTGTGAGTGTGAAAAAACTCAGCTTTGATGTGAGGTGTGAGATGTACTCAACCACACTAGATGGAGAGGAGGAAAAGGTCAAAGGAAGCTATTTCCTCCTTTGTTCACCAAGAGTGAGTGGAGGCACTCGACTTTACATATGGGTAAGAGATAGTCTCGACCATGCTATCATTTTGGAAAATTCTCCAAAAACCTGACTGGTTGGTGTAATCCAAACCATAAGAGTCTGAAACTTGCAAACCTGAGCCAAGCGGTGAGATATCTAGTAAGCATTCAATTTCTGTAACTCTCAAGAGAGGCTTGAGGTGTCAAGGTAGGGCTCGAGGGTGAAGCGGTCCTTTTGTTATTTGCTTTTTGTTGCACACTTTTTTGCTGGGCTACATGGCACTAGGGTGCAAGTTATACATCTATTGTGGTTCGCATGTGGTTCTACATCTGTTTCATGTTTTGTAGGGGCAGGAAAGAGTTTGCTCACCATTGGCTCATCACCCACCATAAGGTTTTTTGCCCGCCATTTCCTTTCGAGTGACCCCCACCGTGAGTTGCCTGAGGTTTTCACCGTGGGCGAGGAAACTCCTAGGGTGTACAAGGTTGGTGAGGGTGGCGAAGATCTTCCATGGTGTATAACGTTTCTGGTTGCCCACTAGAGGTGTTGTGTGCTTGTTGTCTACCACAAGGTTGGCCACTAGGTGAGGGTGTTGCTGATTGCCATTCTTAGCTTTTTTGGCATTATTCATCCTCTGTGGAAGTCCGCCAGTGATACAAATGATTGTCGTCAATCTTTGTGGCTTCTCATAAGGGCATGTGGGTTGCCCTTACTGCCGTGTAGCTGACAGTAGGTGGTTTACCCGCTAGTTTCCAACTCATGTGGCTTGCCACACAGCTTAGACATAATTCATGCTCACTGTTGCTTTTCGCCTGGGGTGTGCTGGTTGGTGACAGAAACTTCCAACTAGCTAGATGTCATCTACGGCAACCCCATTTCTCTGGAGGGAAGCTAGATGTTCCCATATGTGAGGAGATTGGTAGATTTCTGGTGAGGGGATCTGGCGAGGAGCTATCAAGAAAATCCTAGGTGGCTTTTTCAGATGTCCGGCTGCGGTGGTTGGAGTTCT
This sequence comes from Carya illinoinensis, assembly GCF_018687715.1. NCBI lineage: Eukaryota > Viridiplantae > Streptophyta > Magnoliopsida > Fagales > Juglandaceae > Carya > Carya illinoinensis. The sequence continues at coordinate 16,932,387 of NC_056764.1, read as the reverse complement.
CTTTTGTTGTGTGGAGAAGGTGACAACAATTGCCAACGTGAGCTTCATGGTTGTAACAGGATGTGCCCACTATGCATGGCATGCACAATGCATGCATGGGTCTTCCTCTCATGTGCATCGTGTGCCATGTATTCCAATTTTTATTGGTATAAGAGTATTGTAAAAAAAAAAGTAATAAAAAATGATGTTAGATGAAAAGTAGAAATCTTATTTGCTCATTCGGAGATGACTTCATTAAGTCGGAAAATCTTCATTCTCCTACTTTCGATGTAAAGAATAAGTCGATCCCACAAACGGTGCCAACTATTAATGCATAAATTTGCACAACAAGCCAGAATGGATGAGAGAGTCATCCTCGACCCATGATGATGATTCAGACGTTGATATAGTACTCTTTGTGTTCATCTATGGAATAAATAATAAATAAGTAAATAAAAGATAAATAGAGAGATTGGGATTTACGTGGTTTAGTGTAATGGTTACATCCACAGGTTGTTTGGGGGCAAATTCAACTATGATGGGTGATTTTACATATTTCTCATGATCTCACATATCTCTCAATATAATGGAGAAATTTAGGATTTTCGGAAGTTGAAGTTGATGCCTCCCTTGAGAGAATATCTTTTGGAGTCATTGTATGTGGTGGAGTCTGTATGTAGAGAAATCATAAAGAGTCTCCCTTAATTTATAGAGATCTCCTATTTTTTTTAGGGGTTTTTTTCCTTCCTTAGAATAATTGAGTCCTATTTGCCTTATGAATCCATATCCTTTTAGGAGTCTGAGTCAATTTGTCTTATTTCTTATTGGTCTTATATGTTAGCTTGATCTCTTCCTTTATTATTAGTGATATGTTTTCAATGGGCTGGATCAATCAACTTTATCCCTAACATTGTAGTTTGAATTTCCTTTTGTCGACACATTTCGACTAATTTTAAGCAAATAAATTCTACTTTTGTATTTATTTGGAGGCAATTACTTTTTGGGTAGAATTATGTATAATAAAAAAGTTTCTCATAATTGATCTCACATTTTATTTTAGTAGGTGAAAATAGGGGTAGCAATTTGTAGGTGAAAGGGTAGAGGGAATCTAGTATTTGTCTTCCCATTTTTGTGTTCTATGGCACCATTTTGTTTTGAAAATATATTTTTAAATTTTTTTAATAAATCATGTAGCACCACATTGTTGTGTCGCGTTAAGGGGCAAAGTGAGTGGTATAAATTATGGGGCATTGTAGCATTCTCATATTACAAACCTAATAATAACACAAATGATCATACGTCTAGAATAACAATTCTAATAATTAAAATATAAGCATATTGAGAAATACTAATAATACAACTAAACAATAAATAAAATTTTAATTTGAAATAAAATTTAAATGAGTTATTGCAAGTGGGTTTCAGGTTACGCATGTTGATCTGTTATTGACCCAAACATATTTATTTCAAAACCAAATCTACTAATTTTATATCGTGTTCATGTTAGGTTCATGAGTCATGTTACTGTTACATATTACCACCCCTAAGTGCAAAGAGAAAAATTTTCAAAATTTTAGGAAATTGTATGAAATCTTTGTTGCTTGAACTTTTTTTTTTTTTTTGAAAGGAAGATATTCATTCATTAGAGCAAATGCTGAATACAAGGAGGGTAATCCTCAATAAGAATACATTCTTTTGAGCAAGACAGGCCAAACTTAGCCAAGTGATGAGCTAATACATTGACTTCCCTAGGGATAAACTGGATTGACCAACGGCTAGTCCTGGAGAGCATGAGCTGGACATCTCGGATGACAACTCCACTGGAGCTCCAACTGTCTTCACTATGTTGGACTGCTTGAACCACTACAAGGGAATCTCCTTCAAGGATGAAGTCAGCCAGTCCCAGTTCAACACAAAAGGAGGTAGCTCTCCGGGCAGCTACTACCTCACCCAAGAGTAGATCAGGGTCCAGATCCATGGAGGAGCAAAGGGTCGCCACAAACAAGCCCTCTGAGTCCCTAACAGCCACTCCAATGCCCAGCTTTGAGTTAACTCTATCAATGGCTGCATCCAAATTGACCTTGAACACATTTGGTGGGGGTGCAATCCACTTGCTGCTGAGGCGACTGGAGGTCTTTGGCTGTTTAGATTCAGCCTCCAACTATGACCTTATAGAGTACATCTGGTGATCAACCTGTTTAGAGACCTGGGAAGGGGAATGGAACTGCTGTTCAAATAGCCAAGCATTTCTTCTATGCCAGATTGCTTTTGCTGTAGTAGCCACTTCACTGATCTCCAATGGAAGAAACTGGGCTAGGATAGGCCCTAGTATTTCCTTGACTGGACCTGCATGAATACTCAGTTTTTGAATTCTTTTAGACCTCATCGACCACACATCTTGAGCTGCACTACAGGACCATATAGCATGGGAGATTGACTCAGGCTCTAGGGAACATATTGGGCAGAGGGGGGACTCAATCATTTTCCTTGTAAACAAGTTGAGGTTTGTGGCAAGGGACTCGGTTGCTGCTCTCCAGAGAAAAGATTTTGTAGCTTGAGATGCCTTGATTCCCCACAACCTGTTCCAAAAGCTTGAAGATGAGGTTTGGTCTGAGGATTGTCCCATTCTATTCTCTCTAATTGAGCCTTGTAGGTGATAGGCACTCCTCACAGTAAATTTACCATTGGCTGAGCATCTCTAGGTCAACAAGTCACTGCTTCTGCAAGGACTAATGGGGATTTTGCTAATGAGAGCTGCCTCAGGCTTCAAGAAGATTACATTAACAAGAGGAAGATCCCACTGCATAGAGTTGGGGCTAATGAGTTCAGAGACCATAACTTCTGCTCCCAGGATGTTGACTGGTGACTACACCTGAAAGGACGAGGGATATGGAATCCATTTGTCCTTCCAAACTTTAATCTTGCTACCATTTCCAACTTTCCAAAAAAGACCTTCTTCAAGAACTGGTCTAGCAGAAATGAAGCTTTTCCATAAATAGGAGTCACTGGGTCTACACTTTGTTGATAGGAAGTCTGAGTTAGGAAAATATTTAGCTTTGAGGACCTGAGCAGCAAAGGATAAGGGACTTTGGATCACCCTCCACCCCTGTTTAGCTAGCAATGCTAAGTTGAAGAATTCAAAATCCCTGAATCCCAGACCTCCACTTTGTTTGGATTTCCCCAGTGTTTGCCAGTTCAACCAATGAGTTTTGGATCTATTACCCTTTCTGCCCCACTAGAAGGATTGTAAAAGCTGGTTAACCTTCATAAGGATGGTTTTTGGGAATTTGAAAATACCCATACTGTAAGTAGGGATGGACTGTAGGACTGCTTTTAATAAGGTTTCTTTCCCAGCCTGAGACAGTACATTGATTTTCCAATTGGCCATTTTTGCTTTGATTCTGTCCAGTACTGAGTTGAAAGCTTTGACTTTACTTCTTCCCACATAAGATGGCAGGCCCAGGTATTTCTCAAAGGTGCCTGAAGCTTTAATCCCTGCAAGCTGCAAGATGGCACATTGGGTTTCAACCTTGGTGTTACTGCTGAAGAGGATAGATGATTTGTCAAGGTTAAGTCTCTGTCCCGATGCTTGTTCATAGTTGCTTAGAACTTGTTGCACTTTACTCCATTCTATTGGATTGGATTTGCAGAAGACTAAGCTGTCATCTGCAAAAAAGAGGTGGTTTACATGGATAGCCCCTCGAGCAGCTGGGATCCCTGATATTAGACCCTGCATTTCAACTTGGTTGAGGCTATGACTAAGGAATTCAGAGCAAATAATGAACAAGTAGGGGGATAGGGGATCCCCAAGTCTGATTCCTCTAGAAGGGGAGACGAAAGCTTGGGGAACACCATTGACTAGAAGGGAATAACTAACAGTGGTAACACACTGCATTACCAAATCCACCCATATGCTATCAAACCCCATTTTAAGCATCACTTTATGCAGAAACTCCCACTCAACTCGATCATAGGCTTTGCTCATATCAAGCTTTAAAGCCATGTAGCCATTATGCTTTCCTTTCAATCTGTTTTGCATAGAATGCAATAGCTCATAGGCAACAATCACATTGTCTGAAATCAGCCTGCCAGGGACAAATGCACTCTGAGTGGGGGAGATGAGCTTAGGCAGTATGAGTTTGAGTCGATTGGCTATCACTTTAGATATGATTTTATAGAAGACATTGCAGAGACTAATTGGTCTGAAATCAGTTACCAACTGAGGACACTTCTTCTTCGGAATCAGAGAAATGAAAGTCTGGTTAATCTCATTAAAACCCTTTCTGGTGTTAAGTGCTTCAAGAACTGCTGCTGTAACTTCCTTTCCAATGCTGGTCCAATGTTGGTGATAAAAAACTGCTGGGAAGCCATCTGGGCCAGGTGATCCGAAGGGATTCATGCCTTTAATAGCTACTTCCACTTCCTGAGCAGAATAAGGCCTAGACAGGGAGCAATTCATCTCATTTGTGACTGAGGGTGGCAGAGAGAAGAGAGCAGCCTCTATACCTCTCGGGTTAGATGATGAGAATAGATTATGGTAGAAGTCCTGGAAGGTCTTGGCTATCTCCTCTATGCTAAAGGCTAGAGTTCCATCCTCACTTCTAACTTGCTTGACAGTATTCACTTTTTTCCTTTGAGAGGCACTCTTGTGAAAGAAATTGGTATTCCTGTCTCCCTCCTGAAGCCACCTCTGCTTGGCTCTTTATCTCCATTTCAGGTCTTCTTCTTCCAGGTAACCATCCACTTCTTTCTGTAGTGAGCTAATTTGACTATTTAGCTGACCAGTATTAGCTGATTGTAGGGCTTTTATCTTTTCAATCTGTTGTTTGAGTAGCTTTCTTTGGTTTCTGTAAGCTTCTTTGCTTCATACCCTCAGTTTGTCCCTACAAGTTTTTAGGCCTTCTCGAGTGGACTCTACCTTAGACCTTCGAGAATAACACAGCTTCCATGCAGCTTTTATGATTTCAGTACAACCCTCTCTTGTCCCCCAAGTAGCCTCGTATCTAAAAAGCTTCTGTTTAGGGCCTAACAAGTGAGCTGGGTTCAAGCTTTGGATAAACAAAGGATTATGGTCCGAGCAAAGTCCTGGTAGGACATAAACCCGGTTTACTTCAAAGAGGTTTAGCCAAGCATCATTAACCAAGGCCCTGTCCAGTCGACACTTAGTGAAATCAGATCCTGCCCTTTTATTGCACCAGGTGAACTTTGATCCTATGAAACCAATATCTATAAGTCCAGTATCCACCAAAGCCAATCTAAATTCCTCCATCTGCTTAAAAGGACGTATTGTAGCTCCAAATTGTTAATCCTGAAGCAGGATTTCATTAAATTCACCCATACAAAGCCATGGATAATGAATCTTGGACTGAATAAGTCTAAGCAGGTCCCAGCTACCATTTCTTTTAGAGGTCACTGGCTGTCCATAGAAACCTGTTAGAGTGCACTTTTTGTTACAATTATCCAAGGTGATGGTAATTGAGATATGGTGAGTAGAGTAAGTATCCAGCATAGCATCAATTCCATCCTTCCACATAAAGGCCAAACCTCCACTTCTTCCATTACTGTCCACTGAGAAACAATGATCAAAATGCAGCTTATCCCGAGTATACTCAATCCTTCTCCTTCCACACTTGGTTTCACATAAGAATACTACTTCCGGGCTCTTTTCCTTCACCATTAGATGAAGTTCACGAACTGTTCGAGGGTTCCGAAGCCCTCGGCAGTTCCAGGCTAAGTGTTTCATGGGGACTGGCAGGGTTGGGCACCAGCCACTGCCAACTTAGCTTGCTTGGTTCTTCTTCTAGTCATGATAGGCTCTATATGTTCTTCACCAGGCCTTTTCTTTTGTTTTGAGACATAAAGATCACTCATAAAAGAGTCTGTTGGGCCAGAGATATGAGGGCCCAGACCTCTTGCCCTCATCTTCCAAGTTGGCCCTTTAGAAGTACCAGTAATGGGTTGTTTCAATGGGGAGTTGTGGGAAGGGGAACTAACCTGGATCGTGTCTCGGTGAGGACTAGAGTTTCTGCTATCAGTAGGGGCCATAGAAGGACTAAGGTTGGACAGGATCCCTTTAGAGATCAGAGGATCCGTTGATAGTACATGAGTCAGAAAGGGGGTCTCGAGGCTATCAGAACTTACCTGAAGAGCCTGTCCATTGTGATCCTTAGAGCTGCTCATGTTTCCTTTTCCGAGTAATGGTCCCCTCAGCTGGTAGTTGTCAGAACTTCCAAGGTCAGCTTGCTCGTAATCTACATTGTTGGTCCCAGAGGTATTCTGTCCCATCCCACCTTCTTCGACCCTACTGTCCCCAGGTTTGTTTTGGCGCCAACTACTTGAATTTTCGAAAACACCCTCCTTCTTACTGAATGTTGGGAAGCTTCTCAGCTGTGTGTTAGCTCTAAGAGCCGTACTGAGATACTGTTTCTTCACGAGGCTTGCTTCTCAAAGGTGATGCTGGGCAGGAGGATCCCAAGTGTTTGATGGCACCACAATGGAAACAGAACATGGGGAGTCTTTCGTATTTGAAGGGTATCCAAAAACGTTTCTCTCCCATAGTGATAAACCTACCACGGGTGAGAGGTTTCAGTATATTAACCAGTACTTTAACCCTGAGGAAACTGCCCCAGGCCATTCCATTGGCATCTACATCCACCGATAGCACAGTGCCTGCAGCAGCACCTAGCTTTTCTCCCATGGTTTTGTTCATGCCAGCAAAATGCAAGTCATGCAGTTGCAACCAGAAAGGTTCTTCATTGAAAGCTATGTCCTTAGGAGCCAAGCAGCCTTCACAGTTAAAGAGACAGACCAAGGATCTGTCGAAAGACCAGGGCCTAGCCACCATTACTCTTTCTTTGTCCTTAGAGTTTTGAAACTCAATTAAAAACCTGTTGGAACCAAGATTCTTAAAGGAAGTCTGACCCTCCACTTTCCAAGCCTTGATCATAGTAGCCTGAAAAGCTCCCCTATTGACTTCTTTTTCTACGACAACGTGGGCAGCCAAGCATTTCTTGCTTTTTTCAAAGGAAACTTGAACTTCCTTTGATGGTATGGATATTTCTTGTTTCTCCTCCTCCGTGAGGCATAGGCCCTCGTAAAGACTAGACAATTCGTCCGCCATACACGATACTAAGAGAACTAACAGTCAGAAAGAAAGAAACTGTACTAACCTCTTCAACCTAAGTTCAAGAGGGAGACCTCTACGTTCTACGGAACAGTAGAGAGAAAAACCCCACCTTTCACAAGAGGGGAGACCCGATCTGAGCTGACTCACGCTTTGTTGCTTGAACTTGGTTTGCTAGTTCTTTGAATATTTAATTAGGGAAAGCAACAACACAAACCAACAGCTATGATCCATAGGACCAAAACTTTTGTTGCAAACAAGTGTTAGACATTGGTGTCATGTGGTTATGTGTTGGTGGAAGATTGGACTTGGAAAATCGAATGGTATGTGTGAATGGTGGCTAGAGACATAGAATTATGGCAACATGCGAGACTCATGTGCAAATGCTGTTAAAAAGTGATATATATATATAGATTAGGGGAACTCATGATCTCCATTTTGGAGATATGGGTCTTGTGCCATAGGCCACATGACAACGGCAAAAGCAATAATTTTATATTATTATTTTCAGGCAAAATCAAAGAAAAAAAATGAAGAAAAAAGCTCACGGATAAAGAAAATGGGAGAAAGAGGAGAGACAACCACTCACGTGCAAGGAAAATTAATTTTAACGTTTTAGGAGGAAAGGTTGAGGGAGATAAAGGGGCCTTGACTCTTTGTATGTTGCTTTTTGTTTTGTTTGAAGCTAATTGTATTTTATTAGTATTAAAGTGAAGTAATTAACTTGTTTAGGGGAGGAAAAACTGAAGCCATTCCAAAACCAATAAGCATTAGGACTTGTCAAGTTGAAGCTTAGCATTTGGATACGTGATTCTAATTTTCAAATGAATGAATAAATAAGTATAGTTATTAGTAAAAAAAAATAAAAACTTTCTCTCTGGTCTGCTTTTCCATTAGGCCATTTCCATTAGGCAAATTAGGCAATTGCCTAAGGCTCCTAGTGGAAGAAGGCCCAAAAAAATAATTTAAATATAATTTTTTAAAAAGAAAAATGTGACGCCCCCAAATCCCCACGCACGGACACGGGGAAATCGAGACGTCCGGATGATGACATCACGGGTCACCACCCTAACGACGTGTGCCAAGTGTGTGCAAAGGCAACAAAGTGCACGAGAAAAACGCAGCGAAAAGCAAGTCAATAACTAAGTACCAGAATTTTTCTTGTTTAATACAAAGCTATTCAAAAACATACATAAATAAATATTACAAAACACGAATATAATATAATATCAAAAACAAAGCATAACATCAAAACCCGGTGGAGCCGTATCCTCGGGCTCAGCCTCCTCCTCCTCATCCTCGAACTCTGCACCAAAAGCTACGGAACCAAAAATGGTGCCGCAGGTAAGTAAAATCCAAATACCACCAGATAAAAACACATAGAACTCAAACAACATAGATGCGAGAAAAGCCAATGCACATGTCCCGCAAAACCACATTTTTACCACGCACGCCAAAAACCCATTTGGCCCAATAAAAACATATCCTTAAAACCACGCCTCGCCATTATCCCAGATAATGGCCCAAACCACCATTTTCCCAGAAAATGGATCAAAAGCCTCGAAAAACCAACATCGCCATTTTCCCAAAAAATGGCCCACATCCGAACACCATAAAAACAAACCAGTTATGCATGCACCATGATCTCCCCTAGGGATCATCCGCACACCCTGGCTCTGTGCCACACCGCAGGTAACGACTACGCATGTGACACCTAAACGAGCGATGCCCAGACTCGCGCCCCTCGCGTACCTGGCCAGGCCATCCTCTAGCCCTCGCCAGCGAAGGGCCACAGAGTCGGTGAGTAGAGCGATGCCCATACTCGCCCCGCGCGTACCTGGCCGGGCCATTCTCTAGCCCCGCTCCCGTCGTCGCCCAGCGACAACTCAGGGGACGTCACTCAGTATTATCCACTCCAGAGTGACCAGAGGAGCTCCACCGAGATAATAACTCATCCCGGCTTGGGCTCGTGAGACACACGCACCCGAAAATCCAATCACGCCAGCAAAACAGGATTTTTCAAATAAAATAAAATAGACGTGCATGCACCATGCAAATGCAATTCTCAATGCACAAAACAAACAACCAACCATAAAACAATAAATCAAGCAACTCCGTCCTCCATTCATCCGACCCCCGAACTCCTCGCGGAGAAAAAGCAACGTTACAGTGAAAAATCACTAAGGCCGTGGGTTGTGAAATACCCACTTTTGAATGGGGACAAACCAGGGCTTGGGATTGATAGAGAATGGTCTAGGGATGATTGTGAAGCTATTGGAAGTGGTGGTTGGCCGTGGGTGGCAGTGAAAACGCCTGAAAGAGGCCGGATTTTCCAAAAAGGTAAGCTAGCTCGTGGGAGCTGTTCCGGTGGACGTTGGAGGCCAGAAATAGGTGGGTTCGGACGGCAAGAGACCGGTGATGAAGTGGTGAAGAAATGGTGGCCGGAGGTGGAGCGACGGTGGCAGATCGGAGCAAAAACCGTGCAGGCTTTGAAGGGCCTTTCCGGCCAAACGGCCGGCCAGATGGGGGTGGGTTTTGGTGGGGAGGTGCGCCGGAGGGAGGGGAGTCGAACGGTGGCCGGACGGCGGCGGTTCGAGGGGTTGAAGGCTCCGGCGTGAGAGAGAGAGAGAGAGAGAGAGAGAGAGAGAGAGAGAGAGAGAGAGAGAGAGAGAGAGAGAGAGAGAGAGAGAGAGAGAGAGAGAGAGAGAGAGAGAGAGAGAGAGAGAGAGAGAGAGAGAGAGAGACTGGGGGGGTTGACGCGGGGAGGAGAGGAAAAAAAAGAAAAAGAAAGAAAAAAGAGAAAAAGAAAGGAAAAAGAAAGAAGAAAAAAGAGAAAAAGGAAAAAAAGAAAAAGGAAAAAGAAAAGAGGTGTAGGGAAAGAAGATGAGGTCTAATTCTCATTCCGGGAAAACAACACTAAACCGCCGCAAAGATATTAAAAACTGTAAACAACTAAAAGAAATAAAACACAACATCAATTAAATTAAAAACTAATTTTAAAACGCAATAATTTAAAATAAATAAGCTAATATATTAATTAAAATAAAAACAACCATTTCAGCGAAAATACAAGCGAAAGCAGGTCATCACATCCTCCCCCCCTTAAAACAAATTTCGTCCTCGAAATTTGTAAGATCAACCACCAACTTAAAGCAAGCCACAATAAAGCACATAAACCAACTGTGACCAAGATTAAGATACATACCTTCATCATTCAAACAAGTATGGGTACTGCTCCTTCATGTCCGCTACTCGCTCCCAAGAGAAATCTTGAGCTAACGGATCTCCCCAAGCCACTTTAACCAAAGGTATCGTCTTAGACCTCAACTGTTGCTCCTTCCAATCCATGATCTGTGACGAAACAACCTCATAAGTGAGATCCGGTTGCAACTGAATACCCGCTGGGTCGACAAAGCGTGGCTCTTGCTGTCCAAAGCTCTTCTTCAGGGATGATACGTGGAAGACATCATGAACATCCCCAAAATAATCTGGCAAAGCAACTCTATAGGCGACGGACCCTACCTTCTCCAGAATCTGAAAAGGGCCGACATACCTCGGATCTAGCTTCCTATTCTTACCAAAACGCTTAACACCTCTCATGGGAGAGACTTTGAGATAAACCCAATCACCAACTTCAAAAGACAACTCTCTCCTCCTGGTAGCAGCATAGCTTTTCTGGCGACTCTGAGCTGCCGCCATTTTATCTCTGATGATCCGGACTTGGCTTTGCATTTCTTGAATTATTTCGAGTCCAATTATCCTACTCTCCCCGACTTCATCCCAGCACAAGGGCGACCTGCACTTTCTCCCATAAAGAGCTTCGTAGGGAGCCATCTGAATGGTCGCATGGAAGCTGTTATTATATGCAAACTTGATGAGCGGCAAATGGTTTTTCCAACTCCCTTGAAAATCCATGACACGTGCTCGCAACATGTCTTCAAGGGTCTGAATTGTGCGCTCTGACTGGCCATCTGTCTGCGGGTGATATGCAGTACTGAACTTCAACTTAGTACCCAAAGCTGCCTGCAAACTCTTCCAGAACTGCGATGTGAACCTCGGGTCTCGATCCGACACTATACTCTTTGGTATGCCGTGCAGCCGCACTATCTCCTTGACATACAAGCGGGTCAACTTACCCAAAGAGTCGGTGTTATTAACAAGCAGAAAATGAGCACTCTTCGTTAACCGGTCAACAATTACCCAAACAGAATTTTTCCCACTAGGCGTTCTCGGCAAACCCACTGCAAAGTCCATCGTGATGTCATCCCATTTCCACTCAGGAATAGGGAGGGGTTGGAGCATACCTGCATGTCTTTGATGCTCGGCCTTCACTTGCCGGCATGTGTGGCATTTCTCAACATACAAGGCAATATCCTTCTTCATTCCATCCCACCAGTAATTTTTCCTCAAGTCCCGATACATCTTTGTACTGCCGGGATGAACTGAATAAGGGGCCGCATGAGCTTCCGCCATGATCCGTTCTTTAAAATCTGAGTCCTTGGGGACCACTCTGCGATCTCGGAACCGAAGTATCCCATCATTATCCATGCTATAGTGCAACGGCCTTCGAGATTTTCTGACTCTTTTTCTGATGTTCAGCAGCTTCGGATCCTTCTTTTGGAGAGTCTTCAATTCTTCAAAATCAGTTACTCGAATATCAAGAACTGAAGATAAAACCTCTTCTTGTTGCGAACTCTCTATAAGGAGCCTTCTCATCCCACAAAGCAACGAATCCAATTCTGACGGCTCGGCTTCATCTTCCAGGTGTGACTTCCGGCTCAAAGCATCAGCAACTATATTAGCCTTCCCCGGATGGTACTTGATCTCACACTGATAGTCACTGATTAGCTCTAGCCATCGCCTCTGCCTCATATTCAGATTTTTCTGGGAAAACAAATGCTTCAAGCTCTTGTGATCGGTAAATACCTCGCAAGCTTCCCCATACAAGAAGTGCCGCCAGATCTTGAGCGCAAAAACAATCGCAGCCAATTCTAGATCGTGCGTCGGATAATTCTTCTCATGGTCCTTTAGCTGACGAGATGCATAGGTAACAACCCGTCCTTCCTCCATAAGGACACAACCCAAACCAAACTTAGACGCATCACTGAAGACTACGAATGGCTTATGCGGTTCCGGGAGCGCTAACACTGGTGCCGTTGTCAACCGGTTCTTTAATTCCAGGAAGCTTCTCTCACATTTCTCTGACCAAACAAATTCTGTATTCTTCCGAGTCAAAGCTGTGAGAGGTCCGGATAGGCGAGCAAAACCCTCTACAAATCTTCGGTAATACCCGGCCAGCCCCAAGAAACTCCGGATCTCGCGCACTGTAGTCGGGCGCTGCCATGACAAAATGGCTTCTACCTTACTAGGATCAACAGCCACTCCGTCTCGGGAAATTACATGCCCAAGAAATTTAACTTCTTCCAACCAGAATTCACACTTGCTGAGCTTGGCGTACAGTTGGTGTTCTCTCAATTTCCCAAGTACCAGACGAAGATGATACACATGCTCTTCAACATCTCGGGAATAAATCAGAATATCATCAATAAATACTACCACAAAGGAATCCAGATAAGGTCGAAACACTCGATTCATTAAATCCATGAAAGCAGCAGGGGCATTAGCTAACCCAAACGGCATCACCTTAAATTCATAATGCCCATACCTCGACCTGAAGGCAGTTTTAGGCACATCCTTGTCTCTGATCCTCAGCTGGTAGTATCCTGACCTCAGATCAATTTTAGAGAACACGGCTGCTCCTTGAAGCTGATCAAATAAATCATCTATCTGCGGGAGAGGATATTTATTTTTGATGGTCACCTTGTTTAATTCCCGATAATCAATGCACATACGGAGGGTTCCATCTTTCTTTTTAACAAACAAAACTGGTGCACCCCATGGTGAAGTACTAGGCTGAATAAATCCATTCTCTACCAGCTCTTGCAACTAAGTCTTCAACTCTTTTAATTCAGCCGGTGCCATGCGATAAGGAGCTTTATGCACAGGAGCCGCTCCAGGTTCCAAGTCTATAACAAACTCCATTTCCCACACAAGGGGTAGTCCAGGCAAGTTATCCACAAACACATCGGGGAATTCTTCCACAACTGGAATGTCTGCCAAAGACTTCTCCTCGGACGGCGCGGACATCATCTGAACCAAGAATGCATCCGCTCCCCATGCAATCTCCCTTTTTGCTTGAATTGCCGATATAATTACCGGCTTTTCCTTTAACTTACTCCCTGCAAATTCTAGACAATCACCATCTGGAAGCTGAAAGCTAATTATCCGACTTCGGCAATTAATACTCGTAGAATATCGGTATAGCCAATCCATATCGAGGATGATATCAAAACCCAACAGCTTGAACACCACCAAATCAGCATCCAAGAATCTCCCCTCAAAATTTAACGGGCATCCCAAAGCAACCTTGGAACACCACACCATTTCACCATCGGGTAGTGCCACTACCATAGACTTCGGCAACGGTTCCGTAACCAAATTACACACCCGCGCAAACGTGGAAGATACAAATGACTGCGACGCACCGGAATCAAACAAAGTACAAGCATAAAACTTATACAAATGGACCCTTCCTGAACCACACACATCAACCCATGAAATCCAAAAAGCAAAGAATAAACCAAATACACCAAAAATTAAATCCAACTTAAAATTAAATTAATCCATACCTGTGATTACTCCAGCATCATGGGTTGCTGGCGCCTCATCATCCACCTCTCCGGGTGTGACAGTATAAACCCGGGCTTGCACTGTTTGTCTCGGGTTTGTTCTTCCACCGCGTCTACCTCCACGGCTTCCTTGAACTGTTCTTGGACATTCTTGGGCAAAGTGACCCTGCTGGCCACAATTATAACATCGAGCCCCACCAGAAGGGCACTCACCCACATGGGCTCTATTACAAACTCCGCAAACAGGCACACGTCCTCCCATGCGAACACTTGAGGATGCTTACGGTCAAGTCCCGGTCCGCTGAACAAATTTCTGAGGTGAACCCGAGCTGCTTCCTTCACCAGAAAAACTCCGCCTCTTATGTCCTGGAGGGGAGCCCATCCTCAGATTATTTTCTCGTTCCACCAGGGTGGCCACATCCACTAATTCCTGAAAAGTGGATATCCGATGGCTGACCACCATACGGCGTATATCAGGGCGCAGTCCCTCCTGAAAACGATCAGCTCGCATCTCCTCTGTGGCGATAAGGTGAGGAGCAAATCGCTCAAGTTCTATGAATCTCCGGGCGTACTGTTCCACTGTCGCGCCCCCTTGGACAAATCTGAGAACTCTCTCGCCTTTTGCTTCCTTACCGATGCGAGAAAGAAGCGGTCATTAAACTCCTTCTTGAAGCACTGCCAGGTCACCGCAGCGAAAGATCCCAATTTTGATTCCAGCATCACCCTCTTGGTATCCCACCAATCAGACGTCGCGCCTTGCAAGAGATAGCTGGCGTAGAGTACCTGTTGCGCCTCGGTGCATCCACACACCTCAAATGTTCTCTCCAGGTCCTTGATCCACTTTTCAGCTCAAAGCGGATCCTCTTCTCCAGTGAAGTGTGGAGTCCTATGCACCAGGAAGCGCTCATAGGTGCACCCAGCTTGCACCATGCTGCTAGATCCTCCCGGGTAAGGCCAAGGCCCTCCCTGATATGGCCAAGGACCTCCTGGTTGCGGCCAAATTCCTTTTTGTTGCGGACAAGACCCTCCTTGTGGCGGCCAGGGACCCCCTTGTTGTGGCCAAGGTCTCCCTGGTTGTGGCCAAGGCCCTGTCTATTGTGGCCTATAATTTTGCTGCATAAACTCCGTCATCTGCCGTATGGCTTGAGCTATGGAGTCATCTCTTGATGTATTGTCCCGTGGCTCCTGAGTAGATTTCTTTGGCCTTCCCATTTTCCTGCCACCACAACCTTTAACCCCCTTTCAAAAAAACAAAAACAAATAAAACCAACAACCAACAAAACAGAACCAAAAACCAACACCACATCACACCAAAACAAAAGAAACAACTTGTAAAAACATAACTAAATAAATAAAACAAATAAACAAACTCAAACAAATAAAACAAATAAAACAAATAAAATAACTGTACTTAACATAATTAAAACACAACCTTAAAAGCATTCTGGTACTACGTACGGGACATGTGGTTTTACCTAGAGCCAAACCGCTCTGATACCACCTGTGACGCCCCCAAATCCCCACGCACGGACACGGAAAAATCGAGACGTCCGGATGATGACATCACGGGTCACCACCCTAACGACGTGTGCCAAGTGTGTGCAAAGGCAACAAAGTGCACGAGAAAAACGCAGCGAAAAGCAAGTCAATAACTAAGTACCAGAATTTTTCTTGTTTAATACAAAGCTATTTAAAAACATACATAAATAAATATTACAAAACACGAATATAATATAATATAAAAAACAAAGCATAACATCAGCAACCCGGCGGAGCCGCATCCTCGGGCTCAGCCTCCTCCTCCTCATCCTCGAACTCTGCACCAAAAGCTACGGAACCAAAAATGGTGCCGCAGGTAAGTAAAACCAAAACACCACCAGATAAAAACACATAGAACTCAAACAACATAGATGCGAGAAAAGCCTATGCACATGTCCCGCATAACCACATTTTTACCACGCACGCCAAAAACCCATTTGGCCCAATAAAAACATATCCTTAAAACCACGCCTTGCCATTATCCCAGATAATGGCCCAAACCACCATTTTCCCAGAAAATGGATCAAAAGCCTCGAAAAACCAACATCGCCATTTTCCCAAAAAATGGCCCACATCCGAACACCATAAAAACAAACCGGTTATGCATGCACCATGATCTCCCCTAGGGATCATCCGCACACCCTGGCTCTGTGCCACACCGCAGGTAACGACTACGCATGTGACACCTAAACGAGCAATGCCCAGACTCGCGCCCCGCGCGTACCTGTCCAGGCCATCCTCTAGCCCTCGCCAGCGAAGGGCCACGGAGTTGGTGAGTAAAGCGATGCCCAGACTCGCGCCCCGCGCGTACCTGGCCGGGCCATTCTCTAGCCCCGCTCCCGTCGTCGCCCAGCGACAACTCAGGGGACGTCACTCAGTTGAAAGAGCTCAAGCTACAATTGAAAGAACTTTTGGAGAAGGGTTTTATCCGCCCTAGTTCTTCGCCTTGGGGAGCACCTGTGTTATTTGTGAAGAAAAAAGATGGATCTATGAGGATGTGTATAGACTATAGAGAGTTGAATAAGGTGACGATTAAGAATAGATACCCATTACCCAGAATCGATGATTTGTTGGATCAGTTGCAAGGAGCAGCAGTGTTTTCAAAGATTGACCTGAGATCCGGGTATCATCAGCTAAAAGTCAAGGATCAAGATGTGCTGAAAACTGCCTTTAGGACAAGGTATGGCCACTTCGAGTTTTTAGTGATGCCTTTTGGGTTAACCAATGCTCCAGCCGCATTCATGGACATGATGAACAAAATATTCAGACCTTATTTGGATAATTTTGTTGTCGTATTCATTGATGACATCTTAATCTACTCTAAGAACAAGGAGGAACACAGACATCATCTAAGCATGGCTTTAACTATACTTAAGGATCAGAAACTTTATGCCAAACTTAGTAAGTGTGAGTTCTGGCTGGAAGAAGTAAAATTTCTAGGTCATGTAATCTCTAGTAGAGGAGTAGCAGTAGACCCGAGCAAGATTGAAGCTGTAACGAACTGGCAGAGACCGACCAGTGTGCATGAGATCCGAAGTTTCTTAGGACTGGCTAGTTACTATAGGAGATTTGTGGAAGGATTCTCCCGTTTGTCTGGACCACTCACCGCCCTGACTAAGAAAAATGTGAAATTTACTTGGAATGATAAGTGCGAAACAAGTTTTCTTGAGTTGAAGAAAAGACTTACCACCGCACCGGTACTTACACTGCCGGAACCTCTTAAATCTTTTGTAGTATATAGCGATGCATCTAAGGCAGGACTCGGATGTGTGCTAATGCAAGAAGGGAAAGTGGTTTCTTATGCTTCACGACAACTGAAGAATCACGAACAGAATTATCCTACTCATGATTTGGAATTAGCTGCAGTAGTTTTTGCTCTTAAAATTTGGAGACATTATTTGTATGGTGAGAAGTGTGAAGTCTTCACAGATCACAAAAGCCTAAAGTACCTGT
Organism: Carya illinoinensis; assembly: GCF_018687715.1. Classification (NCBI taxonomy): domain Eukaryota; kingdom Viridiplantae; phylum Streptophyta; class Magnoliopsida; order Fagales; family Juglandaceae; genus Carya; species Carya illinoinensis. The sequence continues at coordinate 16,915,104 of NC_056764.1, read as the reverse complement.
TTGAGCAGAAGAATCTTAATATGAGGCAAAGAAGATGGCTGGAATTAATCAGCGACTATCAGTGCGACATCAAGTATCATCCTGGAAAGGCCAACGTGGTAGCTGATGCTTTAAGCCGCAAGAGCAGACAAGAAGCTTCATCAGTTCCTTCATCAGAAGTAAATTCCCTCTTATGTAGTATGAGAAAACTGTTGATTAGAAACCGTAGTCAGGAAACCATGTTGACTACAATCCAAGAATTCATTCCATTGGACTGGGAAGAACTGAAAGACCGTCAAAAGAAGGACAGTAAACTTGCGGAAGTTGTAAAAAAGATCGAAAAGTCAAAAGGACCAGTGGACTTTAGCCTCAGAGAGGATGGAACTCTGTATTACAAGGACCGAAGAGCCATTCCAGCAGATGAAGAGTTAAAGGAAAAAGTACTAAAGGAAGCTCATAACACACCTTACACTGCTCATCCTGGTAGTACAAAAATGTATCAGGATTTGAAACAGTCTTTTTGGTGGGAAGGAATGAAGAAGGACGTAGCAGAATTTGTGAACAAATGTTTTGTCTGTAGATTAGTAAAAGCAGAGCACCAAAAGCCAGCCGGTAAATTGCAGTCATTGCCAATCCCAGAATGGAAATGGGAGGATATTTCCATGGATTTTATAGTAGGCTTTCCAAGGACCTCAGTCGGAAATAATACTATCTGGGTAATAGTTGATCGTCTGACAAAAAGTGCTCACTTCATACCCATTAAGAATACAGATTCTCTAGAAAGATTGACGAGAATTTATATAGCAGAAATTGTCAGATTGCATGGAGTGCCTAAAACGATCGTATCAGATAGAGACCCTCGTTTTACGTCACGCTTCTGGAAAAGTTTACAAGAATCGATGGGCTCTAGTCTGAGGTTTAGTAGTGCATACCACCCACAAACAGATGGACAGACAGAAAGGACGATTCAAACTTTGGAAGATATGCTAAGAGCCTGTGTTTTGAATTACGAAGGGAATTGGGAGAAACAATTACCTTTGGCAGAATTTGCTTATAACAATAGTTTCCAGGCCACTATTCAAATGGCACCATATGAAGCCTTGTATGGTAGAAAGTGTAGATCACCTCTGTATTGGGATGAAGTAGGGGAAAGCAAAGTAGTTGGACCAGAAGTCTTACAAGAGATTAAGGACCAAGTACACTTGATTAAAGAAAGGATGAAAACAGCACAGAGTCGACAGAAGAGCTACGCTGATAATCGAAGGAGGAGCATAGATTTTAAAGTTGGAGATTGGGTCTATGTGAAGGTATCTCCTATGAGAGGAGTAAGTCGTTTCGGAGTGAAAAACAAGTTAAGTCCGAGATATGTGGGACCCTATGAGATAGTGGAGAAAGTGGGAGTAGTTGCATATCGTTTGGAATTGCCAATTGAGTTCCATGGAATTCATAATGTTTTCCACGTGTCTTCTTTGAAAAAGAGTTTTGGGAATCAGACACCAATGATAGTGGATCCTGATAGCATACCTTTACAACCCAACTTGACCTATGAAGAGAAGCCAATGCAAATTCTTGACTGGAAAGATAAAGAGTTGCGGAACCGTAAGATCCCATTGGTCAAAGTACTTTGGCAAAATCATAATATTCAAGAGGCGACTTGGGAGAAGGAAGTTGATATGCGAGCCAAGTACCCCCAGTTGTTTGACATCTAAATTCAGTCTTGCAGAGTTGTTTTGGGCTTTTGCTTAATTGATACTTTGTGGTTCACTTGTACAGGATTGACAATATCAGACGTTGTACTTAGTTATTCGAATATCAATAAAGTATATGTGTTTCCTTAACTTTTGAATTGTTATTTCTTACTTACTTCGATTTCGAGGACGAAATTTTTTTTTTTAGGAGGGGAGATTGTAACAGCCCGCTAGAAATTCAATTGTGAAATTTCTATTAACTTTAGGAATCTCGTGAAAAACTCATAAGTTTTCATGAATCCATTAATCGTATAGGTTTTTGTCTAACTACATAGTTAGTGTTATTATTTACTATGGTATTAGAAGTGTATTTTTGATTATTGGAGATAGTTAGAAGTGTCAAAATGTATTATGGTTTGTGCCATTAGACTCGGAGGGTTATTTAAAGTCTTATGGCGCAATAACATTTTTTCATTTTTTCAGACAAAACGTCTGTTCAAAATTGTAAATATTATTGGATAAAAAGAAATATCTTGAGGTAATTTTCGTGAATATTATTGGGTAAAAATATTTTGAGTTGATTTTTATAGATATTATTAGATAAAAATATCTTAAGTTGATTTTTGTAGATATTATTGGATAGAATATTATGAGATAATCTTTTATAGATATTTTGGGTAGGAGAAAACCACACTTAACTCTCAACTCCAGCCTTATCACCTCCCTTATCTCGTCCATAAATGTGTCCAGCCAGCACCCATGAACTTATCTTCAATTACTCCTTCTAATAAAAGATTATCAAACACTCTCTCTCGGACAGATTTTAGGAGATCTTTTGCATGCCCATTTCGAAGCTGTTGTAAGTGTTTTATCATAAAGTCTCCTTCATATAAGTTGTTCCTTTTTGAGTCTAGTTTACATGGATATCTTATTTTCCCCATTTGAAGATCATTTTGTCAGTCAAATATTGTGTAAACTATAGAAAGGTCATTCTGGGAGATAAACTGGAGAATATGTTATAGTTTGGAGTTTTTGACCAAGCTAATGGATAGATATTGGTCCGAAATTTTTATGGAGTATTGTTAACATGTATATGTGACTATTGGTTGAGGATTTTTGCATGATTAAAGGTTTTGATGAAAGATGTTCTTAGATTTAGAAACTTAGAAACTGGAAGAGGAAAAACAGTTTCTGTTTTGAGAAAGTTTAACTCTTTGGTGGTCTAAACCTATTCTAATGACTTTGATAATTTTATTGGAGGATCCTAAACATCTTATATACATGTTATATTATTATTTTGAAGATATTTGATGTTAGTTTCAAAGATATGAAATTTTATGCAAAGAGATATTCAAATAAGTCAAAGTGTGGATATTCTTGGCTAAATTTATGTTTTGGTTAATTTCTAACCATATGATCTTGAATTAGAAGCTTATATATATTTTAGGACATCTTTTTAAACCATGTGATGGTTTGGTTTGAAGATCATATATTTATAAGTCATAGATCAAGAGATTTATCAAAACTAGTTGAGGGAAAAGTTTATGTTTTTGGACTAAGTGTAAAACCAAAAACTCCAAATGTTATTTTGTGATTTTGGTGACTTTAGTTTGATGATTTAAAGTATGGTTGATGTTAGGATGATATTATGAATATGTTAGAAGTAAGATTTGATTTTTTGAAATTCTTGGAGATGTTTTGATTTAAGGTCAAAACTTGTGATTCAAGTGCTTGGATATTTTTACAAAAAAGTTTGGTGTTGATTATTAGTTTTTTTTAAATGGATGTTTTAAGTATGGTTTTGAACTTAGGATTGGAAGATGTTTGTTGCAAAATTTTGGTTTAAGCATGAGTTTTGAAGTTGGAAGGAATTGCAACAAAAATAAAGGGAAATGGCCTAAGGATGTTTCGACCATAGTGTGTTCTTCATAGTTGTGTTTTGTTTTAAATTTTTCTGAGTTGATATTTAAGTTTAGGACAAGATTTACATGAGGAATGTAAATTTTGGAAACTTTTGGAGTTAGTATGCAAAATCCTTAAGTTATGGGTAAAACGGTCATTTTCCCACATGTAGAGAGTAAAATGAAAATTTTACTCTTTAAGTTAGTATTTTCCATATTTCAAATTATTAGTGATTTAGTTCTAACTTTTAGAATCACTAATTACAGTTCATCGTGATCGCACTTGAAGTTTTATAAGAAACGCGGAGATCGAGGTAAGTTAGCTTTTAACTTACTAGCAGTCTACTGTGTATGTGTGCTAAGTAAAAGAATTACAGTGTATGTATGTATGTTATCATATATGTCATACCATGCCAAGTTATCATGTAATTGTCTATTATACAGAATTTATTCCGTCATTAATTTTTATCTGTTACACAATATATTCTGTCATGTATTACTATACATTACAAATATGTCATGCTAAATATGTTGTTTGTTATATGTTATGCCATGTTACGAAATGTTACTATCTCAAGTTGGTTATGTATTTCAAATTATGTTCAAGTCACGTTATGTTACGTCAGGGCTTCAGTCCTTTCATATTCCAGTCACGTTTCATCTTGAGTATATTCAGTTTATGTAGAATACATGGGGCCACAACAACTATGGAGTATGTATTTAACTGCATAGTGATGTATAGAATACATGGGGCCACAACAACTGTGGAGTATGTATTTACACATAGAATACATGGGGCCACAACAACTGTGGAGTATGTATTTTTAATGTTAAGTCAAGTTTGTGTAGAATACATGGGGCCACAACAACTGTGGAGTATGTATTTTTAATGTTAAGTCAAGTTTGTGTAGAATACATGGGGCCACAACAACTGTGGAGTATGTATTTTTCATGTTAATTCAAGTTTCAGAGCAAGTTCATGCTAAGTCAAGTTTCAGATCAAGTTCATATCAAGTCAAGTTCAGTTCATGATTCAATTTAAGCTTGTCAATTATGCTATGTTGTACGCTAAGTTATGCTTTAATTACTTATAAATTTGATTATGCATTTATGCTTTTACTGTCATACATGCATCATTAGTCTGTATGGAAGTTTTTTGTTAACTTGCTGAGATTTGTAATCAAATCTCACTGTGGTAGTCCCAACTACCATTCCCCCCGAATGGTAGATCTTGTTACAGGACCTGAAGGAGGATCAGGAGCTGACCAACTAGACACAGTCGACTGAACGACGGTGCGTCGTTAATGTTAATATAGTAGTTAAATTACTACTTGTACGATGGAGTTGCATCTCCAGTACTTTTGGATCATAACTATTTTGGAATAGTGCTGTGATCTTAGTTATTCAATGGATCTTTATGTATGAAGTATGTTTTAAGTATTGGGATATTTTCAGTTTGGTGCATAGTATTGCTAAAGAAAAAAATTATCCGTTGCAAATATTGCATAATGTTAGATGCATGTTAGGATTATTGCATCTTATATGTCATGAACGGGGCCAGGTAACCTTGTGTTGCATGTCTCGACGCTTCAAATGTCCGTCCGATCCCAAACGGAATTTGGGGGTGTCACATTGGGATTGATAGAGAATGGTCTAAGGATGATTGTGAAGCTATTGGAAGTGGTGGTTGGCCGTGGGTGGCGGCGAAAACGCCCGAAAGAGGCCGGATTTCCCAAAAAGGAAAGCTAGCTCGTGGGAGTTGTTCCGGTGGACGTTGGAGGCCAGAAATAGGTGGGTTAGGACGGCAAGGGACCGGTGATGAAGTGGTGAAGAAATGGTGGCCGGAGGTGGAGCGACGGCGGCGGATCGGAGCAAAAACCGTGCAGGCTTTGAAGGGCTTTTCCGGCCAAACGGCCGGCCGGATGGGGTTGGGTTTTGGTGGGGAGGTGCGCCGGAGGGAGGGGAGTCGAACGGTGGTGGCGGTGAGCCGTACGGTGGCCAGACGGCGGCGGTTCAAGGGGTTGAAGGCTCCGGCGAGAGAGAGAGAGAGAGAGAGAGAGAGAGAGAGAGAGAGAGAGAGAGAGAGAGAGAGAGAGAGAGAGAGAGAGAGAGAGAGAGAGAGAGAGACGAGGGGGTCGACGCGGGGAGGAGAGGAAAAAAAAGAAAAAGAAAAAAAAAAAAGAGAAAAAGAAAGGAAAAAAAAAAGAAGAAAAAAGAGAAAAAGGAAAAAAAGAAAAATGAAAAAGAAAAGAGGTGTAGGGAAAGAAGATGAGGTCTAATCCTCATTCCGGGAAAACAACACTAAACCGCCGCAAAGATATTAAAAACTGTAAACAACTAAAAGAAATAAAACACAACATCAATTAAATTAAAAACTAATTTTAAAACGCAATAATTTAAAATAAATAAGCTAATATATTAATTAAAATAAAAACAACCATTTCAGCGAAAATACAAGCGAAAGCGAGTCATTACAAAAAAAATACCTTATTAAAAAAAAACTAATTAACTAAATAGAAAAACATCAAAAGTATTAAATAGATATTATATCATTATTAGTTTTAAAAGTATCTCATATAATAATTATTTCAAGTATGTACTCTCATTTTAAGAATATATTTCTCTTTTGTCCCCAGTAATTTAATATATAATGTAAAAATTATAAATAGCAAAATCTAATTTTGAAGTGTTCATAAAATTTTTTGTACAATCCTTTTAAGAAGAAATGGCCAACTTTTTTCCAAATGTATAGGTTGTTTATAGAACTTTATTGACAATAATGATTATAATTACTTTTAGGACTTATTTGGATATTAAGAATATCTTAAAATATCTATGAATAATAGTGAAATAGTTTGAGTTAAAATATTTTATTTGATTTTATGAAATGAGAGAGAAAAAGTTAAATTTGAGAATAGTTGAGAATACCTAATAAGAGTTGTTTTCCCAGGGACCCTAAGAGACTAGATTTAATAAAATCCCCTTAAACCAAAAATTTTCTAATAAAGTTAGTCATCAGTTGAAAGTGTGGTATAAAATCTTAATCAGTAGTTTTACTTTGCAAAACTATAGGCGTTATTTTTAAATAAAAATGTAATGTAAAAATAAAAATAAATTTATTTATTTTTGTTTTTAAATTTTTTTTTTCTAAATGCCCTGTTCAAAATTTTAGCTTTAGGCCCTGAAAGGTATTGAGCCAGTCCTGCCCTATGTCTGGAAAAGCAGAATAGGTAAGAGTCATTTTTGGAGATTGGTTGACCATCTTCCAACTTGCAAGATGGATATGGACTCACTCATACAGCAAACTGAATCACTTTCTTGGGAGGATCTTGATCTCATCCTAGTAGAAGACATTACAAAAGAAACAACAGAACTGGTATTAATAGGAAGAATTATAGCAACAAGGCCATTAAACAAAATCTTACTACATGCCACTTTCAAAACAATATGGAAGTTCTCAAGAATTTCTACACTGAAGATTTGGAGGTTAATAAATTCCTCTTCACCTTCCAATCTGCTCGAAACAAGCAAAGGATCCTAATTCAGGCTCCTTGAAATTTTGAGGTTTACCTCTTGATCCTCAAGGACTGGCTAGCAGGTTCAACCTGGCATGAGATAAGCCTCAACTCATCAATTTTTTACATTCAAATTCATGGTCTTACTCTTGATTACACTACTGTTAGGAATGCTAAAACAAATTAGAGAAACATTAAGAACTCTACTGGATATAGATGTTGATCCTAACTTTGGAATCACATGCAAAAAGTTTATTAGGATCAAAGTTGGAATCGATATCAACAAACCCCTCAAACAATGGTTTTGGTTTCATAGAGACTAAAACATCCACACATGGGTTTCATTCAGATATGAGAGGTGACCGGTGCAAAACTGCAAGTGCACAGTATCGTAGTTTTATAGTAAAGTAATAAGAAGAGTATCGTCCTCAGGGATTGGTACCTTACTCTTGCCAAATACCAAAATTATGCTAATCTCAATTCTATCTAGAGGAATCGCTAAGGTTTTTGTAGTAGCAAATAAAACTAGATCAACTCAAGAGAAATAAGCAAAGAAAGTAAAACTGATGTTTGAAGATCAAATTCAATAGGGAAGAAAACTTCTAGGAAATCGATTTCACCATAATTCTTCACTATGCTTTTCTCATCCAGCTAATTTAACTTAAACCTCTTTTGTCTATTAGCAAATCTCTAATTCATCCAAAAGCCTCTTTCGATAGTCAATTGGAATTGATTCTAGTTTATCAATTCACACAAGAGTATGCAAATTAAATAATCAAGAACGCAATAAGACCAATGATTTAATTACTACACAGGTTCATACAAGTCTTTCGATCTCTATACTTACCTATGCTGAAATATCCAAGATCTACCCTATGATTCCCTCTTTCGATAGCAAATCACAAGATTAATAATCATCTAATCAATGGCCAGTTAATTAGAAGCATTAAACTCAAAATAAATCAGATAAACAAAGAGAGAATTGCATTAAATTAGCATGGACAAACAAGCATAGTTCGGAATTAGGTTACATCGTTTTCCTAGAAAGAAGAAAATTTAGCTCATACTAGAATTGGAATTCAACATAAACGAATTCACCATAATTGTTCTGAGAAGATGGGAAGAAGAAAATAAACACTGAAAAATCCTCCTTGCAGCCTCAACTGGTCGTCAAAAGCTCAAGAGAACGATTCAACGCCTTTCTCCCGTCCATGCTCGTGTATGAATCCAACGTACGTGCAATAAATTGGAATTCCGTCTCCAAAACAAATGATTTGAATCCCTCTAGCTATGTTTTTCTCTCCCAAAGAGTGTTCTCCAGTCAAAAACCGTGGCTCTAGAGTGAAGAATGGCCTTTTATATGGTCCCACGGCGGAAAACCTAAAATCTGTCAAAATACGATGTTCGCTCGAGCGGGGTGTCGAGCGCGCGTCGAGCGTTCGACTCTGCCTGATTTCGCTCGAGCGTCCTATCGAGCGCACATCGAGCGTTCGACTCTGCCTGATTTCGCTCGAGCGGCCAATGTCTCCGCTCGAGCGATCTTCGTTTTTCAGCAACCTGCTCGAGCTCCCTGTCGAGCGGCAGTCGAGCGTTTGAATCTGCCTGAATTCGCTCGAGCGGCCAAAAGCCTCCGCTCGAGCGAACTTGTAAAATCTGCAATATGAAATTTTGCAATCCATCAAATACCCCCAAACTTACAACTTTGTTTGTCCTCAAACAAAAAGAAAAACAAATGATAGTTTAGGCAATATCAACTCGACCCCAAAGAGAAGTATCATTATTCACCAAGCTTTTATGAATTTAGATTTCACCTCTAGTATCTTACTCTTTTAACATCAAAGATAGCAAGAAAATCAATCAAAAATTTTGCAATTTGTCAAGCAAGAGTTAGGCGTTTACTTCAACCTAAAGCTAAGACCTTGAGTGTGTGTGTGATATAGTCAATTTAACCTCAAACCACCTGCAAACTCAGATAAAAGTAGAACAACCAAAATCAGAAGAATTCTCTTAAAACTTAACCCCATAAGTCCAATTTTCAGAAATCCTCTCCACTAATGTAGTCAACACCAAAATCAAAGATCAAAAGGTCTTTATTAAGGTTGTAATGATAGGCCACAGGGTGAGGGTTAAGAAAGAACTGGATATGGGAAATTAAATCAAACTGGGAAAATACTTAGTGAAAAGAACATTAAAAGAGAAACTCACATGATTCAAATCATAGCTCTTTCTTGGCAATATGCTCATACTTGTGGCATTATTATTGCTGTAATCACTGATGTAATACCAACACTTCCCTTAACCAAATTTGAGGTAATTCACTTTCCGCTTGGCTACTTCTTTTTCTTTTCTTTTCTTTTCTTTTTTTTTTTTTTTTTTTTTTTATATCACTTCCTTTCTTCTTCTTCTTTTTCTTTGATCGAACAGAGCAAACCTAATACGTTTCATCATGTAACCAATTTTCTCTTTTAAATGTAACTCTCCACCAAAGTATTTTCTCAAACTATCAACGGTAGATTCATTGTTTTTCAGGCTTAGAGCGGGCATGGTTTATGTAGTTTAAAGAATCAATAAAGGCTCATGAAGGCTCAAGGGGGTTGACTATGGAAACACACCATGTAATGATGGCATGACATTTAGGACGGCTGGGAAAGCTTTTTGGTTATGCCAAAGAAATGCCTAGATCATTTCTCTAATATTTGGTCTCGACTAGGATTTCGCCTCAAGGACCCATCAACGGATTCTAGAGCAAAGCAAAATCGAACCTCCCTCTTTCAATTAATTCAACTTCTTCTCTTCATAAGCAAAATGGAATAAGAGAAAAACGACTATGTGCTCAATTGTGTTCAAGGTCAAAGATTTAAACCAAAGTACCCACAAAACTTCACTTGACATAAAAGAAATTTTTGAAAATTTTTCTCAAAACCATCTTCAATCACAAATTTCAGAGTCATAGAGAATTCAATCTTACTCCAATGCATGCTTGGTAAAAGAATCAAACAACCCATCAACAACCCAAAACTT